>NC_041221.1:156687476-156720174 GCF_002837175.3 Physeter macrocephalus
GAGAGTGGCATGGACAAATATACACTACCAAACGTAAAACAGATAGCTAGTGGGAAGCAGCCACATAGCACAGGGAGATCAGCTTGGTGTTTTGTGACCACCTACAGGGGTAGGATAGGGAGGGTGGGAAGGAGGGAGATGCAAGAGGGAAGAGATATGGAGATATATGTATATGTATAACTGATTCACTTTGTTATAAAGCAGAAACTAACACACCATTGTAAAGCAATTATACTCCTATAAAGATGTTAAAAAAAAAAAGTAAAGTAAATCAGTAGGCAATAAAATAGTAGATGACATTTACTGAGGACTTCCTATGTGTGAGGCACTATTCCAACTATATCTATATAGTCCATATAAAAATTGACTCACCTAATCCCACAAATATCCTATGGGATAGGTTTATTAGTATCCTCATTTTACAGAGAGGAAACTGAGACTTAGATAAATTCAATAACTTCTCCAAAGTAGTATAAATAACCATTGGCAGTCAGAATTTGACTTTTCATGCCGTGATTCTCATCTGCACTTTAGATCTACCTTTGTGAGAAAAAGACACAATGGACATGCCATTGGCAAAATGCAGAGTCCCCCAAAATGGGGGTGCCTGGCACATCCTGAGCATGCAGTAGATATTTGTTGAGTGAATGAATAAATAGCCTTCTAGCTTATTTCCACCTTAACATCTTTTCACATGTTGTTCCCTCTGCCTAGAATGTTTTCCCATTGGTTTTTGAAGGGAGCTCTTTTTCAACAACTGGATCTCAGCTTGGTTATTTTCTCCACAGGGAGAATTCCCTGACTGCCCTTCCAAAAATGCCAACATGTATGCCCATCATATATCCAGATATATATCCATATACATCCAGGTATATGTCACTTTGAAACCATGGAATTTATCTAGTTTATGTATTTATTTACTTGTAGTTTGTTTGTTTTTTTCCCAGTAGGATATCGGCTGCAGGAGAACTGGGGTCCTTTCTGCCATGTTCATTTCTCTGTATAGCTACTAGGCTTTCAATGAATGTTGAATTAATAACTGGATAGATGGATATGTGCATGGACGGATGACTGAATGGATGGATGGACAATGTATCTCGATTGCAGCCAGGCATTGGGTCATAATTCTTATGATGTTGAGATGGGCAGTATATATTTCCAGGTAGTTAAATGCCTGGACTCCAAAAACCTTGATTTTACCAAAGTAATAACAGCTTAGAGAAGTTCTCGTTAACACTTTTCAAAAAGGTTTTTTGTGTGTGTCAAAAGCATGAATGTGAAATATGTAATTTGTAAGCTCTAACTCAAGTGCTCAAAAATATTTTAGATTCAATTATTTTATTTGATGTTCTAATATTAACAGACAATACCTAGAATCATTTCATGCTCAAAAATATTATCATTTCAACATACTACATGGTAAGGCTTCAGCTATACTTCTACTGTTGGTGGGATGTGTGTGTGACTAAGTTAAGCAACAAAAAAATAATACACACAAGAAAAAATTTGTACAATTGTTTTACAATGACTATGGAAGGCTAAGTTGTTACTTTATTAATATACAAATCCAGAAATGTTATTTAGGAAGATGTTATAGTTTAGTACCATTTATAAACGTTAGAGTTAGAGCAAACATTGCTTTTTAAGCATATACTAAGGATTAGAAGGTATGCGAACTCCTGATTAAAAGATTACACATCAAGCAGATATTTAAAATAAAGTTCATTCTTCCCTAAACACGAGCAGAGTGTGTCTTCTTAGGTATAGCCGCAGACAATACGGGTGTGAGGAAGCATGAAAATGTGGATCATTTCCTCTTTCCATTCCCTACTTCCACCATCACTTGGTATCCTTACCCAAGGACAAGGACCCAGAATCCCAAATCTTCTCTTCTCCTCTTTCACACCACTGCATGCTCCCTCTCTACACACAAACACACTTGACTTTTTTTTTTTTTTTTTTCCTGATACAAAGTCACTCCAATGGCTCTAATGAATAGAATCATTTTTAAAAGGCTCTTCAGGAGCAACAACCAACTGACCAGGCAATGTGAGTGCCTGTTCAGAAAACAATTTCCAGGCAAAGAAGATGTTTCCATTCCCCAAATCATACCACCATGGACACTTTCTCTATGCCTAATACCAGCCTTGCCCCCTCTCTCTAAGTCTGTGTGTAATTCAGGTCCTAGCTTTAGTCAAAATGGAAAGACTGCCACCTACCGAATTACAGGCAAAGACAACTGGAATCTTGAGGCACGTTTAATTTAACCCATGGAGTCTTTTTCCGAGAGCAGGCACCACCTGTTCTAAGGCATTATATGTAAGGAGGAGGCAAGAGGATGACTAGCATGTGGGTGGTAACCGGCAGTTGATTGGGAATAATTTCTACAAAAGCCTCTCCTTGAATGACAATATAAAGTGATAATAAGATAATTCTCAGCTCAATAAGAATTAGTGAAAGCAGGATAATAAATTCTTTGGGATATTTCCTAATATAAAAACTGAGATTGTGTTTCCCTATTCATCTCTTCTGCCTGCTGAGGTCGTTAACCACCTTTCCCTTGCTGAAACAGTAAAATCAAAATGGGCAGCTAAAGCACTATAAAAACTATCAAATTAAAGGAGGACAAATCATAAAGATTTCTTATGTCTGTCTGTATCTGCATCTTCATTCAGTGTCATCCCTGCCACTTGTTACCTGCAACTTCACACATCTCACTCCGCAGATAAAAGTGAAGAGTCTCTTCAAAATTCAGATTACAGCAAGCAAGCAACAGTCATATCACTGACAGTGACAGGGACTGCTTTTTATGATCCACAATAGGAAAGAAAAAACATGATTTTTTTCCATTAACCGTAATTACCTGAGGTTTAAAGAAAAATTAATGTTGAGAAATCAAATATTAACTCATTAGGAGAAAACAGTAGATCACCTTCAAATTCACTATTCATGAATGTTGGCCTTCATTAGCTAAAACAGAAAAAGCACAGATGCAGAAACTACAGAATTTACACAAAGGCTACCTGAATGATGCCAAATACTCTCCAAATACAACTAAAAGCTTGATTAACGGCTTTTAACAGCCAATGAAGCTCATTTAAATTCACTCAGGGGAAAACGTAATTTTCAAACTAAACTAATAAAAATCTCACTGTTTCTTGAACTAAGTTAACTTTATCAACTTTTCTTTAAATTCATGATTACTTAACATTTAAAATGCGTTTACTGTTAAAAACTCAATAGTTTATTTCATTATTTTAATTACTCATTAATCCAATACTAAAAAAAATCTAAATCATGTCTGTCAATTGTTGATGTGCCAGTTTATTTGGAAATGTCCTGATTCCTACAGATATATAAATACTTCCCACAGATATGTATTTCCTGAATACACACACACACACCTATTTCCTGCATATACATATATATGTACTTCACTATTATTTTAAATTTTCAACAAGTGCATAAATTTTGTATACAGATAATGTGAGGTTTTTTATTTAAAAAAAAAGAAAAATCCCAATTAGGCAAATTTATAGAGACAGAAAGTAGATGAGTGGTTGCCTAGGGGTGAGAGGGTTTATTGTGTCTTACAGGTATTGCTTACAGTTCCAGAAATTCATGAAGCACTAGGAAGATTTTTACCTGCAGTTTATATTCAACGTCTCTGAAATGCCATGTTCTCTTAATACCATATGTTCATGTTCCATCTTCAAACCAAATCACCTGGTACCATTTTCTTCATAGGTCTTATCACTTACTTTTTAATATTTTTTCTCCGCCTGCTAAAATATAACCACGATGAAACAGAAAACCTATCTTTCTTGTTCATTGCTTAATCTTCAGTGCCAAGAATAGTATATGATACATGATAGGCACTCAACAAATATATGTAGAAGGAATAAACACTCATTAATTTCCCAATTTCATTTACCTGCTTGAACTAAGAAATTCTGAGAATATCTTGAATCTACAAACATTTATAAATATTTCCTATGACTAAACAGCAGTTGGTTATAGAGCAGGGGCTAGGAAAGTGTCACGAAACTGTTGTTTTCCTCAGACCTTAGTTTTTTGAAAGACAGATATCATTTTTCTTGAGAAAGCTAAGAACATAACATCGACTGTCTCTTTTGTCTAAAAGGAGTCTCATCAAAGTATTGACCTTTGGAACACATGTCGGACATAACTGATCTTCCCAGGTAAGAAAACTCCAAAGCTTCATCTGGATTTTCTATTTTCCTTTATAATATTTAGTTTTGAGAAATCTAACTTAAATGGTTGCCATGGAAATGAGCACAATGGTGAATCATAAAGCTTTTAGAAGGATGCGGCATAAATGTAAGAAAGGGTTAATTGTTTGTTTGTTTGTTTGTTTTGTTTTGCGGTATGCGGGCCTCTCACTGCTGTGGCCTCTCCCGCTGCGGAGCACAGGCTCCGGACGCGCAGGCTCAGCGGCCATGGCTCACGGGCCTAGCCGCTCCACGGCATGTGGGATCTTCCCGGACCGGGGCACGAACCCGCGTCCCCTGCACCACCAGGCGGATTCTCAACCACTGCGCCACCAGGGAAGCCCAAAAGGGTTATTTTTATTAACTTTTAAAAACTGATAAATCTCAGGGTAAGGAAGGTACTACAGAAAGAGAGATTATTATAAAATCTCTTTTAAAATAATAAAAAGAGATTATTATAGCTCTCACCTAGGTTATGTTTTGTAAATGCTGTGAAAAAAATAGACATTGTTGCAATGAATCAAAGCAAATACAAGAAGACTATTTCTGTATACTGATTTATTATTTTATAAATGTGCATATATCATAAATCATAAGCCCTTTGAACCAATATAAGAGATATTCATTTACACATGTATATAGGTTATCTTGTCCAGTCTCAGCCTTGTAAGGCATGTCCTCTTTATTTTCTACTATAGCACTCGGCTCTTTCTTTAAAGCCCAATAAGCAATAAACAAGCGGTTTAATTAATTAAATTGTTAACTATGAAAATAAACCAATTTTATTTTTTAGAGCAGCTTTTGCTTTTGCTGCCTTATGATGTAAAAAGAGACAAGTACAGATCTATGAACTCAACAAAGCAACTGTAGTGGGAGACAAGGTGTTAAATAATTATAAGGGTATTGCATGAAACGTTTATTGACCAGAATCTGGTACAATGGAAAAAGGCTCCAGCATGTAATCAGATTTCCCACATGGAAAATGAACACCAAGGAACAACAACAATAGCCTTCATCTTTTTGTAATATATTTTTAATTACATGTTCATTATTTTGGGCTTATATAGAAATTTTCCTTATCAAATTAAATAATTTTAAATTGACCTCATTCAGTGTATATATAATAGCTACAGTCAGTAAGTGGAATGAAATCCCACAACGATTAGCAAGGTAGTAGACTGTGCTTTTGCTGTCCCTTCTAATTTCAAACTAAATCATTTATTTATTGCCTTTATGGCTACTGCCATTTTTGAAGACTATTACCACATCTGAATAGGGTTTATTGAGCATGTATGTTTTCCTCTTCTGTTTCAAAGCTAATTTTTAGAATTCTTTTGTCAATTAGGAAATGGAGGTAACCAAGAGGACTAGTAAGCTAAGGTGAAACCTAGCTAGTAGTTTCCTATATATTTACTAGTTTCCTGTATATTAAGGTATATTTGCCAAATGGCACACTTCCTCTTATGATGTTAAAGAGTATAAAATACAAACTCATTTTCTTTTTAAACTCTAAGTCCTGATAGTGTTCTGGAAGTCCTTTCTATGAGAAATGGATTTTTTTTCCATATCAAGTATAGGAGGATTAAAGAGTTACCTTTACGTTTCCTACAATTATAACTCATTTGAACCTAATGAGTCCCACTTACCCTCCCTAGAATACTATAAGATCAATAAATAATACAAAATACATTTGCCTGTTATGGAAGGTCAAGGTCAATATTTCTCCCTATCACTATCTTCTAGTGATAGGGAGAAATATTAGGAGATGGAGGTAATGTTCCAAAGATTGTGTGAGGTTTTGAAGTTACCTGCCATGACAGAATAATCAATAGATAACTAGGAAGACCTTCATTTGATCATTCATGCCTCATTGCTCATGAACATTATTAAATATTCTCTTGGTTTCTCAGCAGGTTGTCTTTGAAGTTGCCACATGGAACATTTTTCTGCGTGAAGAATTATATTTCCCAAAAATGCGATACTGATGTGTAGCTACAAGATAAAAAGAGATATAAACTTGCACATAGCTCATCAATTGCTCACTGACCTTGGATCATAAGATTATTTTATCAAAATATGCATGTCTTCTCCTGAGAAGTCAGTTTTGCCAAATGGCCAACCTTTCCTGTGGACCATGTGGTCATACGGGACACAGGAAAACCATTTAAACCATAACTGTTACAGTATATATGTCAGAGTTTCATAAAGAAGCAAGTCATCTTTCTTATCCTCATACTTTTTGTCAAAAGTTATGGTAAATTAAAATCTCTTTCTTCAGGTGTGTGATATTTGTGATTATTAATGGAAGAATTTGATGAGTCAAAATTAAAATTTAGAAACCCTGTGCCATTATCGCTGATATTTTTCAAAATTTGAAATATGTAGCAACCGTGAAGCAGAGCACAAGTGTCAGCTTACAATGAGGAATTTTATGCACAACCACAAAGGACATGTGGCCTAAAGCACTGAAATGATTTATGTTTACAAAAATCCAAGACTCTAAAGAAAATTCTGGGGCTTCCCTGGTGGCGCAGTGGTTGCGCGTCCGCCTGCCGATGCAGGGGAACCGGGTTCGCACCCCGGTCTGGGAGGATCCCACATGCCGCGGAGCGGCTGGGCCCGTGAGCCATGGCCGCTGAGCCTGCGCGTCCGGAGCCTGTGCTCCGCAACGGGAGAGGCCACAACAGAGGGAGGCCCGCATACCACCAAAAAAAAAAAAAAAAAAAAAAAAAAAAAAAGAAAATTCTGTCATTTCTGAAGAACAAACAACGGGAGAGGCCACAACAGAGGGAGGCCCGCATACCACCAAAAAAAAAAAAAAAAAAAAAAAGAAAATTCTGTCATTTCCGAAGAACAAACCCTTAGGAATGAGTCAGTTTTGACTAGCTTTATGTTCCCACACAGAAAACACATTTATTCACTTGAAAAGATCTCCAAGACCCCTTCTAAGAGTAAGAGGGAGAGGAAGTTACACTGAGAAGATATTCCATAATCTCTCAATAATGGCAAATCTTTCACTCTAAAATAGTGTTTCCCATTCAGTCAAAAGGCATTTATGAGAATCAACTGCGGGCTAAGACAAGCAAAAGGAGCTGAGAATGCAAGGATAAATAAGCCCCACTCACAGAGTGGGGAAGTGAGGCACACATACAGACTGCACAGTCCTGTAACAGAACCATGCTCAGAGGAATCATGCCTGATCTACCTGGGACATTCAAGAGAATGTTCACAGAGAAAGTAGTATTTCAACTTAGTCTTGAGGAATAAGTTTGCAATACTCAGAAAATATGAGAAGACAATCTATGGAAAGAGCACAGACTGAGAAAAGGATTGGAGTTTTGAAACTCATGGGTGATCTAAGAACTGTGAAAAATTGTGTTACAAGAGCATAGAATGCAAAGGATGAGGCAGCTAATAGAGCTAAAGAGAGATTTGTTACCAAATTTTGATATTTTCAATGGTTAAGATAAGAGATAGCAGTTTGAACAGTTATAGGAGGGATAACATTAAGCGGCCTAATCAATAAACTTTGTACTTAATTATGTTGGGAAATGAGTGGAAAGGCAGAAGTTAAGAATGACAGCAGTCTTTCTTGTATAGATTTAAAGTCAATAGTAATGTCATTAACCAAGATAGGAAATAGAAATAAGGAATTAATATCAAGACAGTGAATTCTATTTTGGACATTTCAAGTTTGAATTTCCTAAGAAACATCTATTGGAAATGCAAAAATTCTGTTACAAATACAGAAGTGGATCTCAGGAGAGAGATCAGGTGCAGGAGACATGTAGTTGGAAATTAATTGCTCTAGATAGTACAGTACTTAAAATCTTGAAGCAAATGTTATCACCCAGGGAGAAGAGGAAGAAAAAGCAGAGGATCAAGGATAAAATCTCAGAGAGTGTCAAAGTCTAAGAAATGAAGGAAAGTGAAAAGGGGTCAAATTTTAGAGGAAATCTAAGGGCATGGAGGTCAGGGGGCGTGGCTAATGGCAAAGTAGAACAGTTTTCTTGAAGCCAAGACAAGATTAAATCAAGGAAGAAAGACAGGAGGACTTGGTCAAGAAAAACTGAAGAAAAGGTCTAAGGACAAACTAAAATAGGTCATAGGATTTAGCAATTAGAAAATAAGCCCCTGGACTTTGCAAGACTCTCTGTGTAGTAGAAATACAAGCCAGGTGTCAGCTGGCTGAAGAGTAGGAATGAGGTGATGATGTGGGAAAAATAATTATATACTACTTGGCCTAGAAATTCCAGAAGGATGGAAGAGAGTGACAAAATGGAGGCAGCTGAAAGCAATAATAAGCATGAGGGCAGGTTTTCTGTTGATGTTTCTTTTTATTTTTGTTCAGAGATGGAGGAGCAAATAGTGTGCTTTAAACAAAAGGGCTTTTAAATAAAGGGGCTGCATAGAGAGGCAAAAACGAATGCACAAAGTCCTAAAGAATTTGCAGCAGATCAGAGCCTTAATCTTAAGGTAAAAGGTAAAATGCACTGCTTACTCTCAGATAAGACTGCTATAATGACACATGGATCTTTTTAGGTGTATTTAGAAACTGAAAAAAGAAAAGTGATAAATGTTGTAAACTAATAGATTCTATTTTCTTTGGACTGTACACTTATCTTCTGAAAGGTATACATCAGAAGGGAAAGACTCTACATATTACACTGTAGCAAAAATAATTGTTAATCTAGTGATTAGAAAGATGGAGATAAAATGGCTGTGAAATCTATAACATTGAAAAATACACAAGGTGACAAAAGTTGAGGGTCAATATCAATAAAACATGGGTGATTTTTTTACACCAAATGTGTATAACCTTCCCACCACACCCACATGCACACATATTTAACTCATTTCTCCACAGTTGCTCAACAAAGCCAAAGTGTCTGGGCTAGGAATTCAGAACACAGCCTCTCAAACCAGAAATACAAGTTGGTCAATGGTATTAAAAGACCATCAAGCATTGTGTTGCATTTGTATTGAGTCACATGATACTTAAAATATTTACAAAGCATTAATATTAATTTTATAAATTAAATATATTAAAATTAAATTATAATATTAATTATATAAATTAAATATATTAAATTTAAAATATATTATATAAATATTGGGCATGTTTAACCAAGAATTCCTAGCTATTGGTTAGAGATTTGAAGATGGATTTAATGACCTTTTAAAAAATATTGTTCTCTCAACCATTATTGTTTTGCTTTTTCTTCCTCTTCTCCCTGGGTGATAACATTTGCTTCAAGATTTTAAGTACCGTACTATCTAGAGCAAATCTGGAAAACTAGGTCATTCAAACTTTATTCCTCCAAAGCACAATTAAATCACAAATGTCAGGAAAAAATTTTCAAAACTTGGAAATGAATGGGCAAGAGATTACTGGGTGTCTTTAAGGAGTATGTCCATGTTTTCTAGCATGCCCTCTGGGAATTATGTGATTCTATTAGTTGAACATCTAACTTTCTATTGAGTAGATTATTTAACATCTCTCTAGTGGCAGAAGATAACTTGAAGAAATCTGACAGGAATGCAAATTATCCTTACCCATAAAACAATGCAAATGAAGGTCATCTGGTGGAGAATCAATTATTTATACCTTGTAGAATAGATCAACATGACACTGTTTTATTGTCCTATATGATGTTAACCAGTTTTACATCTATTAGCAACTTCATTTTTACATTCCCGTATGTGCATGCATGCACACACACACATAGAATCACACACATATCAGTTCTTCCATTTTTTTAAACTGGTTTTAACATCTTATTGGTTCCCTCAGTAATTAATGAAGCAAATAAAATTTTGAATATGTGTTCATTTTATATTTTTAAGAGAACAGTGGGTTTACCTTTTTTAAAACTCAGTTTTAGCACAAAAAAATTAAGTAAACTGGATAACTACATTTAAGAATACCTGTCTAGAAGCTTGTCCTCCAGATCTTAATAACCATCATTGTATTAACCTCATAGCATTAATAATTTTAAAATCACAGTCTCCCGTTTATATGGATTCACCACTTGAATATATTCATTTTTGTCAACCACAAATAAAGTAAAATACATCTAATCAAATTAGAACTGTACATATCTGTATAGTAATAGAATCTCTATTTTATTGAGAAAGAAATGTTACACAGATTGACTATTAGCCAGAATGTTCAAGAGTATATCCTTAGTCACTGTGGAGCTATTTTTGCAATAAAACCTGCACTTTGTCTAACAAGTTCCCTTGGGAATTAAGAGAAAAGAATGTTGAAATGGGGAAAAAAATGCAGTTGGAAAATTTCAGCCTAACAACTATATGGTCTAGCTTCATACTTTAGGGCAAATATTCACAACATATTATTAATGCCCTAAGTTTTCATGTAATGAAATAGAATAAATTATTCAATATTTTAATTACACCTGTAAAATAAAATTTGCACAACAATGTGCTATCTGAAAAAGTAGGCATAAATTAACAAAATGTGAACCATGATCCTTTTAAGAAAATAAGTATGGACTTACTGATCTTAATTCACTGGTGCCATGGAAATTACTTCTTTTATGAACTCCATTTACCTCAAAAATAAACACTTTCATGACTCAGGGAATGCATTATTTTGACTACCCATAAGTGTTCACCTTATCTAGTTAGTGATTCATATAGATAGACTCACCTTCAAATACAAAGAAAAAGCCATTTGTATAATGACCGCATCAAAAGAAACAAACACACCAAGCCACACTATTACTCTTAAACACATGATGGTGCAGGTGGAATTTTCTAATCCAATCTTGTGAGAGATAATTCTAAGATCAACATGCTCCATATTTTCTAACACTTCGGATTTGGCCTCCAACCATGTTTTAATATTTTACTATAGGTTAAGTATTTGTAATTATGAAAAAGTAATCAGGATATAATTTGAAATGCAAAACAAAAATATTACATAAAATGTCAAATGAATAAAAATAAACTATTTATGTTTTATATATACACACATGTATACAGGCATATATAAACTGGAAAGAAACCCTCTGAACTCTGAACTGTTAATAGTAATATTTCCTGAAGCAGTTTATGGTTGATATGTTTTGTCACCTTCTTCATAATTGATTGTCTTTAAATTTTTGACAGTGAAATTAAAAATTACTAAAAAAATCTATGCTTTTCCATTGGTCACACAATGAGCTACACATTTTTCTCTCTTTAAAGTTTTCACCTGCCATTTCTTCACTCAGGTGTTTCAAAAGCTCAAGAAAAATGATTCCCACTATTTGCACAACTGTTTCTATCTTTTTAATTGAACTGAATTCATAAAATATGGTTCATAAACTTCCAGCTATGGCAGGTTTACTTAATACCTTGTCCCTGATGCGTTATAAATGTTTTACATCCTTTCATACCCATTTTGAGTAAGTCTCTTGGCATAACTGTTCGCTCTTACAAAAAGAATCCACACTGAAGTCACACCCACGACTAACTAGAAACAACTGCCTGGACATTTGCAAAGTCAGCATGGAGCTGATTATTTTCAAGAAATTGAACAGTATCTTTTCGGTAGTAATCAAACTAGAAGCAAATAGCGTTGTTCTAACAGACATTTTAATCGCTAATGATTATACTCCTTTAATTTTTTTAATATTTATTTGTTTGTTTATTTATTTATTTATTTTGGCTGTGCTGGGTCTCAACTGCAGCATGCTGGATCTAGTTCCCCTACCAGAGATCGAACCTGGGCCCCATGCAATGGGAGCATGGAATCTTACCCACTGGACCACCTGGGAAGTCCCACTCCTTGAGTTCTTCATGTTTACAAAATAAACATGTAAAATGAAAATGGCATTTTAAAAGTAATTTTTTGGTATATTTGAATGACTGAGAAGTATTAGTTTCATCTAGCAGTTAGGAAAGTTCCTTGGAAATACAATTATTTCCACAGCACAAGGATTCTTGGAAGATGGTGGCTTGAATGACTCCCACCTTGGTTAGCCTCTCATTTCTCACCTGTTCACTTTAGCTAAACAAGCCCCTACTGAGAAGAAAAGGTAGGCAGAGCCTAGGAGGGTAAATGTGAGGTTACAACTTTGTCTTCCTCCTCACGGAGACGGACAGTCTCTCTGGACCAGAGGCGAGTCTGGAGAACAGCAACAGAGGCCTGAGACAGGATACAGACTGACAAAACAGGCCTGTTTTCCTTGGAGACCAAGCACTCAGTAAGTGATGGAGAAGTGGATGGAGACCAACCTCTCCATTAGACTAAAAGACTGAGACACGAACAGGGAGCAGGGAAGGTTTTTCCTGTGTATCTAGAGGTTATTGCAGCTTGTCAGCTGTTATAATACCAACCTACATATACTCAGAGTCCTGCCACTTACCTCACTCATGGGATGCCAACATTTAAGGTACAAAGCAACTGGCATACAAAGGAAAATTACCACAAGCTCAGTGGCACCCTAGCAGCATGAAAGAGGAAATGGACAAGCAAAATGAGCCCTTACAGATACTAGAGATTCTGAAGGAGAAAAATAACAACATGACCAAACCTAAAAAGAGCACAAGAGCACATCCATATATTTAAGAAAAGCACAAAACAAGGTTCTGAAAAGAGAACACATCATTTTCAAGCTAAACAAATATTCTGAACTGCGAGAAAAAAAACTTATTGATGACATCTGAATTTAGCAGAGCAACAGAATCTGCTCACACCTTCCTAATGATTTCCCATCTTATTCAAAATAAAACAACCATTTCCTACCATGGCTGGTAAGGCCCACTGTGGTACTGCATTGCATTACTCTCAGACCTAGAATCTGACTTGTCTCCCCTTACTGCAATCTAGACACATTTCTGTTCCTCCTTAAACGCTATCAGCATGATCATGCCCCCAGATTTTTACACTTGCTATTCCCTCTCCTACATAGCCACATGTCTTGTTGCCTCATTTCATTCAGGTCTTTGTTAAACTATCACTTCACCAGAATATCCTTGGTCACCCTCTCTAAAACTGCTGCAGCCATGCTCTCTCAAAATTCTTATTCATCTTTATTTTCCTTATAGTATGCATCATCATGTTATATATTTAATTATTCATTTTTTAAATTGTATCTCTTCCCCAACAAGAATATTCTCCCAATAAGTTTATCTGTTTCATTCATTTCTGAAACCTTAGTGCTTAGAGCAATGCTTGGGACATCGTAGACACTCAATAAATTTGTTGAATCAGTGAATAAAAGAGTGGTGAGAAAGTTCCTATTAAAATTGGCCTCTCAATGTCCTCAAATTTTAAATTGAAGTATGGTTGATTTACAATATCATATTAGTTTCAGGTGTGCAACACAGTGATTCAATATTTTTGTAGATTATATTCCATTTAAAGTTTTTACAAACTAATGGCTACATTCCCCAGTGCTATACAACATATCCTTGCTGCTTATCTATTTTATACATAGTAGTTTGTATCTCTTAATCTCATACCCCTATCTTGCCCCTACTTGCCTCTCCCCAGTGGTAAAAACTAGTTTGTTCTCTATACGTGTGGGTCAGTTTCTGTTTAGTTATATACATTCGTTTTATTTTTTATATTCCACATATAAATGGTAACAGAGTATTTGTCTTTCACTGCTGACTTATTTCACTAAGCATAATACTCTCTAGGTCCATCCACGTTGTTGCAAATGGCAGAATTTCATTATTTTCTATGGCTGAGTAGTATTCCATTGTATGTATATACACCACGTCTTCTTTACCACTGATGGACCCTTAGGTTGCTTCCATATCTTGGCTACTGTAAATAATGCAAACCTTGGGGTGCATATATCTTTTTGAATTAGTGTTTTTGCCTTCTTTGGATATATACCCAGTAGTGGGATTGCTGGATCATACAGTAGTTCTTTTTTAGTTTTTTGAGGAACCTCCGTACTGTTTTCCATCGTGGCTGCACCAATTTACATTTCCACCAACACTGAGTGTACGCGGGTTCCCTTTTCTCCAAATCCTTGCCAACGTTATTTGTGGTCTTTTGATGATTGCCATTCTGACAGGTGTGCGGTGATATCTCATTGTGATTTTCATTGGCATTTCTCTCTTGACTGGCAACGTTGAGCACCTTTTCATCTACCTGTTGGCCATCTGTATGTTTTCTTTGGAAAAATGTCTACTCAGGTCTTCTGCCCATTTTTCAATTGGGTTGTTTGGGTAATTTTTTTAATATAAATTAAGTTGTATGATCTGTTTATATATTTTGGATATAAACCCCTTATTGGTCATATCATTTGCAAATATTTTCTCCCATTTGTAGGTTGTCTTTTCAGTTTGTTGATGGTTTCTTTTGCCATGAAAAAGGGTTTTTTTGAGTTTAATTAGGTCACCTTGTTTATTTTTTCCCTTTTATTTCTTTTGTCTTAGGAGACAGATCAAAAAAATATTGCTACAACTTATGTCAAAGAGTGTTCTGCCTATCTTCCCCCTTAGGAATTTTATGGTTTCAGGTGTTACATTTAGGTCTTTAAGCTTTTTTTAAAAAAGCTTTTTAAAAAGTAATGAGAAGCATTTGTGGAAATGAATTCCTATATTATTGTGTATGTGTATAATACTGCTGAAATAGTGATACCAAGTAGAACAAAAAGTAACTACTAGAAAAATATTTACTACCGGGGTGAATTGTATTAAACAATAAACAAATTAAATTGCTCACAATTTTTTGCTTCCTTGCAGGCAGATTATAGTTACCTGCCCCATCAATCTAGCCTTCATTATGTGACTTGCTTTAGTCAAAGAAATGTGAATGGATGCGACTATTGTTGCACCTGGGCAAAAGCCTGAACAGTAGTTGTGTCATTTTGTGTTGACTTTCTTGCTCTGAGACAAATACCATGAGAACTGTTCAGTGGTCACCTATTCTTTCAGCTTGGGTTCTAGAGAAGATACATGGAGCTCAAGCAATCTAAACAGAATCAAAGCCTTCATAGACCCACATAACATAAACAAGAAATAAATACATATTGGTGTATGTCACTGTGGTATTGGGGTTGTTTTTGCTACAGAAAGATGAATAACACAACTAAGTATTTCAGAGTTTAATATCTTTGCAAAAAAAATAAAAGTAATGGGTATTTTTTTTAATCTGCAACTGTATCCCCAGTGGCTGGAATAATGCCTAGCATATAGTAGGCATCCAATGAATAGCTGTCAACTACAAGGGACCATTGTCTATCCATTAAAATCTCTCATGTATGAACAAGGTGAGCCTGTACATCATCTGTAAATACTTCAATGACAGTTTTACATTATGAGATAAAACCCTGATGAATTTTTAGTGTGTGAAATCTGTGTTTTCTAACTAGCAGACAGACCTTCCCTTTATTACCTCATACTTTGAATTTGGCCACCCATACTTAAGTGACAACACCTGATTAAGCTGACAGCTGAATACACATCTGAATGAGCATCTGAAGTTTATTAGTGTCACTATATTCTTAAATTGGTATTCAATGTCAGTTTAATTTGAAGAAACTCTCCCTCCTTGATTTCTAGAGGGCTCCCTTCCACATAACAACCAAATAAATTTTTTGTCTAGTCTGAGTCAGTCTCTAAGCTTTCAGAATTACACAAATTCTTTCAGATAAGTCTTCCTTAACAAATGCAACAAGAATAATAGAAGTGACTACCTTTAATGCTGTATTTACCTAACTGTGATTTAATAGGTTAAGAAAAATTAAGTAATAAAAATAGGTATATATATATGTATATTTATATATGTGTATTAAAAAGTGAGAATGTTCATGAAAGAAAGAAGTAAATGAAGAAAAATTGTGGTCATCACTAGAACTGTTGAAATATTTCTTAATCTCCATCTTCTAGACTGAGTATGATTGCAGTTCCTGGCCTTTCACAGTTCAGTGGAAACAGACAACTAGTTCTAGACAATGAGTTGTGAGTGGAAGTGACATGGGTCACTTCTGGGACAAAGCATTTAATTGCTGGTTTGAGACATTTAGAGTTCTACAAGACTGTAAGCCATGTGGCAGAGCAGTTCTCCTGGGTTCCCTTACCCTACTGCTCTCCACCTGGGTGCCCCTTCTGGCACTGTGACTGGCAAGGTCCCACATGGTAGCTTCTCCATGAACTTGGGTCTCTGCAGCTACAAAAAGCAGATCTCTGCCAACCCATCTTGGACATGTCATGTGAATAAGAAAACCAAACCATTGTTTTAAGACTGGGAATTTTTGGAGTGCTTACTGTAATGCACGATTTAGTGTAATCTAATTAAATAAAATAGAATACAAACATATAATTGAATGTATATCTTCAGTGTGTATGTATATGCACAACATAATTGGTCTAGAAGAATAACACAAACTAGTAGTTATAATTATGTAACTATTAATTTTAACTAATTGATTAAAATTAATAACTATGATTAACTGTAAATAAATATTAATTATATAATTAATATTATAATAAAGGGAGATTTTAACATTTATATACTTGCATGGCTTTCTTTTTGCACTGTGCATGTAGTAATGTTATAAATTTTCAAAATAATTTATAACAATAAATACACTCCTGAAAAATGTATCTTTTAGTAGAAAAGTACAGGAAACAAGATAAGTCATGGGAACTCTGTCTGGAATAAAGAACTAGCAGCAGAATCTCAGAAAGGTAAACTATCAGCTTCATGCCTACGATTTCACTTTTGTGTGGTATCCGGTAGTAAACAGTAAGATTCATGTTCCACCAGCACATATCTCATATAAACTGTTGAAACCTGCGGTGTTTCAGGTGGAAAAAATTTACAGTAGTAGAGACTTGGGCCCCTAATTCTGCTAGTTTTACATCAAATGTTAGTACTGTAAAGCAGAGGAACACAATGGATAAACTTGAATCAATTCAGAGCATCAGAGGTAAAGTTTAACAACCTCAGATTAAGAAGATGCAGCACAGCCTAAAGCACTTTTTTTTTCTGTCTTTATTCATACTCTTTTCTTTTTCTCTGCATTGAATTTGATCCTCCAAAGCAGACTTATTTAGCCATTTTTCTAAATTACTGCTGATCTCCATTTTTTCTCTGTGATATCCACTGCACTGTTTCCATCAGAGCATTTATCATAATTTGTAACTGTTAATTAATTTATTTTTTTGTATTTGTTTATTGTCTGTATTTCCCCCTGTGATCTGTGTTTTATCAGGGGAGGAGCCATGTCTATCTCTTTTACTACTTTCTTCCCAGATTTAGGCAGTGATGGACACTCAATAAATATTTTTTCATAAATAAATGAGTCATTAAGTCAGTCAACCTTATTCCATAAACTGAATGGCTCTAACAGGGATAAAACATGAAAATACTGATAGTTACTTATATTTCCCATTGTAGGAATTATCTTATACAAAATACAGTTCATTTTTAATGAACCCCCTGGTATCACATGTAAAGTAAATGGGATTGTTTCTGTCTTTTTTTCTTTCAAATTTTAGTAAAAAAACTTATGTTCATTCTTTGGAATATCATTGGATCCTGAACAGAAAAAAAGATTTGAGAAACATGTCCTGAAACTTACAAAAGAGTTCAAAATTCCTTGAAGATTTTTAAAATTTTACAAAAATAGATCAAATTGCACACTACAGAATTTTTTTAAGTCACCAATTGATCCAGTTTTTCTTCAAAGGCATGACTTTTGAAAGAATTAATTCAACTAATTAACAGCTAAGAGTTTGGCTGTTTCTTAGCAAATTGTTTTGAATACCTCTACAGATTAGATTACTCTTGTTTGAAACTGGAATTAGAAATCTCAAGGAATTGCTGGCATTTCTAATTTGATCCATACCAAGAAAAACTCAAAGAAGGAGCATGATATGTTCAGATTAATTAAAATTCTAATTCGAAATGAATTTAAGAGGCCGCCCCTGAGAACTCTAGAAAGAAATACCTGAGTCTGTGTATTTTAGATCTTGCAGGAATTTATCAGATACCCTTAAGTCCTTGCTCATTGAAATATATTGTCTACATTTTGAAAAGAAGTTTAAGTTCGATTTATGTTTTAAACTAGATTTTAATCCTTTCAGAAAAAGTTCATCTTTAACTGCTTTCCTACAGCTAAAATTCCTTACACAGAATCTTCTCTTGGTCAAAAATACTTTCACAATAACTATTTGCTAATTATTTTTAACATTAGAGCTAAACAAACTTAACTCAGTCCCCTTACTGAATTAGGGCTTCACCACCACCATATTAAATGCAGATCATGAGATCAGGCACTGTTTTGATAAATAAACAACAACAACAACAAAATCCTAAACTGGGCAATCTTCAATGTTGCAATTACTGCTGCTTCTGTAAGTACATTCACTGATTCACTGTAACAATGAATTCAGTGACAAGTTGGTTGACCCTCTAAAGTTTCTGATGCATATCAATATTCAAAAGCAAAGATTAGAAGAGTCTGCTATTTATATTCCTAAAAACTGTCATGGCCAATGGCATTTCTAAATCCGGCTTATCAAACTGCTTGACTCTGCTTGTGAAATTGAGAGAGAAGTGGGCTTGGGTCTGAATTATCCTCTGCTTAATTCTGGTAGGACCAATTCAAATCTAATGACTTTTTCCAGAATGTACACATTAGTTTTTATGGCTTATTCCCAGGTACCTTCTGGTAGGCTATACTCAGGTTGTAGATTTGATGACAAAGCAAGGAAGAAAAATGAAAATAGGTCGACCGTGAACTATGGTTTTTAGTGTGTAGTCTCTGCACCAGCAATAGGAGCACTACCTGAGAACTTGATAGAAATGCTGTTCTCAGGCCTGTCTCAGATCTACTAAATCAGAAACTCTAGATTATGGGCCCAGTAATCTCTGCTTCAACAAGGCCTCCAGTTGATTCTGATGTTAAGTTTCAGAACCACTGCATTAGCATGTTCTTCTACAGCAGTGAGTGGACTCTTGCAGGCTGGCATCTCCCCTTGCAGTGGACCAGGCCTCAGAGCTCCTCTGCCCTGGAGAGTTTCTACCTCCACATGGGGTGTGTTGGCCCCTAAACTTTAGGCTTATCTCTCCTAGGAACCAGGAGGGTGTTGGCTACTTGCAGAGCTCCCTATGTTTATATCCTTAACTACTGCATACCTGTGGTTATGCTCAGATCCTGATTAAAATTAAACGAAAGCCAGCATGATCTTAATGAGTTAGCATCATCACCAATCTTCAAACCTAGACCAACACTTTACGTCCAAGCCCAGCTCAGTGATAGTCCAAAAACACACATGAAAAACAAATCTACTGTCCTTCATATATGAGTAATGGTCCATGAGGATTGTCTAGATAATCCAGATTCCTGGATAATGATATTTACACTTTCTATTCTGATCTGAATAACTTACTTTCAATATTTAACAAAAAGATGTAAGCGCCCCCACTGATGTTTTGCCAAAACCAGCATCATTCTCAGTATTTGTTTTGATAGTTCAGAGGGTGTTGCTTTTACTCTGATCAGTAAATACAGGTAGTTAGCATATGGTCCGCAGTATCCGTTGCCCTTCTGAAAGAGCCATTGAATACTGTTTGAGAACTGCTGTTTAAAATCGTCATATATTCTAAACAGCATTGTCTACATATGTCTAAATTCAATTTCCGTGCCACCTTCTTCTGAAATAGTTACCTCCTTCAAACCATTATTAATCTTATATAAATGAAATGTTCCAGAGAGTCAAAGGGTCATGCTGGGAAAACACCAGTATCGTTTAAAACTCTGAAAATATGTGACATAAATTTGAAATAAGGTACTAAGACCAGAGACATTCAATATTGCCACTAAGGGTCAAATTTAAATATGAACCAAGAACGCAGCTGGAAGGAAAAATGGCAATTTCCATGAACCTAAGTCAAAAACAGAAACAAAGCATTTTCTCAAAATTGTCCTCATTCTCTATGTAGAAATACAAAGTCCTGATAATTAGTCTTGTGTGATTACAATTTCCATTGGTAGGCTTCCATGCCTCAGTGATAGGCTAACACTTGGGTGGTAGTATTAATTGTATTTCCATTTTCAGTTGCACTTTGACTAAGTAAAATGTGACTGCCATTCTACTTCTGGCAGAATCTTAAAGGTAAGTTATAAATTTCAAAAAATTAAGGAAATTATCTAAGAAACTTGAAAATTGGAAGTTATTCTTTGTTGCTGCATTTGTCCTGAACTACTGTTACCATTCATCTTTTATATCCTTTTTCACTGAAAAATATTATAGTCTAACCTTCAAAACTCATGACAAGAAGTTGTTTATTCTGATTTTTGACACAATTTATTTAAATTTAACTGGTGTAGTCTTAGACAATGCTTCTCAAATATTTCATGGCATACTTTAAAAATGGTAATTTTATGTAGCACACTGAGGCAAGTGACCAAGAGTATTTTCAGCTATCCTAGCCTCTCCCACCAATGACCACCCCTGAGTCACCCAAGCACATTTGTGGCCCATTCATTGAATACTAAAGTACTTACACACTTCAGTTGTCAGACTCTGCCTTCAGTTTTAGATAATCTGTAATTCCTAGAATGAATTATCGAACAAGAAAAAGGAAGGAAGGAAGGAAGGGAGGGAGGGAGGGAGGGAGGGAGGGAAGGTTAGGGTGGTAGAGAGGGGGAAAGAGGAGAAAAGAAATTTTAAAAAGAAACAAAAGATGGGAAAACAAAAATAATGACATTATAGGAAAAGAAACAATTAAAGAACAAAAATACTGGTCGAAGCTGAAAGGTCCAAATTTAAAAAGCAAGGAACAAAGATACAAGCCAAGCAGCAGAGGTCAAAAGACAGATTAATTAATGAAATAATTATTATTATAAGGATAAGTAGATTAACAGGAAAAAAAGTTAGTTTTGAGGAGTGTAACAGATACGTGGTACAAAGTGACAGGCATTAATAAATAAATGTATTATGCTCCCTTTCTCTTTCTCTTTATTTTCTGATTAGTCAAGGATAAATGTTAAGATAAATACTAGTATGTCTTTCAAACTTCTTTTAAACTTTCTAACCTTTTTTTCAGCAAAGAAAGAGCTCAGAGCCTTTGATCTCTAAGTGGAATTCAATATTATTTTGTTACCCATTGCAATTACACCATTAACTTATGTATAAGGTACCCAACTGGTGCAAGAGTGATAGAATTTTGAAATCTGGCCTTGCCCAAACTTTATACTGCAAGAATCTTCTAATTTTTGAACTGGACATTAAAAAAGTATGCTTCTATCTTAAAGTCACATGGTTTCCAAGAGCCAAAGTGGACACTGGAAAACATTTCTCCCTCTGAAAAGAGACTTAGAAACATACTTCAACTAATTTGTTACAGGTTTCTTAAAATCATCCTCATGTTCAACCATCCAATTTTCTAAAAAAAAAAAAAAATAGTGCATGTCTGTTTCATTCTCTTAACATAAATAAAACAACAGCCAGATAAAACCATGCCTGCCAAGGCTGCTTAATGAAAAATGAGAACTCTTCACTTCCACAAGATCTGGTCACATTCCCTCCAAGCAAAAGCAATGCTACTTAAACATGAGAACTACAGAGCCCCGTGCAATAGCCATAAAGCTATTAAACACTTAATATGGCCAGTCCAAAATGAAATGTGTTGTATTAAACACTGATTTTAATGGTTTAACATGAAAAAGGAGTGTCAAATATCTTATTAATAATTTTACGTGGATTAAAATAATATTTTAGATACATGGATTTTAATAAAATATATAATTAATATTAATTATTTCATTTCTCTACTTTTTTAACACATCTATTATAAATTTTTAAATTACATGTGTAACTCACCTTATATTTCTATTGGATAGTACTATTCTAGAAGCTCTCACCAATGGATTCAGCAAAGTGAAGGCCATTAATGACTTTGTAGAAAACATAATTTTTATGAAATTTTTTCACAATTCCTTTCATAATCATGAGTCTATTCTTGAATTATTTTTTATATTTAAATTTTCCTAGAAAATACTTCATTTCAGAGCTTTTGAAATATTTAATACATATAACATATATACTATCCTCATGAATTTCTGATTTTCGCTGGATTGCTAGTTATATTTCTCATGTTGAATTGTGTATATTTGGAATTTACCTTTTTTTTGGAATTTATTATTTTTATTGCTTTTCTGTTTTCTACTTTACAAGTTTCTCCTTCTAGATTTACTAACATCTTCTGTTTATTTTAGTATAGCTTTGTTAATTTCTAAAATTCATTAAGAATGTACATTCACCTGATTTTTGTAGCATGACATACAATTTTTATGTTAATGATTTCTTTGACATTGTTTACTAAATGGTATATAATTTGAGCTTGATGTCTACCTTATGCTGAGTGTTTAGATTCTTTTTTTTAATTTCAAATGTCTTAGTGCTTTCTATTTAAACATTCATATTTAGCATATGGTACTGATAATGGTAAATGTAAACTGTATGGCTTCTACATTGGAAAATTCATTGAACTTATTCTAGTGACCTAGAATGTAAATAGTGTTAGGACCCAGGGCAGTCCACCCAAAAATACCTCAGCAGAATATTGATTATTTTGAATTAAAGTTATTTAAGAAATGGCCGATGCAAGAGGACACTTTGACCCTTCTCTATATCTCCCTGAAAGCAGAAAATAAATCTCCAGTGTGAAAGGTACCCTTCCTGTAACAAGAGGTAGAAAGACATCCTTATCACCAGAGACAGGGAATTCAGGGCCAAGAAGCCTGTATAAACCAACTTTGTTACTTCTTCACTAATTTACTACCTAAGCCCAAATTTGGCTTAAATTCCTTACTAATTAAGCACCTAAACTTAAGTTTCTTTGTCCTGTCAATTTCTCTCGATTTCTAAAAAGTATAAAAGCTGCCTGCTTTCGCCACTTCTTAGATCCCATTTCTATAAGACCTCCACCGGCATGAATTAAATTTGCTTCTTTTTCTCCTGTTAATCTGTCCTGTGTCAATGTTATTATTAGTCCAGCCATAAGAACTTAAGAGGGGTAGAGAGGGAAATTCCCCCCTCCCCAACAATAGTCAACATTTATTTAAAAATTCCTGTACTCTCTGTAACACAAAAAATTTATATTTATATACTACATACAGCCTATTAATTCATATTTCAAGTTTTCTAAATCCTTGCTTTTATTTTCATCCTTTGATCAAAAGCCTGAGAGACCATTTATCTGCATATTCTTAATGGTTTGCCCAACTCCACAGAAAGGATAATCTTATATTCCATGCTTGAATAAGATGCTTCTCTTTCTTTCTCTTGATGTTTGTAAACAAGAATGTATGTTATACCAATTCTGCTGTTAGCTATCTTGTAACCTGGAGGGAAGCCAACTTGAGAAAAAGCTAATACATATAGTAGTCAGCAAGTAGAAAGATGAAGAACTTTACTTTATTCATATTTCCTAAGTTTCTACATAATATCCTTTTCCTGTTCTAGGATTCCATCCAGGATACCATATTAGATTAAGCCATCATGTCTCTTCATCTCCTCTTGGCTAAGAGTTTTCTTACCTTTCGATGACCTTGACAGTTTTCAATAATTTTGATCAGGTAGTTTCTAGAATGTTCTACAGCTGGGATTTATCTGATATTTCTCATGATTGGAGTAGAGTTATGGAATTTAGAGACGATTACAGAGGTAAAGTGCCATTTCCACCATATCATATTAAGAATAGATAGTATAAGATGATTTACACCTATGGGTGTTAACCTTGGTCACCTGGTTGAGACACTGTTTGCCAGGTTTCTGCACTGTAAAGTGACTCTTTATTCTGCCATCTCCATACTATACCCTTTGGAAAGAAGTCACTATACATACCTCACATGTAAAAAGTTGGAGGTTATACTCCTTAGGAGTGCATTCTCATATAGGTTATTTGAAACAGTTCTTCACAGGGGATTTGTGTATTCTGTCCAATTTATTTTTTTCAATCAATTAATTACATCAGTATGGATTCAGAGATGTTTAATTTAAACTTTGGGTTATAATACAATACTTCTTTACTTTGTGTCTCAAATTGTTTCATCTTCTCCATTGGGAGTTTTTCCAGTTCACCCCAGTGTTCCCTGAATGTATGTTTTTGTGTGGGCAGGTTTTCAAATCAGTTGAATAAACACCTAGAAGCATAACTGCTGGACTGTAATGCCTTTGCTTTATTTGTTTTTGCCCATTATACTTTGACAATTTTTTTATTTTTTAAACTTCACATAATTTTGGTTTTAGGTATATCTCCTGTAAGTAATAATATATATAACAATGAAATATATTGCAGATGGCTTTTTTTATTCAAATAAAAATCTCTGACTTTTAGTAAGTTAAATGCATACGTACATATATATATTTATATATATTCTGAAATTTGATAGTTTCCTTTAGGTTTTAAAAAATATATCTTTACATACTTTTATTTTTAAAATAATGCCAGAAAGAGATAGCATTCAGTGACTATCTCTGGGAAAACTGAGGAATTTAGCATATTTTTGCTTCATTATTTTCCCATCTTTCAAAGTTGTAGGTATAATCTAGAATAGTGAATTTAAATCTTTTTAGTAGTGGAAACTCGTCTTCAAATTTTACATGAAAATATAATAAAGTGGCTAAACAATGCAACTGCTCTAGTTGAGTCATAGTTATTCCTCCCTCAATTCTTTTCAATTTTTCCAAGTAGGTTCAAAGAGTGTCTTTGTTTGATAACAGTATTTCTTTATCATCTCATTAAAATGTGTCACACTCATCTCACAAAGGGTAGGCAGGCCTTTAGAAGCAATGTGTTTTCACTGTATTAATTTACTGTTACTCCTTATGGCAAATGATCCTAGAGTTTAATTCACCATGGTGATATAAGATCTCTTCCTGAGATTAATTAAATTACAGAAGTGAGTTGATCTATCTTATGCAGACAATATGATTTTTAAAAATCTCAATGGTGGATAAAGGAATGATACCACCTTAGGAAGCTCCGCTCTATAACCAAGCCTCCTAGAAGAAGAAAAGTACAGTCAAGGAGAAATAGTGTTGTCTAGGACGACAAAAGATAGATCGGGGATCTTTGAAAGATTTTGCTTCAACAACAAAATATTAGGGGAAATATAATAGGGTTAACAGATATGGTGATAAATGGTATAAGGCAACCCATGTTAGACCCATGTTAGAGCCATGGACTGCTCCAGTTTGCACACAACCCTCCTCACTTTATTCTTAGGAAGGAGCCAGCCTTCTTAAGGAATAAACAGCAACCAGAAACAAACCACCACAAGATGTATGCATGAAAATGCACAGAGCAAATGATAAATGTGGAGGATACACAAATCATATCCAAAGAAGAGTCCCAAAATGCAAAAGAAAAAAAATATTCAGGATGAAATAAAACTCTCCTTGAAATAAAGAAAAGATAATGAGATGTACATTAAAAGAGCATCCCATATAGTGATACAGTATTCCAGTGATATATTGAGACATTACTGAACATCAAAAATAAGGATTGGGGCTTCCCTGGTGGCGCAGTGGTTGAGAATCCACCTGCTGATGCAGGGGACACGGGTTCATGCCCCGGTCCAGGAAGATCCGCCTGTGCCCCCCAACGGGAGGGGCCACAACAGTGAGAGGCCTGCGTACCACAAAAAAAAAAAAAAAAAAAAAAAAAAGGAGTGAATCTCATATGCATCTAAGCAAGAAAACTGAATAATGTACTAATGAAAAACTGATTTACCTCAGACTACTCTATGGCAATACTCAATGCCAAAATAAAGTGAGTTAATGTGTGTAGTAGGTTGAATAATGGTCACCCAAAGATAGCAAGTTCTAATCCCTGGAATTTGTAAACGTTACCTTGTTTAGAAAAAAGGTGTTTGCAAGATTTGACTAAATTAAAATTTCGAGATGAGGTTACCCAGGATTATCCAGGTGGGTTCTAAATGCCATCTTAAGTGTCCTTGTAAAACAGAGACAGAAGGAGCTTTCACACAGACAAACAGAGGCCACGACAGAGTCAGGCAGCAGAATGACATAATCACAAAACAAAGAAGGCTAAGGCAGCCATCAGAAGCTGAAAGAGGCAGATTCTTCCCTAAACACCCCGGAGGGATTGCTGCCTTGCTAGACTTCAGGCTTCTAGTCTCCAGACCTGTGAGAGAATAAATCTCTGTTATTTTGTCATCAACTTTGTGGTAATTTGTTATAGCAGCCACAGGAAACTATCACAATGTACAAGATATGATGAGGGAAAGAATATTATTCCCAGACAAATATGCACAAGAATGCAAGAAACTAGGAAACAGAGGCCATCTTAGAAAATAAAACAAGCCAAAAAAAACTCACTTGAGCATGAAATCCAACAAACACATAGGTTAAAATAAATAATTATGGAATAGAGGAACTAAAAAAAAATAATGTCAATTTGAATACAGAATCAAGTTTTTAAAGCTGTGGGAATTATGGTTACAAACAGTAACATATATATCCATAGATATAAACCTTAACAAGATAATAATAATATAACTAAGATGAATCGAGGGAAAGTAGACTAGGCGGAAATGAGGAAAATGAAACTGGGACAATAGAATATCTTTTATGAAAGGGAACAGAAAATATATAAATAAAAATACACAGTACAAATACCTAAAAATTTCAACCTATAATTTTTTATAATCTTTTTCTTAAGTTTAGTGTGATCTTTTAGGAACACATTAAAGTGTCAACTGTGTCAACTTAAATAGACTATAGTACCTTGTTATTTAAACACACTGATCTCAGTGTTGTTGTGAAAATATTTTATAGATGTACTTCACATCTATAAACAGTTGACTTTAAGGAAAATACCATCAATGATCAGGAGCTTACCTTCAATGACCCTTCATCCAATCAACTGAAGGCTTATGAGCAAAGACTGAAATTTCCCAAAACAGAAGAAATTCTGCCTCAAGCCTGGAACATCAATTCCTGCCTGAGTTTCCAGCCTCCCCACCTGCCCTACAGATACCAGACTTGCCAGCACCCAAAACTGTGTAAACCTGTTCCTTGAAACCCCTCCCCATCTGTTTCTCTTTTTCTCTCTCACCTATCTATCTACCACTGGTTCTGCTTCTCTGGAGAGACCTGACTGATACAGAAACTAATTCTGTTTTTCTTCAGATTCTTTTTTAAGAAAATTAAATTAAAATGAAATTTTAACGTAAAAATATGGCCTGTATAATTAAATTACATTTAAACTATTTTCTTCTTTTTTCCTTATAGTTCTCTTCCTTTGTTTTGTTTTTCCCCTTCCATCCTTCTTTTCCTTCTATTTTGGTAGATCAATATGTACAAAGGAGAAATGACTACTAAAATGTTCACTAACAGTTATGAAAGTTGTTTCTAGCTACTGAGATTTCTTTTTAACTTTCTTTATTGTACTTTTTGGTGTGCTTAGAAATGTTACAAGTGATCATGTGTGTGTGTGTGTGTGTGTGTGTGTGTGTGTGTGTGCTTTATTGTCAAGTGTGCTTGTGTGTGTGTGTGTGTGTGTGTGTGTGTGTGTGTGTGTGTGTGTGTGTGTAAGCATTCAAAAATAAGTAGTCCTGATATAATCAATTATTTGGAAGAAAATCAAGTTGAAACCCTTTCTCTCTTACATACACATGCATGTATGCACACACATACAAATGAACTTTACGTTACTTAAATGCAATAACATAAATGAATGTAAAAGAAAATAAATTAGCCCTAATATGAAAAATAGAAATTATTAGTGGATAATTTACTAAATATTAGAGTGAGATAGTACTTTCTCACATAAAATCAGGAAAAATGAATTACAAAGTGTATTCATCAGGGTTCTCCAGAGAAACAGAACCAGCAGGATGTAGATATAGACACAGATATAGAAATAGAGATCTCATGCAATTACGGATGCTGGCATGTCCACAATCTGCAGGGTGAGCCAGCAGGCTAGAGACCTAGGGGAGAACTGATGTTGCAATTCAAGTCTGAAGGCCATCTGTTAGCAGAATCCCTCTTCCTCAGGGGACTGATTGGAAGAGGAGGGCTGACTGCTCTTCAACTGATTGCATGAGGCCCATCCACATTATAAGAGCAATTTGCTTCACTAAAAGTCCACCAATTTCAATGCTAACCTCATCCAAACACATTTTCACAGAAACAACTGCAATGTTTGACCAAATATCTGGGCACTGTGGCCCAGTCAACTTGACACACAATTATACAGCACACGAAAAGAATTGCTTAATATAAAAATATAATAATAAAAGAGAAAACTAAAACCCAAATATGTCCTAGAAACTTAAGTGGCAGACTATTTTAAAAATGTATTCATACATCTATTCCATCCATGAGGAAAAGGGTTACTTCTGTCTTGTTTACTTCTGGAAC
The DNA here is from genome assembly GCF_002837175.3 of Physeter macrocephalus. Lineage (NCBI taxonomy): Eukaryota > Metazoa > Chordata > Mammalia > Artiodactyla > Physeteridae > Physeter > Physeter macrocephalus. Next base: position 156,716,087 of record NC_041221.1, read on the forward strand.
CTCCAACTCTTAGTACAGGCACGGGCACAAAATAAGAACTTAGTGCACTTTTTAAAATTGGAAAGAAAGAAAGGAGGAAGGAAGAAAAAAGGAATGGAGAAAATATGTCAAAATTTTAAGAGAATGACACTGTCCTCTTTATTTTTCTCTATTTGTCATCTTTTTTTATAGTGAACATTCTATTAATTACATATTATCAGTTTTAAAATAAATATCCTTTAAAAACTAAATAATGTGGAATTACATGCATTGACATATTCCTCTTTAATAAAATGTGATCAAAACTATATATTTATCATAATTTATTTTCAAAGGTGGCTTAAAATATGAATACTTATAAACTATGCCTCTGAAAAGATTTAGTTTTGGTCTTACAGAAAATATAACTCTTTAACTATTTGCCTTTGAAGTATTAGAAAAACAGCATGGGTTTACAATTTAGGTATTAATACAAATTTTCTAGTTCCACAGTTACTATAGTTATCTCTCAGTAACCACGGAGGATTAGTTCCAGCACCCCAGCCACCAAATACCAAAATGAGCAGATACTAAAGTCCCTTATATAACCTACGTACATCCTCCCAAATACTTTAAGTCATCTGTAGATTACTTATAATACTTAACACAATGTAAATGCTTCGTAAACAGTTGTAAATACAATGTAAATGTTATGTAAATAGTTGCTTTAGGGAACTTTCTGGATTTTTAAAAAATATTTTTGGTCTGTGGTTGGTTGAATCCACAGATAAGGAACTGCAGATATGGAGGGCCTACTGTAGTTGTATGACCCCAAGCAAGCATATGAAATACTATTACAGTGTCTGGAAAATAAAAAGGGCTCAATAAAAATATAGCTATTAAGACGCATCTAAGTAAATTTTTCAGTATAGTAATCTGAGAAAGTATATCAGTGGAAGTACCCATAACACAATAAAAACAAATTCATACCACCAAAAACTACTTTAATGCCATTGTAAAATATCCATTCAGGTCCTCTGAAAATGAAATCTTGCTTGAATCACAAGCAATAATAATCTGGAGATTATTATTCTAACAGTGAGCAGATGAAACTGATAGTCTCATTTGTGACTCTGCATTGTTATTATTCAAACTCACAGCTACACAGGGTGAATTACTTCATCTCTCTTTACATGCCCAAGCATAGCTTTATTTTTACTTAGAGCAGTTTACACAGGAAAGCAAAAAACAACAGGGACACTTAGATCCAACCCAGGTACTTTTTAATACCACAATTACTACCTATTTACTTACATGAAATTGAACATTTCCACCAAAAATAGTCACTGATTTAAGTAAATTTATATTTTATAAGGGCCACATAATAAAGATAAAAGTCTAAAAAGAATTCCTGTAAACAGAGCCTATCCAAATCCATTGAAAAGAAAAATTAATTTATCCTTTATATATCTACAGCCACCTAAAAATTATCTAAGGCAAAAGAGTGAATTGAAAGTAAATTTTTATAAGTTTCCAGTTCAACTTTACAAGTTCAAAGAATGACATAAGAACCACATAAGTACAGTATGACAAATCAACTTTCCTTCACCAAAAATAAATAAGGGCTTCCCTGGTGGCGCAGTGGATGAGAATCCGCCTGCTGATGCAAGGGACACAGGTTCGTGCCCTGGTCCCGGAGGATCCCACATGCCGCGGAGCAGCTGGGCCCGTGAGCTATGGCCACTGAGCCTGTGCGCCCGGAGCCTGTGCTCCACAGTGGGAGAGGCCACAACAGTGAGAGGCCCGCGTACCACAAAAAATAATAATAATAAAATAAATAAATAAATAAATACTCTGCTGTTAGAAAAATTCTCTCACTGCTCAAACTGTGGATCTCTGTCTTCAAGGTTTATTATAAATTTAAATATCAGTCATTTTAATTTCCTGCAACTAAGTGTGCAGTCTCTAGCAGAAACACCCATTCAAACACTTGGGAGTTAGCTATAGTTTGTGAATACAATGATAGCACTTCTTCTACAGAAGGACTTTAACAATCAAAAAACAATCAAAACACTTTAGAAAATTTACAAATGATATTATCGACATAGATTAGGATAAGGATAAAGGGCAAGATTTAAGTAACTGAGATCTGTTTTGTTGTCAAGATTACATAACATTTGCTTAATCCAATCTCCCCCATAATACTTTCACTGATCACTCTCACTGCATTAGTTTCATCTTTCTTTTCCACCTTTATGCTCATCATCAGAGAGCAGCATAAGGATTAGCACTTAAATGTAGAGTGTGGTCTAGTCTGGTTCCCTAGCCTGAGAAAAGCCCTTCCTTTATATAAAGCATGGTATTGCCTGGCTCACTGTAAAAAGAGCTTGCTAAATGCCAAACACTTTCCTAGGGGATTTTACATGTAGTGCCTCATTTGATTTGCACAACAGCCCTGTGAGATGTTTATTGTTATCATACCAATTTTTCCAAAAGGGGGAGCTGAATTACAATCAAACCAGAGTTTAATCCTAAACTACCTGATGCCAGAGTCTTTCCTGATCTCATTACATACAACCACATACTAGATGTCCAATAAGTACCTGGGAGCAGAAGGAAAAGGAAAGCACATCTCAGATTCATATGCTAGTAACTCAGTTTTAATGTTTCCTTATTCTATAAAAGTAATGGGGATGAAATAACTAAAAGCATATAGAAAGTAGTGGGATTAAACTAATTCTAGTGGTGTTTATTGAAGGTAATTTCAAAATTAAATAACTGTCAATCATGCTCCGTTAAAAAAAAAAACCTTTGGAAGACCTACAATAACAAGGCAAAAACAATTAAGAAAATGGTAATAGGAACATACATATCAATAATTACCTTAAATGTAAATGGATTAAATACTCCAACCAAAAGACACAGACTGGCTGAATGGATACAAAAACAAGACCCGTATATATGCTATCCACAAGAGACCCACTTCAGACCTAGGGACACATACAGACTGAAAGTGAGGGGATGGAAAAAGATATTTCATGAAAATGGAAATCAAAAGAAAGCTGGAGTAGCAATTCTCATATCAGACAAAACAGACTTTAAAACAAAGACTATTACAAGAGACAAAGAAGGACACTACATAGTGATCAAGGGATCAATCCAAGAAGAAGATATAACAATTGTAAATATTTATGCACCCAACATAGGAGCACCTCAACACATAAGGCAAACACTAAAAGCCATAAGAGGTGAAATCAACAGTAAAACAATCATAGTAAGGGACTTTAACACCCCACTTTCACCAATGGACAGATCATCCGAAATGAAAATAAATAAGGAAACATAAGCTTTAAATGATACATTAAACAAGATGGACTTAATTGATATTGATAAATGCTATCAACCATAAAAGGGGAAATCAACAGGAACACAATAATAGTAGGGGACTTTAACACCCCAATTACACCAATGGACAAATCATCCAAACAGAAAATAAATAAGGAAACACAAACTTTGAATGACAAAATAAACCAGATAGATTTCATTGATATCTATAGGACATTCCTCCTGAAAGTGGCAGAATACACTTTCTTCTCAAGTGTACACAGAACATTCTCCAGGGTAGATCACATCTTGGGTCACAAATCAAGTCTCTGAAAATTTAAGAAAATTGAAATTGTATCAAGCATCTTTTCTGACCACAATGCTATGAGATTGGAAATCAATTACAGGGAAAAAAAAAAACTGTAAAAACCACAAATACAAGGAGGCTAAACAGTGAGCTATTAAATAACCAAGAGATCACTGAAGAAATTAAAGAAGAAATTTTAAAAAACACATAGAAACAAATGACAATGAAAACACAACAACCGAAAACCTATGGAATACAGCAAAAGCAGTTCTAAAAGGGAAGTTTATAGCAATACAATCCTACCTTAAGAAACAAGAAACATCTCAAATAAACAACCTAAGCTTACACCTAAAGCAATTAGAGAAAGAAGAACAAAAAAACCCCAGAGTTAGTAGAAGGAAAGAAATCATAAAGAGCAGATCAGAAATGAGAAGAAATGAAGGAAACGATAGCAAAGATCAATAAAACTAAAAGCTGGTTCTTTCAGAAGATAAACAAC
>NC_041221.1:156721026-156722764 GCF_002837175.3 Physeter macrocephalus
CAGAGAAGAAAAAGAAATAAAAGGAATCCAAATAGGAAAAGAAGAAGTAAAGCTCTCACTGTTTGCAGATGACATGATACTATACATACAGAATCCTAAGGATATTACCAGAAAACTACTAGAGCTAATCAATGAAATTGGTAAAGTAGCAGGCATACAAAATTAATGCACAGAAATCTCTGGCATTCTTATTCACTAATGATGAAAAATCTGAGAGTGAAAATAAGAAAACAGTCCCATTTACCACTGCAACAAAAAGAATAAAATATTTAGGAATAAACCTACCTAAGGAGACAAAAGAACTGTATGTAGAAAATTATAAGACACTGATGAAATAAATTAAAGATGATACCAATAGATGGAGAGATATACCATGTTCTTGGATTGGAAGAATCAACATTGTGAAAATGACTCTACTACCCAAAGCAATCTACAGATTCAATGCAATCACTATCAAACTACCACTGTCATTTTTTACAGAACTAGAACAAAAGATTTCACAATTTGTATGGAAACACAAAAGACCCCGAATAGCCAAAGCAATCTTGAGAACGAAAAATGGAGCTGGAGGAATCAGGCTCCCTGACTTCAGACTATACTACAAAGCTACAGTAATCAAGACAGTATGGTACTGGCACAAAAACAGAAATATAGATCAATGGAACAGGATAGAAAGCCCAGAGATAAACCCACACACATATGGTCACCTTATCTTTGATAAAGGAGGGAAGGATATACAGTGGAGAAAAGACAGCCTCTTCAATAAGTGGTGCTGGGAAAACTGGACAGCTACATGTAAAAGTATGAAATTAGAACAATCCCTAACACCACACACAAGAATAAACTCAAAATGGGTTAAAGACCTAAATGTAAGGCCAGACACTATCAAACTCTTAGAGGAAAACATAGGCAGAACACTCTATGGCATAAATCACAGCAGGATCCTTTTGGACCCATCTCCTAGAGAAATGCAAATAAAAACAAAAAAAAACAAATGGGACCTAATGAAACTTAAAAGCTTTTGCACAGCAAAGGATACCATAAACAAGACCAAAAGACAACCCTCAGAACGAGAGAAAATATTTGCAAATGAAGCAACTGACAAAGGATTCATATCCAAAATTTAGAAGCCACACATGCAGCTCAATACCAAAAAACAGACAACCCAATCCAAAAATGGCCAGCAGAACTAAATAGACATTTCTCCAAAGAAGAGACACAGATTGCCAACAAACACATGAGAGAAATGCTCAACATCATTAATCATTAGAGAAATGCAAATCAAAACGACAATGAGATATCATCTCACACCGGTCAGAATGGCCATCATCAAAAACTCTAGAAACAATAAATGCTGGAGAGGGTGTGCAGAAAAGGGAACACTCTTGCACTGCTGCTGGGAATGTCAATTGATACAGCCACAATGGAGAACACTATGGAGTTTCCTTAAAAAACTACAAATAGAACTACCATACGACCCCGCAATCCCACTACCTGGCATATACCCTGAGAAAACCATAATTCAAAAAGAGTCATGTACCAAAATGTTCATTGCAGCTCTATTTACAATAGCCAGGACATGGAAGCAACCAAAATGTCCATCAACAGATGAATGGATAAAGAAGATGTGGCACATATATACGATGGAATATTACTCAGCCACAAAAAGAAATGAAACGGAGTTATTTGTAATGAGGTGGATAGAACTGGAGTCTGTCATACAGAGTGAAGTAAGTCA
>NC_041221.1:156723347-156757135 GCF_002837175.3 Physeter macrocephalus
AGTCAGAAAAAGAAAAACAAATACCGTATGCTAACACATATATATGGAATCTAAGGGGAAAAAAAAGGTCATGAAGAACCTATGGGTAAGATGGGAATAAAGACACAGACCTACTAGAGCATGGAGTTGAGGATATGGGGAGGTGGAGGGGTAGGCTGTGACGAGGTGAGAGAGTGGCATGGACATATATACACTACCAAGCGTAAAGTGGATAGCTAGTGGGAAGCAGCCGCATAGCACAGGGAGATCAGCTAGGTGGTTTGTGACCGCCTAGAGGGGTGGGATAAGGAGGATGGGAGGGAGAGAGACGCAGGAGGGAAGAGATATGGGAACATGTGTATATGTAAAATTGATTCACTTTGTTATAAAGCAGAAACTAACACACCATTGTAACTCAATTAAACTCCAATAAAGATGTTAAAAAAAAAAACTAGTGGGGAAAAAGAGTGAAAAAAATTAACCTACTGGTCAAAGCAAGGAACCTGTGAATAGACCTATTTACCTTTGCTTAATCAATATCTCTTTTGTAGCAGGGTTTCAAACCAGTCGATTAGATTTATATAAAACTTTGACCTGAATTAAGAGCAGATGGGGTCACATAAAATTCTACTGCATGAATTCTCTTAATAAAAAACACCTAGCATTTAAAAAAATCTATCAGTTAAAACTAGTACTCAGAGTAAGTTGCAGAAAACTGTTAAGAATTAATTAACTCCTAAAATCTTATTAGGAGCTGATTATGAACAGTAAAAACAGGGTAGAATCTGCAAAACTTGCCTGAGGCATCTCAAATAAAGAGTGGTAATAAATAGAGAAAGTTTTCTTAAATTATTCAATTTATATTTGGATTTGGGGATAAGAAATTATACTTATCATTGTTCCAACTGACTTGACTATTTTAAAATATAAAGAAGTCAACACATATTTAACCATATATTGTGAAGTGCCCAGAGATAAAACTGATTATAAATGTAGGCCAAAAATTAGATCCTAAAATGCAGCATAAGACTGGATGTAATAGAAGGTAGAGGGTATTCTCAGCACAGCAGCCAGAGTGATCCCTTTGAAACGGGAGGCAGATCTTGGCATTCCTCTGCTCAAAATCTTGGCAAGGTGCCTCCTCACTCAGAGTCCAAGCAAAACTCCTTAAAGGGAACTTCAAGGCCTTCTGTGATCTGCTCGCCTACAGCCTCTCCAAAGCCACAGCAGCCTCACCTCGCCTCTGACCTCACCTCCTCCTCTCTCCTCCCCTTTCACTCCCCACCAGCTATGGTAGCCTCCGTGCTGTTCCTTGAATGTTGCAGGCACATTCTCACCTGAAAATCTTCATATCAGCTGTTTCCTCTGCCTGGAGTGCTCTTCCCCAATATTTACAAAGCTAACCTCACACCTTTTTCACATCTTTGCTCATATGTCGCCTTTTCAAGGAGGCTCATCCCAACCACCACATTTGAAGTTACAGCCTGCCCCCCACACTCTCAATTCCCAGTTCTGGCTCTACTTTTTCCTTTTGTCTCCATGACGCTTACCACCTTCCAACATGCCATGTAATTTACTTCTTTATTGTGTTTATTGTTTATTACTGCTCTTCCATTATAAGAATGTAAGATTCATGAAGATAAGGATCTTTATCTGTTTTATTCCCAGACACCCAGAAGAGTGCCTAGTATGTGGCAGGCATTCAGGACATATGTACTGAATGAATGAAATGATAAGTCCATGACTTTTCTTCATTAGAAAATTAAATCTCTGGGAGAAAAACATAGCCTGAACCAAGACAAAAAGCCAAAAAGAACTAGAAAGGATAAAGAGCCCTAGGAAAACCTAGACTAGGAACAACTTGGCTTGGAGTGATTGGACAAAGAAATTCTAAAATGAGGAAGTTTAAAGACTTTAAGTTAGCCAAAGTTGGGTTTTTTCTATAATTCCTTTACATTCTATAGTAATCTTTTTGATATCAGAAAGTCGGTTAGTAATATTTGTGATACTAGGAGACATTTTCTGTGAAAGTATTCCAGATGCCTTCTTAGGAAAAGAACAAGAAGAAAGTGAGGCTATCTCTGTTTGGCTACAAACCAGCAATCTAAGTATTAGTGGCAAGTGACTCTAGAGCCAATGAACCACTGCGAATCTGTAATATTTCCCTCAATACCCTGACTCTTGGGATTTCATTGAGCATTAAAGACAATTTTCTTTCACCCAATTTGACATTTTATCCAGAACAGGGATTTTTGGTTGAAGCTTTAATATACTTTCTTTGTTATTTCTCTAATTAGAACTGCTGCTCTATCCAAAAATTGACTTTAAACTTGAAAATTAGGATAGACTTAGAAGCTGAGATCTATAATATATTCTCAAGATGAAAATTACTCATTCTCTAACCTTTATCAGAGAAGTTTAAGTTGCCTTTTAAAATCTGTATAATAAAAATGAACTAAGGTCCCTATAATTTCATGAATAGAGTAGGTAGGCAATAGGAGAAAGAAAGGCAAGACACTACCACTGGTGACAAAAATGCAGTTATTCTGCTAATTTGGCAAATTATAGCTTCCTTCACTAAAAATTCCATTCTCTCTTATCCCATCACTGCTCACCTATAAATTTCTTGCTTATAAATTTATTTACTTATTGACTTTAGGCAAAGAGGCTTCTCAGGGAAGTTTCATCCTATACAGATTCCAGAAACGTTCTAGTCTTTAGATCTGTGACTATGACACTACCTAGGTCTAAATCTAACCAGAAACCTGGTAACATCACTTCATACTTTCAAATGATTTTTATAAAAAATAAAATTTATAGCTCAAGTATGTATAAAATGATATGTATTAACATAACCTATTCAACTGGATGGATACCTACTAATCAGCAATTACTCTAGAAACTGGATGTGAATTTACCATAAATTTTTTATGGTAACCCTGACATTTAGAGAAGGCAGATGATGTAAACTGTTTACCTTTTTCTTGGGGAATAATACCAAATGATGTTTTCAAATAACACACAATGTTTAATTTAGCCAGTTGTTAACTGTCTTCTCTTCAGACTTCATAATTGTTAGTAACCAAAGGGGTTTATTGATAGGCATTTTAAATCCCTAATTTGGTACTAGTGTTCAATAAGATATCATCTAAATTGGAATCACAGTTAATTCAGTCAGGTGGGTAGTGGACATCAGAGCCTCTGAGTGGCAATAGCTAAGTACTGAAGGTTGGTCTAGGGAGATTTCTCAATGACCTCAATCTTACATTTATAAGAAATAATCAAACAACTTGAATAGAAACATAGATTAAAATTAAGAGAATTTTTCATCATTAGGGAAATCATGGTACATCCATCTATTAAAATATTCTGAGGTCACTTATAAAGAGAACTTTGATGTTTATGTATTGACCTGGAAAGATATCCATTAACATATTTTTAGTAAAATGTCGTAAATAAAGAAAGTGAATACCAATACCCCATTAATACCAGTTGCTGTGTTGAATACCAAACACTTTTTATGTGCGTTACCTCAGCATTTTATGTGCATTACCTTACTAAATCCTTATATTAAGCCTATTAAGGTAGGTACCATTAGAAACTCTATTTTAAAAATGAAGAAACTAAAGCTCAGAAAGATTAAGTGACTTGCTTATCTTCACTCAGTAAGGCAATGGTAGAACTTGAGCTCTACCCTGGATCAGATCAAATTCAGAGCCTGCATAAGAAAAACACGCTTGAAATGTGCCAAACATCAGAAATGGTTCTATCTGGGGAGCAGAATTAAGTAAGGAATAGAGGAAAAGAAGCAATTTTCTATAATCTCAATTATTTAAATTTTATAACAAATATGCATTATTTTTTTAATTGGAAAATAAATGTATCAATATTTGAATATTAATTTTAAGAGAAAAGCTCTTAGGTGACATTTTTTCAACTGTTCTTTCCATCCTAAAAAAGAGGGATATTAGCAGTTCTTCAGGAAATTGACTAGAAATTGACTTCTTCTAGGATTAACTTTGAGAACTCTTCTTAGAGGAAAAGCATCTGTCTCAAGCTGTAGGCTGCTCTACTCTGAGGTGAAAATGAAATGACATATGTGGTCATGAACAACATCAGATTGAGTGGAAGATCAGAAACAAAACTGCAACCCAATGAAACAGATTGGTAGATAAAATATGAGATCAACAAAGATTCAAGGCATATAGAAATTAAGATGGCAGAGACACACTGAGGCTGGAAAAAGGTCCAAAGTTTTTGCAAACAGCAGCAAGAAAGATCTTCAAATGAGTCCAAATTACCAGTCAAATTGACTACTTGAAGATTCTGAGGAGGAATGTTTAGAGACTACTGGATACTTGGCACTCACAACAAGACAGCTTGTAGGCCATCATTAATTACTTTTATTCCTTCACTTTCCTGGCATCCTATATGTGACACTATCAGGCTGCTATTTAACAGGATATGGAACAGACTCAGTTCTCTGGCAAGGCATTACCCTAATGTGGATAGATGTGGGAAGTTGAATTCTTTCAACTTGAACAAATCATTTCTGAATCATGCTTAGACTTAAATGTTTTGTCTCTAATGCTTTGTAATGTTAGGATTCAGAATTAGATATTGCCCACCCAATTCCACCCATACAAATGATAACTAACGAATATATCTTCCATTCAACAAAGAATTAATGAAAGGTTATAATAATAAAAAATGGAGATCAAGATATAGAGACTTTGCCATCAGAAAGCATATATGTATAGTAGAAAAGAGAGACTAGGACTTCCCTGGTGGCGCAGTGTTAAGAATCCGCCTGCCAATGAAGGGGACACGGGTTTGAGCCCTGGCCCGGGAAGATCTCACATGCTGCACAGCAACTAAGCCCGTGCACCACAACTACTGAGCCTGAGCTCTAGAGCCCGTGAGCCACAACTACTGAGCCTGCGCACCACAACTACTGAAGCCCACACACCTAGAGCCTGTGCTCCGCAACAAGAGAAGCCACCCAATGAGAAGCCCGTGCACCACAAAGAAGAGTAGCCCCACTCACCGCAAGTAGAGAAAGCCCTTGCACAGTGATGAAGACCCAATGCAGCCAAAAATAAATAAATTCTTTTAAAAAGAGACTAAATAAATTACTAAATAAACATTAAATTTCAGTTATAGAATGTGATAAAATGGAGAGATAATGGGATATTATGAGAATATGTAAGTGATGATTAAGCTTTATTGAAATTTCTAATCATGGGAACAAGAAGCATACAAATATGGAGGGCTTGGAATTCTTTTAACTATTGCTCAAGCAGATGTTATTTCATGGTTTAGACTTGTTTCTTTCAACTGCAAAATAATTCTACACCAAGAACAAGATTTATTTACTCTTTCTAAATAATCTAGTGCCCTGTCCTTATATGTAGCAACTGTAATTAAATTTAAAATATTGGAGCAGTGCCTTCACTTGGATTCGGCAGTAAAAACATTTGTCCAGAGTGGTTCAATAAATGGAGGAAGGAAATTCAACAGCAACTGAGGCTATGAGTGAAACTTGATAAAAGAATTACGTGCTGATATTTGTTCCTGAAAAACATTTGTGAAAAGGAAGGATTATGTTTCTACAGCAACCAACTTCTACTTTGTTGGGTCCACTAAGCTCTATTAAAAATGAAGAAAGAAACAGAGAGAGATGGAAGTGAAGGACAGAGTGGGGTCTAATGTGAAATAGCATATTAGGAAAAATTCGGACTGCTGAAGTCAAGGTCATTGGAAGAGGGATAGAAAAATCCCCAAGCTACCCATGCCTATCCAGTTGTGTCCCTTTCAACTTTCAGATCAGTGTTTGATTCCCAATTTTTTTTTTTTTTTTTTTTTGGCTATACCATGAGGGATCTTAGTTCCCCAACCAGGGATCAAACCCATGCCTCCTGCAATGGGAGCATGGAGTCTTAACCACTGGACTTCCAGGGAAGTCCCTACAGATCAGCGTTTAAAACACAAGTGCTAAAAGGGCAAATGAGTAAAGTGGGCCAGGTGATAACTTGTATAAACAAGAATCCCAGGTTTCAACCAAATGGGGCCTCTATTACTCAACTCTAATCCAGTGTGGCCAAAAAATATACTTAGACTTATACATTAATTTCTATGTGAAATATCTCAGTATTAGTTTCCTTTCACTTCCATAAAAAATATTACCACAAATTTAGGGACTTAAAACAACACTCTTTTATTATCCCACAGTTCTGGAGGTCAGAAATCTAGTTATAGTATAACTCAACTGGGTCCACTGCTTAGAGTTTCTCAAGGCTACAATCAAGGTGTCAGCAGGTTTAAGGTACTTTCTAGAGATTCTAATGATAAATTGTCTTCCAAGCTCATGCAAATTTGGCCAAATTCAATTCCTTGTGGTTGTAGAAGTGAAGTCCCTATTTCTTTTCTGGTCTTTGCTGCTAGAGGCTGCCCACATTCTTTCTCCTGCTTTCCATGTGGCCTCCCTCCTGTAGTAATGAGTTGAGCATTTTTTCTAAAGCTTTGACTATCTCAGGTATTCCCTGCTGTCACATCTCTCTGCCTTTCATCTGGAGGAAGTTCTTTGTTTTTAAGGGTTATTGTGATTAGATAGGGCTCACCTGGGCAATCCAGGATAAACTCTTTATTTTAAGGTCTGGTCCATAACCTTAATTATATCTGCAAAGTCCCTTATGCTGTGTAATGAAACATACACAGTCTAAGGAATAAGACATGGACGTCTTTGGGGGAGCCATTACTCTGCCTACCACAAGCCCAAATTTAAAATGTTGACAAATAATTACTAACCCCACTTGGGCCAGACAAAACATGTCTGTGGTCCACATCTTGACTTGGGGACATAATTTGTGATCTCTACTTTAGGAGATACATGTTACTAACGAGACCAGTATTGTGCTGTATTTTAAAAAATAATATGTTCTTTCTTAAGTGAACTGGCATGAAGATAAAAATATTAAAAAGAAAATAGATATTTGGTTTTATGGATATTTGGTCTTTGCTCCTACATGCATGCTAGTACTACATAGAGGTCAAGATCCTTCAGAATGGACTTTGTTAATATTTGAATAATTAATAATCAACATTTGTTTGTAACCTTTCTCTCTTGTGCAACACGATTAGAGTCATTACTATTATGTACGCTGGTTTGAAGGCAGTTTAAATATGTCATTTTCTTACTGGGCTTGATTTATATAATCTAACAGATATTTTTCACTGGGTCAAGAGACAGACTTAATATTAACCCAAAGAGTAATTTGTTATTTGTATATTCTCATTAATCCTATGGTAAAATGAACCATGGAACTATATTAAAGTATGTTTGCATTAAAAGTCTTCCTTAACATTTTTATTTATATTTTAAATCTTCAAGCTAAATTTCAATGTAATTTTAAATGCTGATAATTTAAAAAGGAAAACAACGAGTAGGACTGGGGAAGGCCACGGCAATAGAATTGCAATACCTCTTCACCAATTTGCCCTCACCATAGACAGCTGCCTTTTTTTCACATTTTTTTTAAGCTTTATTTTATGTTTTTATTGAGGTATAGTTGATTTACAATATATTAGTTTCAGGTATACAGCATTGCTTTAAACATCTCATTTAATAGGAGGCAAGGGTCTAGGCTTGGGAGACAGACCTGGATTGGACTCCAGGATAAAGCACTATCTAGTCAGTTAACTCAGGACAGACTGCTGCTAAACAAACTGAGTTACAGTTTTCTCCTCTGTAAAATGATTTACAAAAAAATTTTACCTATTGCTCATAGGGGCTGTTGTGAGGATTAAGTGAGATAACTCATGGACAATGCTTAGACAATGCACAATACATAGTATACTTTCAGCAATATTAACATAATTCTGATGTTAGCTCAGATAATATGTTTGGTTCATACAGTGAGTACTACTCATCTAATTTCCTTTGGACAATTCTCTTCTAATTTCTAAATTCCTCTTAAAAATTCAACCTGTTATTAATTATTACTGCCATTTTTCTGAGGACTAACACATTTCCATATACTGAGCTAAGGACTTACATTATTGCATTTAGGATTGCTTTAGTTAATAATATTCTATTTATAAAAATAATTATTAGAAAGGCCAAATAGAATTGAAATAAATGTATGAGAAAATGTGAAATAAAAAAATACAAAAATTGCACATAAATGCAACTATGTAAAATATATATAAGGAATATAGACAAGAGGCAAATAAAAAATAATTTTGCTAGGGATTATGGGAGGACATCTTTTTTAGTAGTAGAACATCCATGTTTTCAATTAAAATAATAAGTTGTGTGAAATCCTTAAGAATTGTCAACAGGCTTTTAACATGTATATACAGTTCCATAACAAATTTGAAGAATTCATCATTTACAAATAGAATTTTAAAAGGTAAAGGTGACCTTAGAGGCCAGCCAGCCAGGAAGTTTTCACATTATGCACAACAAAGCCATTGCAGGTCAATGGAAGTACTTTGGGTATAATTACATGCCATGGTTTTTATAAAGCACAGGGCAAGCAGGCAGAGACCCAGGCCTCTCCAGCACTGCTCCCATTAGTACAGTTTCACTCTTATTTGCTTTACATATTTATATAGTTCATTAAAAGAAATGCTTCCACTGGTTAAGAAAATAAAACAAAAAATCAAAATCCCCTCATGTGGAAGACAAAGTCACACACATCATATATTTCATTTGTTCTCCTCTATTTCTCAGCTTTCTTACAGTTAGAGGGGACCAAGGACTGTTCCTTACCAATGAAATATATCAGTTCTAGGATGAGGCAGTAACAAGCTCATACACAATTCCCTACTCTCTCTCTTCTATGGATGAGGTGAGATGGCAAGTGGGGAAGACACATGTTCACAATGGCTCAACTCCAAGAGAGAGAAGCCTCCATCTCCTTGCCCAAGTGACTGTGGAGCAGACCCCTCTGTCCAACCACATGGGACATGCAAAAATAAGTGAAAAGGTAACTTTGTTGTATTAAATTTTGAGTTACTATGGTTACTTGTTACTTCTGAATAATTTAACCCATCCTTACTAATGCACTCCATTTTAAGATGAGGAAACAGGGTTGCAGATAATAGAAGTGAGTTGTTCAAGGTCACTGAGATCTGCACTGAAATCCAAGTTTCTTGACACCCCAATGCAAAGGGGGTATCACTATACCAATCTATAAGGCCTTAGTGAGAACAATGGAATAATAAGCCACGGTGTTGGGGGGGGGACCTAAAGATCACCTAATCCAAACTCCTCTAAATTCAAGATGACAGAAGACCATCCAAATGATGGTGAAAACCAGGGACGGCGATCTTACCATTTCCAGGGTTGGTTGATTCCCATTTGATTGCTGCCATTATTAGCAAATCCTTTTCTAAAGACATGGCATTGAAAATAATGAAGCAAGGAGAGTGAAGATTTGTTCAAGACTTGTTAAGCAATTAATTTTCGAGCCCTTACCATGTGATAAACACTGAGTTATAGCATAAACAAATATGTAAGCAATGATGAGTAAACATAGACATGATTCCTACTCTCATGGAGCTTTCAGGCCAGTGAAGTTATATATATGTGTGTGTGTGTGTGTGTGTGTGTGTATACACACACACACACACACATATATATACACACACACATATATATATACTCACAAATATAAATCAATGATCACAAACTTCAATAAATTCTATGAACCAAAAATCACACAGTATTATGAGAGCACAAAAAAGGGACCCAACTCAGTCTGAGTCATAAAGGGTGGAAGAGGAAGGTATCAAGGATAACATACACATTTCTGGTTTGCCCACCTTGGTAGATTAGAGTATTATTTGTTGAAACAGGGACACTTCTGGTTTTGGGGAGTAAAGGAGTTGAGCTGAAGAAACCATGCGTTCAATTTTAAAACATCTGGAATTAGAGGCATCAATCTAACTTCCATATACAAAAGAATACATGAGGATGCCAGGAATCTTTGAAGGAGTATCCCTATTAAAATCTAAAAAAAGATGGAACTGGGCATGATAGCATATTCACTCAGCTGGAAGCATCAACCCTCCCTGCCCATTCATTTTCAAGTCACTGGCAACATAGGCAGATGACTGCAGCTGAAGTCCAGCAGCTGTTCCTCCTGTCCCCTCTCCTCTGACATTTGCCAGATGGTGTCATTCTGTGGGTTATCTTAATTAGAGAGCAACCCTGTCAGTGTGGACCTTAAAGGATGGCCTGAGTCAGGAGGTGGAAGTGGTTGCCCTTTTAATTCAGACCTATCTCCTGCCATCCCTTTGGCCAGGTGTGTTCCAGTGCTGAATAAAGTGTTCCCCTCTGAAGCTGAGAATCCTCCGAAGCCGTGTAATGACATCCCGCATCCTGACGCAATACAACCTTAGCCTTTTCGAGCCCTACCCCTGGAAAACCTACTCAGCTAGCACTACTTGTCAATCAATTATGGTTTTTTCTTAAGAAAAAAAGCTTTAAAAAAAATTCACAGAAAACCTAGTGTACCATCACTGGCCTCTGGAATCTGGATCAACAGAAAGGCAAAAGCTTTGAGCTTCAAATGTACCAACAATCTGAGTTATGGAAGCCGCTGTCAGTAACCGGTTGTGGAGCTTTGAGCAAGTGATATAATCATTCTGGGTCTTGGTGCTATTGTGTATAAAATTGGGCTAATATCCAATTTTGTGTTGTCGTGATGACTAATGAATATAAGGGCTTATTTATGCATTGTACTTGGAAGTTTAATGCATTTATAATCCATATTATTTTACACATTGATTTGTTTCTGCCTAATACTATAAAAAATAGTAGCTACCTTTTACTAAGTGCATACTGTGTACCAGGCACTTTCTTAAATGCTTTCTGAATATCAGTTTATTTAATGTTAACAAAAATATGTGAGGTATTTACCATTAATAACCTCAGGGTTTTTTTAGATGAGAACACTGAAGCAGAGTTGCTTACTCAAGGTCACAAAGATTACAAATGATGGCAGTGAGATTTGAACCTAAGCAGTCAGACTTCAGAAGCCATATTCACACCCATCATGCTAGGGTACCAAGGATAAAAGAATGCAGTGTGACTAAAAAGCAGATAGACCTATGTATTGCACACCTCTTTTTTTAGGGGCAATATTAATACTTGAAAATGTTTCTATCAAATTGCAAGTGCATCCTTCCTCAGCTGGGCTAGATGGGGAGAAAGCCATGTTACAGGGAAGGTGGGAGATGTGAGCCAAGGGTTTGTGGGAGATTATCAGCAGGATGAATATTTTGACTAGCTAAAGACAACCTGATGGCTTTAAGGTGCAGCTGGAAGCATACTGAACTAGAAGCCAGGAGATCTATGTCCTAGTTTCAGCTCTGCCACTAACAAGCATCCAGCATTTCACCTCACGTAACCTATCACACTACCTTGGTGTCCTCATCTAAAATGAAGAGTTGGGTCTAGCACTAGACCAAATTAATTTAGACAGATAGTCTCTAAAGATCATCTCAGTTCTAATTTAATTGTATTATTGTATTAAAATCCAAAAACACCATCTTTAGCCACAAAGACCACCAGCGATATCTTTTAATCTTAGAAACAGGATTTTTAATTAAATTTTTCATTAAGTTTAATGAATGCATGTTATACTACTTGATTCAAGAAAACTGGATAGATATAACTTTGACTGAGGAACTGAATACCCATGTGTCAGTTTGTAATGTGCCACTAGCTGTAGAACTCTTAGGCCAGCCCATACTTGACTGTAAAGCTCAGTATCTTGACCAAAAGGGGTAATTTCCACATTCTTTTCCTGATATAACATTATTCATGGTCCAGTTTCAACCAAATTAATAATCTCTTGGAAACGTGTTTGGTATATCGATTTTACCATTTATGAAAAGCACCTTATGTGAAGAAAAGGGAACCCTCCTGTACTGTTGATGGGAATGTAAGTTGGTGCAGCCACTTTGGAAAACAGCAAGGAGGTCCCTCAAAAAACTAAAAATAGAGTTGCCACATGATCCAGCAATCCTACTCCTGGGCATATGTCCATAAAAAATCGTAATTCAAAAAGATATATGCACCCCCATGTTCATAGCAGCACTATTCACAAAAGCCAAGACATGGAAACAACCTAAATGTCCATCAACAGATGAATGCATAAAGAAGATGTGGTACATTTATACAATGGAATACATAAAAAAGGACAAAATAATGCTACTTGCAGCAACATGGATGCAACTAGAGAGTATCATACTAAGTGAAGTAAGTCAAAAAGAGAAAGACAAATACCGTATCACTTATACATGGAATCTAAAGTATGACACAAATGAACCAATCTATGAAGCAGAAACAGACTCAACAGAGATCAGACTTGTGGTTGCCAAGGGGGAGGGGAAGGGGAAGAGGGATGGACTGGGAGCTTGGGGTTAGCAGATGCAAACTATTACATATAGAATGGATAAACAACAAGGTCCTACTGTATAGCACAGGGAACTATATTCAATATCCTGTAATAAACCATAATGGAAAAGCATATAAAAAGAATGTATATATATGTATAACTGAATCACTTTGCTGTACAGCAGAAATTAACACAACATTGTAAATCAACTATACTTCAATTAAAAAACAAAAGAAAACCAACTTAAAAAATTCTGAAGAAACAAAGCTCTGAGGATTCTCAGCTGGTGACATTATGTAGCACAAATCTGCCATTAACAGACAGAAAGCCTCTGGTATTGCTTCTTTTCTGAAGGCACACAGCTAAGTGGTGGCTGAAAGTTCCAGGAGTTAGCCTCCTGACTTTCTGATTTGTCTGGGTAGGAAACTTTCCACTACTAGTAATTAGTACCCTCTAGACATCTGTTTCCCTGGGGGAAAAAAAAATACATAAGCCACAGAAAGATTAAATCTAATTATTATGATTTCCATTTCTGGGGCAAGGCCTTTTCACAAATAATTATGTCTTAGTGCAACACTGGCAAATTTTAAGCACTGGCCCTATCATTCATAATAATGAATAAATTTATAACCCTCAAACTCATTAGCTACAGAAGGCTAATTAGGACTTAAACCAAAAACACCACTACATGAACTGCCCATTGAGGTAACCACAGTATCTTGGCTTTGAAAACACCCACTTCTTACCAAATGAATGCCATATCCAGACCCCAGGGTAAAAGTGAAGTAGTGATTACAACTCCAGGAAAGAGGAGTTTACAGCTCCTGAAGAAGGAACCCTCAGACAGAGGCAGGTTTCTGAATTCCTGAGGTTGTATATACTTAAAACATGTGTGAATAGAAATCATGACAGAATAAAATACTAGAAAGAGCACTGGATAGGCATGAGAAAGACCTCAGGCCTAATTCTGGCTGAAATACTGTCCATTCTTTCAGCTTCATTTCCTCTCATTTAATATGAGAATACTGAACTAAATACACTCTAAAGCCATTTTTAACCACCTAATACGATGGAAAGGAATTAAGGCAGAGGCACATTTTACCTCCTGTTTCATAAGATGCGTTTAGTTTATTAATTTAATTTTATTTATTTTATACATACACTCCACTTACATGTGCCAGGCACCGTTCTAAACTTTTTACAGACATCATCTCATTTAATCATCACAGAAATGCCTTAAAATAGGGAATATGACTCTACCTTAAAGACAAGGCAACTGGACCATAGAGAAAGGTTAAATAATTGGCCCAAGGTCATCCAGCTAGTGGTTCTCAATCCATGTGCTATGGAGCACTGGTGGGCCACAGGTTCTTCACGACCAAATGCTGATCAAGGTGGTAATTTGATCTAATTAAAATTGATATGTACTTTTACTAAAATGTCTGTCAGAAGAAGTAGTTACTTGAGTGTCTTGTGTGATATGGAGATTTTTCATTTTTGAAAGATAACTATCAATATTGGAAATTATATTTTTGACATTTTTTTTGCTTTTTAATTTTCCACCTCTTGTCAGTATAAACTCCATGAAGACACAATTTTCTCTTTTACAGTATTCTATCTCCAGAACCTAATATGAATAAATAAATGAATGAATGAGAATCTCTTTCCTCAGTGATTTAATAGATTATATTTGAAGAAACACATTATGAGGAAAAAAATTTGGAAATAATTATATAAATAACACTGCCAAAATACCTATGTCATGAAAAGTCATAAAATTCAAGCCACATCTCTTTCAACAAAGAAATCTACATATACAAATTCTTATCAACCCTACCATAAATCATCTTCATTAATCAGAATTCAAATACTTTAACAACTTTTTATTACTTTATTAACATATATTGTTTGTTATATTGCTTACTGTGTTTGACTACCCCATGGCATCTCTACCCCTAATCATTCCTCTAAGCTAATAATGATAAGCTCATCCCTTTTCCAATAATTGGCTCAAGAACAGACTGGTCGTATAATGCTCTTCATACATGAGTAGGAATCTGTTGGATGGGACTCTGAAATACTTCTTTTTTATTGACTGCATAGAAAGATATACTGTATCTTCTTATCCTGTCTAGATGTGGTGGAACTGCTGCCACCATTTTGAAATGGAATTGTAGAACAGAGATGGAAAGAAAAGGATCCTAGATGATATCATTGAGCCACTGAACAAACATCCCCTGCAAACTACCTTACCTCAGACTTCCTAGTTATGACAGCAAGGAATTTTATTGATTAAAGCAGTTGCAAGGAATTTTATTGATTAAAGCAGTTGTAGTTCAGTTTTTTCAACATGCAGCCAAATTTATTCAGACACCCCTACAAAAGAATATTCCTTTAATTACCACTGCTATCCAGTGCACTCTTTCCTATGATAACAGGTAAGTTCAAAAGACTGAAACAACTGGTGGCAAGAGAACTACTTCCCTATCCTAAGCTGTCCTCTGTAGCTTTCACTATTAACTTTCACTTTATGGAGGCATGAGTCTCCGTCTGATGTTTTCCCATTAAACACCAAGGAGTCTTGCTTCCTCTATTTTCATCAATCCAATGCTTGTAGATGGTCATTAAATCCTGATACTCTGAATTCTCTTTGACCAACTGATACAACTCTGATCTTTACCACATCAATACTCTTTCACTCACTAATGATAGTGTTGGCATTTGATGTTTGGCTGATAGGATTCCAAACCTTATTTGTATATTGACTAAATATACTACAGTTGCTTCTTTGATGTTATCAATATGTCTTGGTAGCCCTAAATTGGCCAAAATGGGAAATTAGAAGTGAAAAATCAAGATATTACATAATTAGTTTGGAAAAAGGGAAAAGAGGTAAAAATATTGTCTCTTTTTATTAAATAAGGAGCTTCTGCACTAATTATACTCAACCCAAACCAAGCAATTTAGTCAAACTTAGCAATATGGCAGGAGCCAAACACTTCACTCCAAACTTCAAGGCTTTCAACTAATAGTAATTTTTCTCAATTCCTCTTCATAAGAAACTTACTTTTGATTACATGTCAAAGCTGTTTCTGACTCTGCCAAACCCACCTCCCTGCTCTTGTCACCTCCTAACTATATCATTTAACATGCTTTTCTTTCCATCTAAAAAACATTCTTACCTCTGCACAAGCCCAGCATATATTCCTCTCTCCCAATCCAACTGATGACTAATAAGATAAAAGGAAGGAATGTGAGCAATACTGGAATACTGGAAACAATGAATATGTCCAACAAATGAGATTAGCTAGCTATGGAATATGTGTATTGTGAACTAATATGCAACTAGCAAAGGCATTCTGTACAAGAGTATATACAATAAATCGATATGTGGAAAAGAGGTGTAAACATCATAAATTCACCCACTGATAACATTTAATAGGCTCCTTCTATGTGTCACCTATTTGTCATATGATGATGAACAAATTGCACACACTGCCCACCTTTCACATGCTGGTGAAAGCGACAAATATTAGTCAAATAATTACATGATATAAAGGACAGCTTACATGGACCTATTACTAAGTATAATAAGGATACCTGACTCAAATGAAGGTCCAAAGACTAAGCAGAGATTTGAAGCATGGCTTGAGGTTAACTTGGTAAAGAGGGGATGGAAGAACATTCCAAGAGGAAGTAAGAACAGGAGAAAAATGCCTTATGATAAAAAAAGAGAGGATACATTGCAGAACACAAAATAGGGCCAGTAGAGTTGGAGAGCAAAGGAGTGGAGGCAGCAATGTTACCTTACATGGATGTATGGATCATGATACTGCAAAAGCTAGGGGCTTTCTTCACACAGACTGAAACGTGTCAAATGCTTCCTGGAGCCGCACAGTATGCAACATACACAACTAAACACAGCAGCCCTGAGGCACAGTGTGATTGATGCAAGATGTTGCTAAAAAAGTAAGATGTTGCAGGGTCTTAAATCTATGATAGATTTATCTTCATCTGAAGTGTAAAAGGAAGCCACTGCATGGTTTAAGGATCAAATGTGCAGTTCACAAAGATCACTAGAGTGATGGAGAACAGCTTGGAGGGCAAAGTGTAGATGGGAATTAGAGCAGTTGGAAGGTCACTGTAGCAGTGCAAGTGAAATGTGATGGTAAGGTGACCATTGACAGCCACAGTTGTACTATAGCTGAAAATAACTCTCTAGATCTGGGAGATATTTTAGTAATAAAATCACCAGGATTGGGGTGGACTAGATATGAGGACAGAGGAAAAATATTTTTTAAATGACTCCATGTCCTGCTTATGTAACTAGAATCTACTAGCTGAAGGTGTTGCATTCACAGAGATGGGAAAGAACTGAAAAGGAGCATGTATGGGGTTGAGAGATTGTAGAGTGTTATCACATACTGTAGGACCCTATTTTTACAAAAGAACCAAGAACACATGCTCAGAGAGGGACAAGATTTTGAAGGAAGTAAAGCCCAATATTAACATTTAAATGTGCACAGTGATAACAGAGAGGACTACCACATCATTGTGTGAGCAATATATTTAAAATACTTTATATAAAGGCTTTTAAAAAACATGTCATTGCAGTCTTTGTATTATACTCTGGCTATCAATTACTACTCTGTGACTTCCCCTCTGATAGTCATGTAGTCTGCTTTAGAAGAATTTATAAATTCTACACTTTCTCATGCTTTGCTGCATCACTGATGTCCTAGTGGGCTGCAAGCCCCTACAGGGGATAAACTAGTTTCTTCTGGTTTCTTGCGCTCTCCGCCACAGAGTCTAGTTCAGAGCCTGACATTCAGAAGCAGCCCATGCATATTATAAACTGACTTTTTATCTACTTCCACAGTTACACTGGAAACATCAGTGAGGGATTGTTCAAGCTCCATCAAGGGAACACCCAGTGCAGTTTAGTTTAGCATATCATAACGTACTCTGCAAAAACAAAAGAGGGAGAAATGAAGATTTGGCTGTGGAGAGGACAAGTTTATAATTTGTGATGTGCTCCCAAATAGAATTTACTCCCAGGAGGTAAGGAATGGCATACAAACCAATAAATCACTGTTTACTCGTGGAGTCCTGCCCAGCTCAGAGAAGTCTGATAATCTACTGCCTTTCATTCAACTCCCTGGTAAAACTTGGTAAATTAGCAATAAGATCTGGCCTAAGCGCAGTTCACATGTAGTCAACTATAATAATGCATATGTTATGCTTCATTTACACAATCCGTTACACCTATTTCCACTGGTTGATTTTAACTTTTATTATTGTTTCAATGTTATTTCAGGAGCTAAGATGAATTGATGCCTTAGCAAACTTATCCACTGGCTCATATACTTCCTGTGAAGGCCTCCTTGAACTTTTTTGAATTGATGAAGGACCAAAGGAAATAATCCCTACCTCCCAATATGCCACCTTACAGTAATCATTTTCACTATACACAACCCTATTAAAAATCCTCCAGGTGTTTTCATGATTTTAAAGCAGGATGAAAAAATAAAACCAAAGGAAAAATTAGAGATTCTGGGTGCTTCAAAAATGTGTTCCAAGGTCAGTGGCATAATTCTAGCATTTTCCCTTGTCCTCAAACCTAAAATACTGGCTTCTGGGAAGCTCCAGGACTCTGACAGAAGTTAAGGCATGGCTTTTCCAAAAGATGGTTCTTTCTCATATTTTGTCCTGAGAAACTGGTAAACTTTTATTGCAGAAAAGGCATCTCCAGAAAAAGAAATGCAATCAGAGGTGCTGCTATTAATTTTCAGAAGACCACATAGAAGAGCTATTCTTACATTTTTTGGTCTCACAATCCCTCTACATCCTTAAAAATTACTGAAGACCACTAAAGGCCTTTGTTTATGTGGATTTTATCTATTTATATTTAGCAGATTTCAAAACAAAAAGAGAAATTTAAAAATATTTAATTCATTTAAATAACCTGTATAACATGTTCACATGAAGAGCATATTTTTATAAAAATAATAAAAAGTAATTTTAAAATAACTTAGTGGGAACTGTATCATTATTTCCCATTTTTGCAAAACTTATCAATGTCTGGCTTGATAGAAGACACCAGAGTTCTATTTTCCTCTGAATTCAATCTGTTGTGATTTGTTGTGATGGTTAAAGTATGTGTAGGAAACTCAGCCTCTCACAGATAAGAGTTGGAAAAATGGTACCTCATGTGAAAAACAGCTAGTTCTGCCTGCAACTCAAGCAACCACCATACTTCGGTAGACAGCAGAAGTGCTTTATGTGCACATCTGATTTCATCACACAGAATGTTAAAAAGATGTGTACTCAAAGGTTGAGATTTATTAAAATTATCTTTTTTTTAGTTCCTTACGGATGTAAACTGAACTTTGTTTTTTTTAAGATTTTACTTTTTTAAGCAGTTTTAGGTTCACAGTATGATTAAGAGGAAGGTGATGAGACTTCCCATATACTCCCTGACGCATGCACACGGCTCCCTACGGACCGCCACCATTATCAGCATCTTCCACCAGAGTGGCACTTTTATTACCATTGATGAACTACACCGATACATCATAAGCAGTCAAAGTCCACAGTTTACCCTAGGATTTACTCTGGTGTTAATACATTCTGTGAGTATGGACCAATGTATAATGACATGTATCCATCCTTATAGTATCATACAGAGTATTTTCACTGCCCTAAATATCCTCTGTGTCCCACCGATCATCCCTTCTCCCACAGTCAGGTCCTGAAAATCACCGATCTTTTTTACTATTTCCATAGTTTTGCATTTACGTTCATGAGAGATACTGATCTGGAATTTTCTTTTCTTATAATGTCTTTGCCTGATTTTGGTATTAGGTTAAAACGGGTCTCACAGAATGAGTTAAGAAGTATACCACCTGCTTCCATTCTCTGAATGATATTGTAGAGAATTGGTATAATTTTTTTCTTGAATGTTTAGTAGAATTCACCAGTAAACCCATCTGAGCCCAGTGCTATTTTGGAAGTTTATTAATTATTGATTTAATTTATTTAATAGAGATAGGCTTATTAAGTTTGTCTATTTTGTCTTGTGTGAGTTTTGGCAAACTGTGTTTTTCTAAGAATTCGTTCATTTCAGCTAGTCTATCAAAATGTGAGCAAAGAGTTGTTCATAGTATTCCTTTAATTATCCTTTTAATGTTCATAAGTTCTATAATGATGTTCCTCCTTTCATTTGTTTTAGTAATTTGTGTCTGCTCTCTTTTTTCTTAGTTAGCCTGGCTAGAGGTTTATCATGTTATGGGTCTTTTTGAAGAATAAGCTTTTGGTTTCATTTATTTTCTCTATTGGTTTTCTGTTTTCAATTTCATTCATTTCTGTTGAAACACTTTCTTTCTTGCTGCTTACTTTAGATCTAATTTGTTTTTCCACTTCTAGTTTCCTAAGGAAGAAATTAGATTGATTCTAGATTTTTCTTCTTTTATAATATATGTGTTCAGTGTCATAAATTTCTCTCTCAGCACTGTTTTTACTGCATCTCACAAATTTTGATAAGGTTTGTTTTCATTTTCATTTAGTTCAAAATCTTTTTTCCTTCAGATTTCTTCGAGACCCATGTGTTATTCAGAACTGTGTTGTTTACTCTCCATGTATTTTAGAAATTTCCAGTTATCTTTCAGTCATTGACTACAAATTTGTTCCATTATAGTTTGAGAGCAGATACTCTCTGATTTCTATTCTTTTAAATTTATGTGTGTCTTATGGCCCCGAATGTCATCATCCTAGATGAACAGTCCATATGAGTTTGAGTAGAATGTGCACTCTGCTGTTGACAAATAGTCCACAGATGTCAATTATATCCAGTTCATTGCTGGTGTTGTTAAGTTCAACTATGTCCTTTTTTTTCCCACATATTTATTGGAATATAAATGCTTTTAGATGAACAGTCCATATGAGTTTGAGTAGAATGTGCACTCTGCTGTTGACAAATAGTCCACAGATGTCAATTATATCCAGTTCATTGCTGGTGTTGTTAAGTTCAACTATGTCCTTTTTTTCCCACATATTTATTGGAATATAAATGCTTTACAATGTTGTGTTAGTTTCTGCTGTACAACAAAGTGTATCAGCTATACATATACATATATCCCCATATTTCTTCCCTCTTGAGCCTCCCTCTCACCCTCCCTATCCCATCCCTCTATGTTGTCACAAAGCACCAAGCTGATCTCCCTGTGCTATGCAGCAGCTTACCACTAGCCATCCATTTTACATGTGGTAGTATACATCAATGCTACTCTCTCACTTCATCCCAGCTTCCCCATCCTCCCCGTGCCCTCAAATCTGTTCTCTACATCTGCGTCTTTATTCCTGCCCTGCCACTACATTCATCAGTACTCCTTTTTTAAATTCCATATATATGCATTGGCATATGGTATTTGTTTTTCTCCTTCTGACTTACTTCACTCTGTATGACAGATTCTAGGTCCATCCACCTCACTGCAAGTAACTCAATGTCATTCCTTTTTATGGCCAAGTAATATTCCATTGTATATATGTGCCACATCTTCTTTATCCAGTCATCTGTTGATGGACATTTAGCTTGCTTCCATGTCCTGGCTATCGTAAATAGTGCCGCAATGAACATTGTGGTACATGTCTCTTTTTGAATTATGGTTTTCTCAGGGTATACACCCAGTAGTGGGATTGCTGGGTCATATGGTAGTTATATTTTTAGTTTTTTAAAGAACCTCCCTACTGTTCTCCATAGTGGCTGTATCAATTTACATTCCCACCAACAGCGCAAGAGGGTTCCCTTTCCTCCACACTCTCTCCAGCATTTATTGTTTGTAGGTTTTTTGATGATGGCCATTCTGACCTTTGTGAGGTGATACCTCACTGTGGTCTTGATTTGCATCTTGTTAATGATTAGTGATGTTGAGAATCTTTTCATGCATTTGTTGGCCATCTGTATGTCTTCTTTGGAGAAATGTCTATTTAGGTCTTCTGCCCATTTTTGGATGGGGTTGTTTGTTTTTGTGATATTGAGCTGCCTCGGTTGTATATTTTGGAGATAAATGCTTTGTCATTTGCAAGTGTTTTCTCCCATTCTGAGGGTTGTCTTTTCATCTTGCTTTTGGTTTCCTTCGCTGTGCAAAAGCTTTTAAGTTTCATTAGGTCCCATTTGTTTATTTTTGTTTTTATTTCCCTTACTCTAGAAGGTGGATCAAAAAGGATCTTGCTGCGATTTATGTCATACAGTGTTCTGCCTATGTTTTCCTCTAAAAGTTTTACAGTGTCTGGCTTTACATTTAGGTCTTTAATCCATTTTGAGTTTATTTTTGTGTATGGTGTTATGGTGTGTTCTAATTTCATTCTTTTACATGTAGCTGTCCTTTTTTCCCAGTGCCACTTATTGAAGAAGCTGTCTTTTCTCCATTCTATATTCTTGCCACCTTTATCAAAGATAAGGTGACCATATGTGGGTGGGTTTATCTCTGGGCTTTCTATCTTGTTCCATTGACCTATATTTCTGTTTTTGTGCCAGTACCATACTGTCTTGATTACTGTAGCTTTCTAGTATAGTTTGAAGTCAGCAAGCCTGATTCCACCAGTTCTGCTTTTCTTTCTCAAGATTGCTTTGGCTATTCGGACTCCTTTGTGTTTCCATACAAATTGTAAAATTTCTTCTTCTAGTTCTGTGAAAAATGCCATTGCTAATTGGATAGGGATTGCACTGAACCTGTAAATTGCTTTGGGTAGTATAGTCATTTTCACAGTATTGATTCTTCCAATCCAGAAGCACGGTATATCTACCCATCTGTTTATGTTATCTTTGATTTCTTTCAACAGTGTTTTATAGTTTTCTGAGTACAGGTCTTTTGCCTCCTTAGGTAGGTTTATTCCTAGTTATTTTATTCTCTTTGTTGTGATGGTAAATGGGACTTTTTCCTTAATTTCTCTTTCTGATATTTCGTTGCTATTGTATAGGAATGCAAGAGACTTCTGTGCATTAATTTTGTACCCTGCAACCTTACCAAATTCACTGATTAGTTCTAGTAGTTTTCTGGTGGCATCTTTAGGGTTTTCTATGCATGGTGTCATGTCGTTGGCAAACAGTGATAGTTTTACTTCTTCTTTTCCAATTTGTATTCCTTTTATTTCTTTTTTCTTCTCTGATTGCTGTGGCTAGGACTTCCAATGCTATGTTGAATAACAGTGATGAGAGTGGACATCCTCATCTTGTTCCTAATCTTAGTGGAAATGTTTTCAGTTTTTCACCATTGAGAATGATGTTTGCTGTACGTTTGTCATATATGGCTTTTATGATGTTGAGGTAGGTTCCCTCTATGACCACTTTCTGGAGAATTTTTATCATAAATGGGTGTTGTTTTATCAAAAGGTTTTTCTGCATATATTGAGTTGATCATACAGTTTTTATACATTAATTTGTTAACATGGTGTATCACACTGATTGTTTTGTGTATATTGAAGAACCCTTGCATCCCTGGGATAAATCCCACTTGATCATGGTGTATGATACTTTTAATGTGTTGTTGATTCTGTTTGCTAGTATTTTGTTGACAATTTTTGCATCTATGTTCATCAGTGATATTGGTCTATAATTCTCTTTTTTTGTGTGATATCATTGTCTGGTTTTGGTATCAGGGTGATGGTGGCCTCGTAGAACGAGTTTGGGAGTGTTCCTCCCTCTGCAATTTTTTGGAAGAGTTTGAGAAGGATAGGTGTTGACTCTTCTCTAAATGTTTGATAGAATTCACCTGTGAAACCTCTGGTCATTGACTTTTGTTTGTTGGAAGATTTTAAATTACCGTTTCAATTTCATTACTTGTGATTGGTCTGTTTATATTTTCTAATTCTTCCTGGTTCAATCTTGGAAGGTTGTACTTTTCCAAGAATTTGTCAGTTTCTTTCAGACTGTCCATTTTATTGGCATAGAGTTGCTTGTAGTAGTCTCTTATGAACTTCTGTATTTCTGCAGTGTTGATTATAATCTCCCCT
This sequence comes from Physeter macrocephalus, assembly GCF_002837175.3. Classification (NCBI taxonomy): domain Eukaryota; kingdom Metazoa; phylum Chordata; class Mammalia; order Artiodactyla; family Physeteridae; genus Physeter; species Physeter macrocephalus. Next base: position 156,746,747 of record NC_041221.1, read on the forward strand.
TTTCATTTCTAATTTTATTGAGTTGCATCCTCTCCTTTTTCTTGATGAGTCTCGCTAAAGGTTTATCAATTTGTTTATCTTCTCAACCAGGTTTTAGTTTTATTGATCTTTTGCTATTGTTTTCTTTGTGTCTATTTCATTGAGTTCTTCTCTGATATTTATCATTTCTTTCCTTCTACTAATTTTGGGTTTTCTTTGTTCTTCTTTTTCTAGTTGCTTTAGGTGTAAGGTTAGACTGTTTGAAATTTTTCTTGTTTCTTGAGGTGAGCTTGAATTGCTATGAACTTCCCTCTTAGAACTGCTTTTGCTGCATCCCATAGGTTTTGGATAATCATATTTCGTTGTCATTTGTTTCTAGGTATTTTTTTTATTTCCTCTTTTCTTTCTTCAGAGATATCTTGATTATTTAGCAGTGCACTGTTTAGCCTCCATGTGTTTGTGTTTTTTACCTGTAAGTAACTTCTAGTCTCATAGCATTGTGGTCAGAAAAGATGCTTGATACGATTTTAATTTTCTTAAATTTTCCAAGGCTTGATTTGTGACCCAAAATGTGATCTATTCTGGAGAATGTTCCGTGTGCACTTGAGAAGAAAGTGTATTCTTCCACTTTCAGGTGGAATGTCTTAAAAATATCAGTTAACTCTATCTGGTCTATTGTGTCATTTAAAGCTTGTGTTTCCTTATTAATTTTTTGTCTGGATGATCTATTGGTGTAAGTGGGGTATTAAAATCCCCCACTATTATTGTGTCACTGTCTATTTTGCCTTTTATGGATGTTACCATTTGCCTTATGTATTGAGGTGCTCCTACGTTGGGTGCATAAATATTTACAATTGTTATAACTTCTTCTTGGATTGATCCCTTGATCATTATGTAGTGTCCTTCTTTGTCTCTTGTAATAGTCTGAGCATTTAATCTATTTATATTTAAGGTAGTTATTGATATGTATGTTCCTATTACCATTTTCTTAATTGTTTTGGGTTATTGTAGGTCTTTTCCTACTCTTGTGTTTCCTGCCTAGAGAAGTTCCTTTAGCATTTGTTGTAAAGCTGGTTTGGTGGTGAATTCTCTTAGCTTTTGCTTGTCTGTAAAGGTTTTAATTTCTCCGTCAAATCTAAACGAGATCATTGCTGGGTTGAGTAATCTTGGTTGTAGGTTTTTCCCTTTCATCACTTTAAATGTGTCCTGCCACTCCCTTCTGGCTTGCAGAGTTTCTGCTGAAAGATCAGCTGTTAACCTTATGGAGATTCCCTTGTATGTTATTTGTTGTTTTTCCCTTGCTGCTTTTAATATTTTTGCTTTGTATTTAATTTTTGATAATTTGATTAATATGTCTTGGCACGTTTTTCCTTGGATTTATCCTGTATGGGACTCTCTGTGCTTCCTGGACTTGGTTGACTATTTCCTTTCCCATGTTAGGGAAGTTGTCAACTATAATCTCTTCAAATATTTTCTCAGACACTTTCTTTTCTCTTCTTCTTCTGGGACCCCTAGAATTCGAATGTTGGTGCGTTTAATGTTGTCCCAGAGGTGTCAGTTATTTCCACCATTTTATCTTCCAGCTCACTTATCCATTCTTCTGCCTCAGTTATTCTGCTATTGATTCTTTCTAGAGTATTTTCAATTTCAGTTATTGTGTTGTTCATCACTATTTGTTTGCTCTTTAGTTCTTCTAGATCCTTGTTAAATGTTTCTTGTATTTTCTCTATTCTGTTTCCAAGATTTTGGATCATCTTCACTATAATTACTGTGAATTCTTTTTCAAGTAGGTTGCCTATTTCATCTTCATTTATTTGGCCTTGTATGTTTTTACCTTGCTCCTTCGTCTGTAACAAATTTTTTTGTCGTTTCATATTTTTCTTTTTTGATGGGTGGGGCTGTATTCCTGTCTTATTGGTTGTTTGGCCTGAGGCGTCCTGCACTGGAGTTTGCAGGCAGTTGGAAAGAGCCAGGTCTTGGTGCTGAGATGAGGACCTCAGGGATGCCTCACTCCGATTAATATTCCCTGGGGTCTGAGTTTCTCTGTTAGTCCAGCGGTTTGGACTCAGACCTCCCACCACAGGAGCCTGGGCCTGACCTCAGGCCTGGGAACCAAGATCCCACAAGCCAAGTGGTGTGGCAAAAAAAAAAAAAAAAAAGGAGCAATATAATTACAAAGAATAAAAAACAAAATAAAATTAGAAAGATAAAAAATATATTAGGAAACATAAAATAATACTGAAACAACTGCAAGAAGATAAAATAAAACCACAACAGGAAAAAAAACCAAAACCCTTGGCTATGTGGGGTGGAATTTAGGTGGGTGTGGAACTTAGGCAGGGGTGGGGTTTAGGGAGCGGCGGGACCTAGGTGGGTTGGGGGTGACCTCTGAGCATGGGGTGGGGCCTAGGCTCAGGACCCACACAGCTGGAATAGGCTTTCGGGGTGGGGCCTAGGTGTGATGATGTTCAAGTGTGGGGTGGGACCTCTGCTTAGGACCTTTGTGCAGAAGGGGAGAGGCAGCACATCAAAAGGAGGGTCTCCGGAGTATGTAGTTCTGGAGTTTGGAGGTAAGGCCCTGGGTGAGGGTGTGTGGGTGGGGTTTAGGCCCAGCACAGTTGGAGGGGGTCTCCGAGGGTAGAGATTGGGCCCTGGGTGTGGGTGTAGCAGTGAGGCTTGGGTTCTGCACAGCAGGAGGGAGGCTCCAAGGGCAGAGGATTAGGCCCAGGAGCCCAACAGGTTCCCCAGTGCCTAAGTGGACAGGGAAAGTCCTGGCCACGTTCCCTTCCATTCCGTTGTGCCCCTCCCCCCACAGTCTCCCACAGGGTCTCCCCTGTCCCCTCTGGACCCCTAACCATGGGTGGGTCCTGCTGGATGTAGGAACTACACCCCTCCCCCAGCCACCCCTCAGAGATGCCAATCCTGTAGGTCTGGACTTTACTTTTGCTCCCCCTTCCTTCCCTCCCACTCCCTCAGGACCCAGGTGGCTGGAGGGTGCCTCGGTGGGCAGAGGATCAAGACCAGGATCTCATCGGGCTCCCAGGGGCCCAAGTGGGCAGGGGAAACCTGGCCACGCTCCCTTTTGATCCTCTGCCCTCCCAATTGTCCCCCAATTTACCCCTTCGGGCATGGGATCCCTTCCCCTCCCCGCCAGCTGCCCCTCAGGGGCACCAGTCCCATCCCACCTCCAGTCCTCCTCCACCATTTTATCTTCCAGCTCACTTATCCATTCTTCTGCCTCAGTTATTCTGCTATTGATTCTTTCTAGAGTATTTTCAATTTCAGTTATTGTGTTGTTCATCACTATTTGTTTGCTCTTTAGTTCTTCTAGATCCTTGTTAAATGTTTCTTGTATTTTCTCTATTCTGTTTCCAAGATTTTGGATCATCTTCACTATAATTACTGTGAATTCTTTTTCAAGTAGGTTGCCTATTTCATCTTCATTTATTTGGCCTTGTATGTTTTTACCTTGCTCCTTCGTCTGTAACAAATTTTTTTGTCGTTTCATATTTTTCTTTTTTGATGGGTGGGGCTGTATTCCTGTCTTATTGGTTGTTTGGCCTGAGGCGTCCTGCACTGGAGTTTGCAGGCAGTTGGAAAGAGCCAGGTCTTGGTGCTGAGATGAGGACCTCAGGGATGCCTCACTCCGATTAATATTCCCTGGGGTCTGAGTTTCTCTGTTAGTCCAGCGGTTTGGACTCAGACCTCCCACCACAGGAGCCTGGGCCTGACCTCAGGCCTGGGAACCAAGATCCCACAAGCCAAGTGGTGTGGCAAAAAAAAAAAAAAAAAAGGAGCAATATAATTACAAAGAATAAAAAACAAAATAAAATTAGAAAGATAAAAAATATATTAGGAAACATAAAATAATACTGAAACAACTGCAAGAAGATAAAATAAAACCACAACAGGAAAAAAAACCAAAACCCTTGGCTATGTGGGGTGGAATTTAGGTGGGTGTGGAACTTAGGCAGGGGTGGGGTTTAGGGAGCGGCGGGACCTAGGTGGGTTGGGGGTGACCTCTGAGCATGGGGTGGGGCCTAGGCTCAGGACCCACACAGCTGGAATAGGCTTTCGGGGTGGGGCCTAGGTGTGATGATGTTCAAGTGTGGGGTGGGACCTCTGCTTAGGACCTTTGTGCAGAAGGGGAGAGGCAGCACATCAAAAGGAGGGTCTCCGGAGTATGTAGTTCTGGAGTTTGGAGGTAAGGCCCTGGGTGAGGGTGTGTGGGTGGGGTTTAGGCCCAGCACAGTTGGAGGGGGTCTCCGAGGGTAGAGATTGGGCCCTGGGTGTGGGTGTAGCAGTGAGGCTTGGGTTCTGCACAGCAGGAGGGAGGCTCCAAGGGCAGAGGATTAGGCCCAGGAGCCCAACAGGTTCCCCAGTGCCTAAGTGGACAGGGAAAGTCCTGGCCACGTTCCCTTCCATTCCGTTGTGCCCCTCCCCCCACAGTCTCCCACAGGGTCTCCCCTGTCCCCTCTGGACCCCTAACCATGGGTGGGTCCTGCTGGATGTAGGAACTACACCCCTCCCCCAGCCACCCCTCAGAGATGCCAATCCTGTAGGTCTGGACTTTACTTTTGCTCCCCCTTCCTTCCCTCCCACTCCCTCAGGACCCAGGTGGCTGGAGGGTGCCTCGGTGGGCAGAGGATCAAGCCCAGGATCTCACCGGGCTCCCAGGGGCCCAAGTGGGCAGGGGAAACCTGGCCACGCTCCCTTTTGATCCTCTGCCCTCCCAATTGTCCCCCAATTTACCCCTTCGGGCATGGGATCCCTTCCCCTCCCCGCCAGCTGCCCCTCAGGGGCACCAGTCCCATCCCACCTCCAGTCCTCCTCCCCCTTCACTCCCCCCATGCCCCACAGCCTACCCAGTTGCTGGAGTTCCTCCCATCCCCTTAGGTGTCCATGGTCGCCCACCGATGCCTGGTAGGGGCCCTAGCTGTGCAGAGATGCGAATTCTGAGTCCTCCTAGTCTGCCATCTTGATTTCACCCTCCCAACTATGCCCTTAACTGATTTTCTACCTGCTGCATCTGTCCATTTCTGATAGAAGGGTGTTGAAGTCTCCAACTATGAAAGTGGATTCATCTATATATCCTTACAGTTCGACTAGTTTTTGCATCATGTAGTTTGGTGCTCTGTTGTTAGGTTTATCTGCATTAAGGATGTTTATGTCTTCTTGGAGAGTTAATCCCTTTATAATTATACAATGCCCTTCTTTATCCCTGATAATTTTCCTTGAAGTCTTTTCCATCTGGAATTAATATAGGCAGACCTTGAAGAGATTGCGGGTTCAGTGCCAGTCTACCACGGTAAAGTGAGTCACATGAATTTTTTTGGTTTCCCAGTGCATATAAAAGTTATGTTTACGCTCTACTGTACTCTATTATATGGACAATAGCATTATGACTATAAAAAGTACATATCTTACTTTAAAAATACTTTATTGCTAAAAAAAAATTGCTAACCATTATCTGACAATGCAGTGTTGCCACAATACTTCAATTTGTTAAAAAAAAAAAAAAAAAAAGCAATATCCGTGAGGTGCGATAAGGCAAAGGGCAATAAAAAAATGTATACCTGTATAGCTACTCTTACTATCTTTTAATTAGTGTTGGGATTTTATATTTTTCTCCATCTATTTACTTTTAATATTTATGTGTCTTTATATTTACAGTCTTGTGGGTTTCTTGTAGACAATATAAGGTTGGGTCTTATTTTTTGACCAACTGATAATCTAAATTTTAAATAGTGCATTTAGACCATTGATGTTCAAAGTGACTATTGATATAGTTGGATTAATATCTACCATATTTGTTACTATTGTCTATTTGTTGCCCTTGTTCTTTGTTCTTATTTTTGTGTTTCACTCTTTTCCTGCCTTTTGTGGTTTTAATTGAACATTTTATATGATTCCATTTTCTCTCTTTCCTTAGCATACCAGTTTTACTTTTTTCCTTTGTTTTCCTTAAAGTTTGCCATATACATTTACAACTAGTCTCAATCCACTTTCAAATAACACTATACCATTACACAGGTATATAATAACAAAATCATCCTAATTTCTCCCTCCTGTCCCTTCTATCATTGCTGTCATTGTTTCTTTCCTCTGGCTTCTTTAGGGACTTTATCTTCGATTTTCTGTAGCTTGATAATGATATGTCTATGTGTCATTTGTTTGTTTGTTTGTTTTCAGGGGTAGCATTTACATGCTTGATGTTCTCTGAGATCCTGGATCCGTGGTTTGGTGTCTGACACTAATTTGGGGAATTTCTCAGTCATTATTGCTTCAAATATTTCTTCTGTTTCTCTCTTTTTCTTCTTCTGGTATTCTCTTTACATAAATGTTACACCTTTTGTAGTTGTCCCACAGTATTTGAATATTCTGCTCTGTTTTTTTCAGTATTTGTTCTCTTTGCTTTTCAGTTTTCAAGGTTTCTAATGACATATCCTCAAGCTCAGAGATTCTTTCCTCAGCTGTGTCCAGTCTATGAATAAACCCATCAAAGGCATTCTTTATTCATGTTATGATGTTTTTGATCTCTAGCATTTCTTTTTGGTTCTTTCTTAAGACTTCCACCTCTCTGCTTACATTGCACATCTGTTCTTGCATTCTGTCTACTTTATCCATTAGAGACCTGAGCATATTAAGCATGTTATTTTAAATTACTGGTCTAATAATTCCAACATCCCTGCCGTATCTGCTTGCTATCTCCTCAAATTGTGGATTTTGCCTTTTAGTATACCTTGTAGTTTTTTCTTGCTAGCTGGACATAATGTACCAGGTAAAAGGAACTGCTGTATATAGGCCTTTAGTAATGTGGCAGTAAGGTGCCAGGGCAGGAAAAGAAACTGGTAATGCAATGACTAGGTCTCAGTCTTTTAGTGAGCCAGTGCCTCTGGACTGTGAACATCACAAGTGTTTCTCGGTTTTTTGGGGGGTTTTTTTTTGATCCCCTCTTACGTGGGAAAGGATGGCTAGAGTGGCCTGGAATTTGATATTTCCTTTCTTTCATTGTGGAAAGCTTGAGGGGGCTGGAATTGGGTTTTCCCTTCCCCAAGTCAGTTAGGCCTTGTTAAGAAGAGTGCTCTACATATCTCAAAATTATTCCTTTTCCCCTCCCCCTGCCCGAAACACAACTAGATTTTTTTTCTGATATTTACTAAGAACCTCTTTGAGTTCCCCGTGGTAACTCTCACAATATTCCAGGGCCCCTTTATGCCTGGGTTCCCCTGGAGTTTTAACTCTCAGAGTTGTCCACACTGAGCCTCCAGCAATTCATTAATTACAGTTCAGGTTTCCCTGCCCCAGTTCTACTTTCCGCTCTTCGGTGTCTGCTCCACTAAGCCATGACTCTTTGTATTTGCCTGTCTGTCTCTCCATCCTTGGGGCCAGCAGTTCGTTCTGTGTCCTCCCCTCTCTTAGAGATCCAAGAAGAGTTGTAGATGTCTTAGTTTGTTGAGCTTTTTACTTGTTGTTAAGATGAGTAGCGACTTCCAAGCTCCTTATATGTGGAATTAGAAGTCTTTTTTTTTAAAACCATGAGTAGCTTAGTAAAGAAAATAACAACTGCTAGTACAATTTGCTGCCACTGAATTGATTTGTACTAAGGCACCAGAAATTTTACCTGTTATTGCCTTTTGTATAATTATGGCAAATTTCAAACACTAAAATAGCAAATAATGTGTTAGTATTACTATAAAAATAGTTTTGACCCTGTGGATCCCTGAAGGAATCTCAGTATTCCCTAGGGGTCCTTGGATTCCACTTTGAGATCCACTGTCTTAGAATTTAGTACATATAAAAACTCTTCTTTTGTATGCTATATCAAAATTACATACAAAAGTGGAATGGTTAACAGTCTATATTTCTTTGGCTCTAAAAAATGTCTTTGCTCAACAGCTTTCTTTTTTTCTAAGAACAAAAATGACCCTCCAGGGCACCTACCTCTTCCAGCACTAGTTACCTTTTGTTATCACAGAAATGAAGCTAGAAGTAACCAACAAAATTGCTTAATCTGGGCTTTTACACATGAGGAAACTGAGACCAAGACAGGAAAATTCACTGGTGTAAGGCTGTTAATTTAAGTCCCCTGATTTCCAGCCAAATCGTGTTTTATTTTTGTATATATGGCTTTATTCAACCATTGAATTCTTCTCTCTTTATTATGTTTATTTTCCTCTTTCCCTCTGTTTTCCTTCTTTTAATCAGATGCACTCCTAATCATACCCAGTAATGTTTCTCATTTATGTTTTGCTAGTTCAAGCTAAAAGATCTTTAAAATATCGTCTCTGGGTGGTTTGACTACATTTAAAAGCCGTGCTATAGCCCAAAGCAATTAAAAATGGTTTAGTATAAATCTCTGTATGATAAAGTTTACGGAGAAAACAGAATGCATATAACTCCTAATTATATTTGCATGAATTTGAAATCTTTCTGGAGGACAAAATATCGTTTAAACGTAAATAATTGCAGTGGAGAGGAAAACAGTTCACCCTGGAATCCTGTCTCTGAAGATAGCAGTTTACTCCACCCTTCAGTGGCTGTAACCTTGCCTAAACTAAATATAATGAGTAAGAAACTATTAAAAAGGAAAGTAGAAAGTGCAAGAGGAGAAAAATGCAATCGATATTTTCAGTCCTAAATTACAGGTTTACTAATCTAGCTGCACCATATTACAGATGTTTCTTGATCCATTATAAGTGAACCTCAACAAATTTCCTCCTACAGAGAATAAAATTGTTAACTTAACCCCCCCAAAATATGATGTGAGATGATGTGAGCATCAAGAGATGTTTCTTGATCCATTATAAGTGAACCTCAACAAATTTCCTCCTACAGAGAATAAAATTGTTAACTTAACCCCCCCAAAATATGATGTGAGATGATGTGAGCATCAAGCACTGGATAACAGCTTTGAAAATGTTCCCATCCAAAATCTATGATGCCTTTAGCAATTAAAATGTGGTTGATAATTCTCATGTCAGTCATTTATTGGCTATTTAGGTCTTGTTAATTGAATTTAAAAGAGGACTTATCATAGAGAGAGGACAGACTGCTTTTTAATATCTTCCCGAAATAAATAAAGCACCTTTCTATGTCCAGTGTATGGAACAAGCTAGTGGCCTGTTTAAAAATGAGGTGCCATGTTGCTTTTAAGATCTCAATATAATAATCTGAGTGCCAAGGGTTCTATTAGAAGTCAATATTGTAAAGCTGAATTCCCTTATGCAGCTTAAAAGGTAGGTTTTGTATACTTGTTTTTGAGAATTATACCTTAGCTTTTCTAGCTTTTGTGTAATACAGATCTAAAGATGGCTCCAGCTTAACCAGCTGAGCATATCACCCAACAAACAGCTCTGGCTTACATTATAACAAGCAAACAAGGTGAGCTGCACACTTCTTGTCAATCTTTCAGTCTTTAATGGCTCAAATTTAGTGAGAACAGTGCTGTAGATTTCTCTTTGTTCTGTTAGAATGGCACATTAACTAAGCATCCATGGCTGTAAGTTTAATATATTATCTGGTATTCAGATTTTAGTCATAACAAATTGTTTAAAATTAGAATCCATTTTTATATCATGTTATAAATTATAAGGGAGTATCTAAAATTTCAGTGTATTTCTAAAACATTGGCTCATATACTTTTGCGACAGCTTCATTTGATCCAACAACTTTACAGACATTACATATCTAAGCTTAACATTATAAAGTCTACAAGGAAAAACTGAAACAGTGAGTGTCTGCCCTGTGTGGCTCTCAGTATGTTAGTGCCACTTCAAGGTGCTAAAATCAAACCCGAAATCTTTTCCTCCTATGGGTATGGGCTGAACAGCTTTGAGTCAAATGTTAGAGGGACTCCTGATGATTAGTTCTTCCAAGCTAGTTTTATTTCATTCCTTTCTTAACTGGGTATGCAACAGAACACTAGCAGGTAATTACCAATGAGCTATGGTAAGAGATCAAGCAATGCCAAGTCTGATGTTTCTGTATGCAAAAATGATCACTCCAAATCCAGTAGAAGGGCTGACCAGAACAAATGTGAATGTTTTCATATTCAGCTTTGCTGAGTACACACTGAGAACATCACCCTAGAAACATTATTACACTCTCAGCTCTAAATTTGGGGTGAAATTAAAAGTGGAAAAGAGAAAACATGACAATTTACCTTTATTTTACAAAGAGTAAATCGTCTTTGGTTCAAGTGTCACGCAAAGTGACAGAAGCCAGAGTATTTTGAGGTGAAATTGGCTCAAAGAAACAGAATACTGAAAGGAAGAAGAGGAGTTTAAATCTGTGTTCCATGTTCTAGGTACCTTCTAGAATATCACGAGACAGGGAATAATAAGAGCAGCCAGGGCTTCCCTGGTGGCGCAGTGGTTGAGAGTCCGCCTGCCGATGCAGGGGACACGG
>NC_041221.1:156757375-156808231 GCF_002837175.3 Physeter macrocephalus
AGATCCCACATGCCGCGGAGCGGCTGGGCCCGTGAGCCATGGCCGCTGAGCCTGCGCGTCCGGAGCCTGTGCTCCGCAACGGGAGAGGCCACAACAGTGAGAGGTCCACATACCGCAAAAAAAAAAAGAGCAGCCATATTTCTTGAGCATTTGCTCTAAGCATGATTTTGTCCTTCATGTGCCTGTTCATTTTATAGGGAAGGAAAAGAATATATACAAGAGATATAAGAATCCAATAATAAAAATCACTAGTGGCAAAATGCATTGTTTAACTCTACAATACCCCAAACTCAGACTTCACTTCCTGGGTTACTTAACAAAACTGTCATTCCATGAAGGTATCAGAATTTTTATTTATCTCTCTCCATATATATATCTATTATGTATGTTTGATGTTAAATAAGTTTATATATCTATATATATAAAGTATATATAGACATACATACATATGCATATTTATATAGCGATAAATAAATAGATATGCATACATATATTAATGTACATATATGCATATAGAGATAGACAGAGACAGAAAGACAGAGCGAGGCAAATAGAAAAGATTTTGGAAATCTTTAAACTCACCCCATAGTTCCATTGCTTGAGTCATGGGAAAAGAGACTGGGCCACAGCTCCTTTTCATTAAAACTGCATTTGAACTATTATATTTGGCCTAAATGTGATTATCTTCTTTTCTCAAATGAATTTGGTCCTTGTGAAAAAAATATGGACTGTCAGCACTGGATCACAACCTTGAGCCCAAGCTGAGCACACTTTATCAAAAAAAAAGTGTTAACTATGTCTGCAGGAATTTTAGAGATATAATATGCTTCCACAAATATAAAAATAAAATTTAGATGTTGTGACAATAGAAGGGCATTAAGGAGGAGAGTGTGGAGATGCCTCTCTAACATCTAACACTGAGGTTCTTAATCATTAATGAATGTACACACAAAAGAAATGGGGCCATAGGGAACCAGACTGACCAGAAGCCTCCTGTTTAGGCAAACCAAACCAGGCCCTAGTTATAGCAAAATTTTGTAAGTAAGGTTGTATGATGACACTTAAAAACAATTTGAAGTGAAATAAATTAGAGAAAGACATACTGTATGATCTCACTTATATGTGAAATCTAAAAAAGCCAAACTCATAGAAACAGAGAACAGATTGGTGGTTGCCAAAGGCAGGGGGCTGGGGTATGTAATGTACAGCATGGTGACTATAATTAACAATACTGTATTGTATGTTAGAAAGTTGATAAAACAGTAGATCTTAAAAGTTCCTACCACAAGAAAAATAAGGGCTTCCTTGGTGGCGCAGTGGTTGTGAGTCCGCCTGCCGATGCAGGGGACACGAGTTCATGCCCTGGTCAGGGAAGACCCCACGTGCCGCAGAGCAGCTGGGCCCGTGAGCCATGGCCGCTGAGCCTGTGCATCCAGAGCCTGTGCTCCGCAAAGGGAGAGGCCACAACAGTGAGAGGCCCGCATACCACAAAAAAAAAAAAAAGAAAGAAAAATAATTGCAACTATGTGAGCAATTTGAACACATAACAGTTTGATGGGAAATGACTAGAAATAAACTGGAACTCATTTAACTCTTTGAGCCTTGTAAGATTTAGAAAGTCCTTGAAATAAGAAAGAAAGACTACCTCTGACAGATGTTTAGACTAGAAGGACCATGAAGGCCCATATATATCTCACATCCACTAAATTTCTCACTACTAAGTTGCATTCACAACCTCAGTGAGTCTAATATAATCATTCTGATCTTCTTGGGTGGTAAAGTAGATATGTCAATCCTTAGATTAACTGGAGTAATTATAAACTAAAAATAACTATAGGTATAAAAGTAATTATATGTGTGATGGTCAACTGTTCCATTGTAAGTACTTGTGGGGAGATTTTTGTTTTATTTTAACATATATTCAAATTTATCAGAAAATTGTAATACGTATAATTACATTTTAAATCAAAGTTATTTATATCCAATAATATTTGATTTCAAAAAAATGCATAAGGGACAAAACACATATCAAGATATCAAAAATCTCAAATTACCAATGGCATTTTTTACAGAACTAGAAAAAACCTTAAAATTTGTATGGAGATGAAAAAGACTCCGAAGAGCCAAAGCAGTCTTGAGGGAAAAAAACAAAGCTGGAGGAATGAGACTCCCTGACTTCAGACTATACTACAAAGCTATAGTAATCAAGACAATATGGTACTGGCATAAGAACAGAAATAGTCAACTAATCAATGACAAAGGAGGCAAGGATATACAATGGAGAAAAGACAGTCTCTTCATTAAGTGGTGCTGGGAAAACTGGACAGCTACATGTAAAAGAATGAAATTAGAACACTCCCTAACACCTAACAGTTTATACACAAAAATAAACTCACAATGGATTAAAGACCTAAATGTAAGACCAGACACTATAAAACTCCTAAAGGAAAACACAGGAAGAACACTCTTTGACATAAATCACAGCAAGATGTTTTTTGACCCGCCTCTTAGAGTAATGGAAATAAAAACAAAAATAAACAAATGGGACCTAACGAAACTTAAAAGCTTTTGCACAGCAAAGGAAACTATAAACAAGACAAAAAGACAACCCTCAGAATGGGAGAAAGTATTTGCAAATGAAACAATGGACAAAGTATTAATCTCAAAAACATATAAACAGCTCATGCAGCTCACTATTTAAAAAAAAACAACCCAATCAAAAATTGGGCAGAAGACCTAAATAGACATTTCTCCAAATAAGACATACAGATGGCCAAGAGGCGTATTAAAACCTGCTCACCATCACTAATTATTAGAGAAATGCAAACCAAAACTACAATGAGGTATCGCCTCACACCAGTTAGAATGGGCATCATCAGAAAATCTACAAACATGTACCTCAATTTTCATTGCAGCACTATTTACAATAATCAGGACATGGAAACAACCTAAATGTCCAATGACAGACGAATGGATAAAGAAGATGTGGTACATATATACAATGGAATATTACTCAGCCATAAAAAGGACTGAAACTGGGTCATTTGTAGAGACGTGGATGGACCTAGAGACTGTCATACAGAGTGAAGTAAGTCAGAAAGAGAAAAACAAATATTGTATATTAACGCATATATGTGGAATCTAGAAAAATGGTACAGATGAACCGGCTTGTAAGGCATAAATAGAGACACAGATGTAGAGAGCAAATGTATTGACACCAAGGGGGGAAAGGGGGTGGTGGGATGAACTGGGAGATTGGGTTGACATATATACACTAATATGTATAAAATAGATAACTAATAACTTGCTGTATAAAAAAATAAACAAAATAAAATTTTTAAAAAAGATATCAAAAATCTGAAAGGGACAACATCCCAAGAGATTTTTCATTTTCTTTTGAAATGAGGTAAAAGGAGTCTTTTCTCAAAGTCTTACCTCATCATCTGACAGCAATATCCAGAGATACCAATATACCTTGATCAAGCTGAGCAATAAAGAATATTCCCAGGTTTATGGAAAGAGACATATTTGATGGACTCTTACTATATGGGTGCTTTAGACAAATAACATTGCATATAAGGGCAATACTGATTGAAACTTTTTTTAAAATAGTAAAACACTGGAAATGTAAAGAAGTAAAGTCCAATACAAATAATGACCTTACCTCCCTCTTGAGACAATACTGTTATAATGGACACTTTTTAACACTGATTATAAAGCAAGACTGATTTTTTTTAACACCTTAAGCTTGTTGAATTCGGGAAGATAAAATAAATTATACTTCAAACAACAATTATTTGTGAAAACAGAAGAAATACTGACCCAAAATATTGATTTTTGAAAAGTTTAGATAATCTTCTAGTGACAAACTGTGGGTTATGTTAGAGATGTTTTCTATAAATTAATTTCAGAGACTTGTTCTATAATTTTGCCCTTTTGCCTATCCTTGGGTGAAACAACAGACTGAAGGAACCATATATGTAACCCAGTAAACTAATTTGTATTCACTTCTTTTTTTTTTTTTTTTTTTTTTTTTTTTTGTGGTATGCGGGCCTCCCTCTGCTGGGGCCCCTCCCGTTGCGGAGCACAGGCTCCGGACGCGCAGGCCCAGCGGCCATGGCTCACGGGCCCAGCCGCTCCGCGGCATGTGGGATCCTCCCAGACCGGGACGCGAACCCGGTTCCCCTGCATCGGCAGGCGGGCGCGCAACCACTGCGCCACCAGGGAAGCCCCTGTATTCACTTCTTTACACAACAAATATTAGAGTACCAGCTATGTGTCAGGCATTTGAGGCTTCCTGCTGGGATTAAATAATACATGATGCATGGTTAAATATGCAGGAGTTACTATACTGTTTTAAAAGTTGAAATAATAGTTAATATTACACATTAAGTAGAGCACATCCTTATAAGGGTGAAGAGTACAATATACAGTGAAGATGTAACTGTGGTTTACCTATGGGCAAACTACTACAGTAACACAACATTTAGGGTCAAAACATCTGGGTATGCAGAGACAAACAGGTACAAGTAGCAAGGTGTTTTAACACAGTTCTCATTCTTTATGTGAATAAAATAATCAAAAGTGACATAAGAGAGCTGAATAAAAGAAAATTAATAAGAATTGAACTCTGTACTCTGGAAAAAAAATAGTGCATTTTCTTTTCAAATATCCATGAAATAGTAATCAAATTTTGATCATATATTTGGCCACAAGGAAAAAATTAATTTTTTTAAAATGAAAAGCATACAAATGACATTCAATGACTATAATCTAATTTTAAAAAGCAATAGATACTTATTTACAAAACAGACTCACAGACATTGAAAACAAATTTAGGGTTACCAAAGGGAAAGGGTAGGGGGAAGGATAAATTAAGAGTTTGGGATTAACAGATACTATATATAAAATACATAAACAATAAGGACCTATCGTATAGCACAGGGAACTATACTCAATATCTTGTAATAACCTATAGTGGAAAAGAATCTGAAAAAGAATATATATATATACATATATATATAAAAAACTGAATCACTTTGCTATACACCTGAAACTTACAACATTGTAAATCAACTACAATTTTTAAAAGCAACAGAAATCAAAAGTAGAAACTATATACAGACCCTCAGATATTTAAGAACACTTTCCTAAACTTCTTTTGAAGCAAGAAGTAAATAATCTCAATTACTAAAAAAAAAAAAACCAATCAGTGAGAATTACCCCTTGTTCCACAATTCATGGGATGGGATCAAAGAACACTAATTTGAAAGGATAAAATAGAATGAGGGCAATCACCGTTTTGTTTTGTGGTTATCATCGCTACTAAGGAGAGGGGCAGATAGTAAAACAGAACCAGCCAGCCAAACTGACAAAGGGACACAGAGAAGTGGTCTGAGAAGACGGTGGTCATTATGTTGTCATCATTTTAACAGTGATGAGAAGGTGTGCTCTGGGCTCAGTGCCTGGAATCAGATTCTTTTTTTCCCATGTTCTAGCTGAGTGATCATGGGCAAATTTGCCCATCTTTAAATTGGTAATAATAAATACTTTCATGAGGTTTTCACAAAGGGTAAATAAGTTATTCAAGGCTAGAATAGTGCCCAGGACAAAGTAAATTCTCAATAAACATTAGCAAAATTCCAGTGAGGAGAATCGAAAAAATAGGAGGACAAAAGGTATCAAATACTACAAAAAGTCAAAGGGCATAAGAGTTAAGAGGATATCACTGGATTTGACTAGCTGACTGCCACTTGAAATTACAAGAATGCAATTCGAGAAGAGCAAAAGAAGTTAAAGATGATAGACTGCAGGAGCTTATTGTGTTCCCATGTAATGTTTTGGGGAAAAAATTGTCCAGGATGTCTAACAGGCATTTCTTAAAGATTAGTATATATGAATCATTTTGCAAAGCTATTTCAAGATGGAAAAAAAAACAGATCATTCCACTGGCTTTCTCTCCTGTATCCTCTGCTGGCAACCTAAAGGCCCATGGGCATGACTCACTCAATCACAATCACACCATATTCTTTGTTTAGTATAATCACTCCTTAATGTGTTTATCTACTGAGCACCTATAACATATAACAGTGCCAGCCTTTATGTTAAAATTTAGAAATCAACACATATCAGTCTCAGAAGGTAAAACAGATCTGATTTTGAAGACGAACCAGAAATGCAAATATTTACGTAAAATCTACTGATTTTTACGTGTTGGCTCAAAAATACTGAGACTATACAAACCAACAAAATAAAAGGTTAAGTAGAGTTCATAAATGATCACTGTGACAATTTAGCTCTTTATTTTTATTTTTTGACAATGTAGTTCTTGTTATCCAATCTCTCACTTATTCTCATTTTTAATCTCTTTCAGTGTTTCCTGTAAAATTCATTTCTTCTTTTTGGAAAAAAAAAAAAGCCTCTAAAGTACAAGAGATTTAGAAATAAAGGAAGTCAGAGCATTTATTTCATGTCCTTAGGTCATCCCATTTTATTTTCTTCTAGTTCTGAAAATACCATGCTGACCATATTTCTGATTAAAGGTGGATTTGGACTGAGCAGAAATTTAGAGAACTATATATCAACTGACCAAAATCCTTTTCAGGAATGAAACTGAAGAAAGTACACTTTCCTTTTAGGTACAATTCTCATAGGAGTGAAAGTATTTCTTCAGTATTTAGCAATCCCCCTATCTCTTAATTCCAGGAAATCCATAAAAGACTTTTAAAATTATGTATTATAATTGAATAATTTTTATATGCCAGGCATTAGGCTAAAGTTAATAATAGCATAAAAAAAGAACTATTAGCCATCCTATTTTCAAAAGAGAAAGCAGGAACTCAAAGAAAATAAACAATTTACAATAGGTCACATAGCTATAACCAGAGGGGCTGAGATTAAAACCCATAATTATGTGATAATTCTCTAAGGACTAAAGAAGAGAGCTAGGTTGCAAACAACAAAAGACTGTGGAGTAAAGGACAAAAGGAGGAGAAAAGAGTAAAAGTAGCATATAGAAAGGGAGGCAGTGGCAATAATAGATATAAAGTCCCACAACCAATAGTCTGCCTTTACAGAATTCTTGTTGGTATTTAATCCTCCACAGGAAACAGGAGATGAGCTTTTGGAGGGTGCCTCTTAATAAGAATGATCTCTAACCCGCCAAGGACAGCTGACAATAGAATCCAAAGAGATAGCTGAAAAATGTCTGATTGTTCCTGTGGTTTTTGTTTTTTGTTTTTTTTTCTCACTGAGTAGGAAAAAAAAAAAAAAGCAGCCAGAAGAAAAAATAGGAAGATGTGTGCCATCTTTTCATTTCTGCTCCAAATGGGAGAGGGGGGAGGGCTCATTCATACATTCATTGGTAACATCCGCATACTTCCAAAACAGTTCTGGGATTCTCTTTTTTGATGGAATTATAGCATTATTATTTCTTTAATGAGGTTCATATCAGAAATCTTTGTCAGAGAAAAATTTAGACAATAGCCCAAATGTGCCACAGTGAAGGCTGGATGATAAGATAAGGAAATACGCTACACTACCATTTATGAAAAAGGGATGAAGAGAGATGCTGACCATTTTTGTAATTAGATTTCTTCATATTTGTAATCTTTGGATCTTAAAACATAAAAAAATCAATTAATCAGATTATTTCCTTGGAAATAAATGAGATGCTGTGTAAATCAATACCAAAGTTACACAGAAGTCAGGAAATAAAAAGAACAGAGTGCTTCTCTACGGTTTTAATAAGCTATAGCTGGGGTATCAATCCACCACTTGCCAAGGTTGTCTAGAATTCATATGAAAATGTTCATAATGAATGGAATCAGTTGAAGAAAGAGGTGTCTGATGTCCACAGTACAGTCTGCCAGGTCATTCTGAGAAGGGCAAAATGATGTAGCCAATGATTTCGTATATTGCTGGAAAAAACTGCATCACCAATCGTCACAGGCTTAATTGCAATTCTAATCTTTGGGCTATAGAATTCATCTGCTGCTGAGAAACTACTTTGCCATGTGTTTCTAAATCTTGTGACATTTAGCAGTGTTACAAAGATTGCCAAATTTATAATAAATACTGAACTTCAAAAGAAGAGGTATTTTTTAGTCATTTCTTAGGTGTACAAATGCTATACAGAAAATAATTAGGTACCTGACAACAATAATATAAGTAATGGAAATGGCTAACTAATCTGTTATTTATTTACTTCAACATTGATAATTTAGGAAAGATCATGTAGTCTTATACTTTTAAATCTAAATTTTTAATATATACTGTAGCCACGTGGGTGTATTATAGTCTGTCTGAGCATTGTAAACACAAATGTCTTTCAGGGTCCATACACGTAAAGTCAAGGAGTAAAGTGAACCCAGTTGGAGAAAAAGCACATGGCCATCTTGGTCTACATTTTTGTCATCAATCTTTTGACAGAGATACAGTGAAGATAAAAATGTATATACTATACAAATATGATGATGAATGGTAAATAATGTTCAATACTAGTGTCAGAGACAAGAGGGAAGCATTTGGACTTTGGCAAAGTGAAGACCCCATATCTCACCAAAGGTGTTAGCTATTCCCCAGTCCTATCTTACCACTGACTTTTGAGAAATTAGGTTCAGAGATGTCCAATCTTTTGATTTTTTATATTTTTGAAAATGTTTCTAAAATATCACGCTAAGACAAACAAAATGCATCTGTGAACTATGTTTAAGTCTAAGTCTGAGGAAGGATAGAGCACAGATAAGACAAAAATCATGCAGTTGTATGTGAATTGGTAAAGTCTGGGCAACACTCCCACTATGGTTCTATTTAGATGTCTAGTTCATTCTCAAGTTCTTCTAGGTTGTGTGCTCAAGGGGGAGGGAGGGCAGGAATGAAGAGGGACATGTAGTCCAGGCTTCAGGAAGATGTGAAGAATGGAATTACTGCAGTTGACTGTGTATACTTGGGTACTGGAATCAAATTTGCTGTTAACTGGCTTTATGACACTGTCTGACTCATTAATGAGAATTACATTAGATAATGTCTAAAATATCTTCTACCCTGAAAAATCTAGAATAGAAGTAGGCAAACTATATCATAGCCTCTCATTGACACCTAAGGAAGTTGTTAGTCATACTGTATCAAGCCTATAATTTATCTTTAAATCTTCTTCCATAATCCTTTTCACTGAGGTAATTTTCATTTTTAACAATTACCTTTATTTTTATACTTTTATGAGTTTAAAAAATTCTATGTGTGTGCCGTAGAAATAGGCAAACAAATTTAATCTCGTGTATCAGGTCTAATATTAAAGTAGCTTCCTGGAGGACTGCATTCAAAAGGATTGTGGGAGTTTAGAGGTGGTGCATAGTGTCATGCTTGATTAGCAATGTCTGCATAGGTGAGGGAGAATGATTTACAGTTTATATCAGAACTAGGTTTAGAAGTATTGATTCTGAATCCTAGGATATTTCAAAATTACCTGAACCTTAGATTAAACATCCAAGATTCATGGCTACTTTTCTCTATATATGTCTTCAAGAACTTTAGAAATAAAATTTTTTAGCCAAAATATCAACCTCGCTCATTTATTTTTTTGGGGGGGGGTGGGGAGGGCACGGGGTGGTACCTTTTTTCTCAAATTATAAAATACATTATCAAAAACATCACTACTTTAAGTTTTATTTCAAAATCCTGGAAATTCATAGGCAAAATATATAAAGTATATGTCGAATTAAAATGAAGCAAAATTAGGGCTTCCCTCGTGGCGCAGTGGTTGAGAGTCCACCTGCCGATGCAGGGGACGCGGGTTGCAGGTTCGTGCCCCGGTCCAGAAAGATCCCACATGCCGCGGAGCGGCTGGGCCCGTGAGCCATGGCCGCTGAGCCTGCGCGTCCGGAGCCTGTGCTCCGCAATGGGAGAGGCCACAGCAGTGAGGCCCGCGTACCGCCAAAAAAAAAAAAAAAAAAAAAAAAAAAAAAAAATTAAGCAAAATTAATTCTCCATATCTCAGTTGTATTCTCAGTTAAGTATTTTCTAGCAAATCAGGAACACAGTTTATCTTACTCTTCACAACTTAGTTAAATATCAAGGAGAAGAGTGGTATGAAATATACTAGGCCTGTCAAAATTTAGCCACATTTAAGATTCTTATCAGGTCTTTTACACAGGTACATGTGTAAAAGAATAAACATAGAATATGTTTAGAATAAACATAGAATCCAATGTGCATCATCATTGCAAAAGCATTGAATGTTCCAGAAACGTCAGAATTTAAAATGAAAGTAAGATCTTGAAATACTTAAAGGAGGAAAGAGTCTTGTTGCCCAGAAGTTTCAGCAGGGACTTACAGCTAAACATTTATTCAAGAAATAAACAAGAAGAGATAACTCTTCCAAATGCCATGATCTCTAGAGATACTTTTTTGAATAAGGTTCCTAAATTTGTTCCATTAAAAAAATATATTTCTATTAATAGCATGAGGAGATTTTATTGTCTCAAGATTTTTAAAGTTCTGATTTTAAAATGTCCATATGTAGAATTTTTAAAAATAGTTTTATTATTTGTAGTGCTTACTATTAAGTAGAATAGAAAAGGACTACCTAATAGATGTCTTATCACTTCCTTGGTGAAGAAACAATAATAATTTGGAATTTATTCCATTAATTTTCAGTAGATAACTGTGTGCCAATTTAGGGCTTTAAGATTCTGAACAAAATTGTTCTCTAAGATTAAGCCTTATCTCCACAAGTAACCTTCAGGAAGATACCGTTTCCTAAATTGAGGTAAATTCAAATTACCACTGGCTCTGAATTTCTGAATTAGTAAAGAATAAATTATCATGTAGTCATCTTACCACTCAAGTTCTTACTTATTAATAAATATATTTAAAAGAAAAGAAAAAACTTTGGGGAAAAGGATAGCCACACTTTGAAAGCTCAGGTTCTCAAAAACACTTTCCTCACAAAGGTTGCTCAGATGAACATTTTATATCTCAACTAAATTTCTACCTGATCTTCAAAACCTGTCTCCTATGTTTGCTTTTCTCCCAAGAGCCAGAGCCATGGCTTTTCCAATTAACAGCCATTCTTGGAAATCCCTAAACTCGAAATAAAACCTTTTCTGGATCCCATGGGAAGAATTTCTGTGTGGTTTGCACAACAACTTTAACTCTGACACAACAGTTAGGCTAAGAGAGCTGTCAATCCAGAGGCAAAGAAATCCATGTATTTTTCATGCTGCTAAAGAAAATCAGTCCACCTATTCTGGGGGAAAAAATCATGTTTCATTTCTCATTCTGGGCAATTCCCCATTGAAAGTAACATGTCTTCTATCTTTGAGAATCTTCTCACTAAAATTCCAAACATTTTTCCAATTTTCCAAATTTCTCTAAATTGTCACATGGCCTGAAAAAAATTCAACCTCTAAAACTTCTCCATGCTAGGAAGTATCAGTATGTTAAATTTATGCAGGTCTTTTATCACAGCGAGGTAATTATTACATTCATTATGGAAAAACACCAAGAACAATACCATAGGATGATAGGATTAGTCTTAGCTTTAAAAGGAATTGCATGCCCTGAAGCATGTCCTTAATTATTCAGAAGACCAAGTAATCATCTACATGGAATTTATCAATAATTAATATGCCTCCCTTAAAGCACTTTAACTGAACTCCCCTTTTTATAGTGAATCAACCACATTCAACACCATAAAAGCTTAAAGTTTTAACAAACTTTGATGTGGTATCAACAGTGAGAGCTCAGGCATGTGTCATTTTCTTTATTTACACTCTCCCTTTGGGTCCTCTCATCCAGTCTTAAATCTCTGAATACCAATTATGTGCTACTGTTGTCTCTAAAGTTTATTTCTCTAGCTTGGTGCTCTCCACTGTACTCCATACCCATTCATTCAACTGCTAATTTGATCTTTCCACTTGAATAGGCATCTAATGAACATTTTAAAACTTCATGCTTCCAAAAGTCAACTATTACCTCCAAAAGTCAAATAAACTCCTCTAACAATTTGTTTTTTCCATTGGGGTAAAAAAGGGCTACCATCTACTCTATGGCACAGATTTTAAAATCTACAAATTGCCCCAGATTCCTTGCGTTCCCTCATTCTCCCCATGCAATCCTCCAGCAAGCCCTGTTTGTTCTACCTGTAAAATATAACTCCAAAGTGCCTACTTCTCTCCACCTCCACTCCTACCATGCTGGTCCAAACCACCACCATCTCTTGCCCAGCAAACTGCAGTAGTCTCTGAAATAGATCACTGTCTTTATTCTTGCCCTTTCTCCAAACCATTTTGCAAGCAGTAGCCAGAGTAATCTTCTGAAACAGTATCATTGCGTGTCACTATGCTGAACAAAACCCTATACTGACTTCACATTGCATTGAGGATAAAGTCCAAACTCTTTACCTAACAAGGCACTTACCATCTAATCCCTGCCTTATTCTTTGAATCCTCTCTTTTTCTTTTTTTTGTCATTCTCTCCCTTGAATACAAACTTTAAAAGAGCAGAAAATAAAATTAAAAATAAAATTAAAAAAAAGAGCAGAGACCTTCCTGTCCAGTTTACCTTCAGCCCAGCCCTTAGAATAATGTGTGGTATATAGTAGACTCTGAACATATGTTTCTAAAAAGAATGACTCAGGTTTCTGAAATATGAATACAAATGTATGCATGAAATATGGGGGAGGGAGCAGTGTTGGTCATTGTGCTACTAAAATAAGATCATATAATACACATTTCTGTACCTCTTTTTCCTCATGAAACAATAATTTGAGGGATTTTTTTTTTCTATTCAGACAATAAAGCTTTAGTTTCTTTCTGTCAATCATGTATGATATTGCATTAAACAACTCAAACATTTTTTCAGCCATAACCCTATTAATGGACATTTATTTTTTTCACTTTTTGCCACTTTGAATAATGTTGCTGTATCCTTGTACATGTCCTTACATAAAGATACATTTATATGTATCAATCAATGAGATTGACTTCCAAAATCAAGAGAGCTGGGTCAAAATTATATATTTTTGAATTTAAATAAATGTTACCAAGAACAAAAGCTGTAGCATTTTACATTTCAACAGCAACATATGAGACTATCCTTTTCCCACATCCATTCCATTATAAGATTTTAAGAAGTTGTTCTTGTATATTTTTTAATTTTTCAATTTTGAATTTTATTGTTATATAATCTATCTACAATATATTTATATGTATTTATAATACCAAAAATATTTTTTATACATTTTATTTTTTTTTTTACCTTTTCTCCTGTTGTTTTTCTTTAGTTTTGCATTTTTACCCTTGATTCAGGTTTTTCCACCGTGAGATTATAGATATAGTCTCCTATATATCTTGTAACATTTTTATTGTCCAACTGTTTAAAGTTTTAATCCATATAGACTAAACTTTTAAATGTAGTTGGAGATGGAGGGTCCAATATCATTTTATTCTAGAGCTGTTTTGACAATATCATCACTATCCTATTCCCATAGTGAGTTTAGCTATCATTTATATCATATGGTAGTTTATCGTATGTATATATGTCTCCTTTCTCAAATATTCTGGGATATATTCTTGTCCACTAATTTATTTGCCTTTTCCACATACTACTACCACACTGAATTGGCTGCAGTGAGTTTATATTATCCTCTCATTGTTCTTTGGGTATTTGCCAGCATTTATGGTTCCATATAAATTTTAAGATTATCTTATACCAGTAAAAATCCATGTGGTACTCTAATAGGAATTGGATTTAATTTATGTAAATCTGGGGACAATTCATCTTTTCATAAGAAGCCTTCCCAGTTAAGAATATGATTTTAATGAAATAATGCCACTTGCAGCAACATGGATGGACATTTAAAATTTATCATCCTAAGTGAAGTAAGACAGAGAAAGACAAATATCAGATGATATCGCTTATATAGGGAATCTAAAAAGAGGATACAAATGAACTCATTTACAAAACAGAAAGAGATTCACAGACTTAGAAGACAAACTTATGGTTACTAAAGGGGAAAGGGGGGTGGGAGATAAATTAGAGTTGGGGATTAACATATACAAACTACTACAAGTAAAACAGATAATCAACAAGGACCAACTGTATAGCACAGAGAACTCTACTCAATATTCTGTAATAACCTATGTGGGAAAAGAATCTGAAAAAGAATGTATGTATGTATATGTATAATTGAATTACTTTGCTGTATAACTGAAACTAACACAACACTGCAAATCAACTATATCCCAATATAAAATAAAAATTAAATTTAAAAAAGAATACGATTTTCTTATCTATTCATTAAGACTTTGTTTTATGACTTTCAAAAAGATTTTCTCACATAAATCTTATGTCATTTTTTTCCTGAATTTATTACTAAGTCCTTTTCAGCGTACTTTGTTGTAGTTGATTATTTCCAGTACAGATTTACCTGTATTATTCTAAGTATTGCTGAAGTAGGAAAAAATGGGTTTATTTATGATATTTCTTCTCCCCATTCATAGTACCCAATTTTTGTTGAATTCTGTAAGTTTTTATATTTTTTCTTGGTTTCTTGCATTTTATAGAAATACAACACATCAGAAAAAAGACAGAATTTTATTCTAATTTTTCCAATGTTTATGCAAGAGTTACTAACTTTTATGAACTTTTAAGTCAATGAATAATAATGTTTATAATAAACATGCCTATCTTATTAAATTCAAATAGTTTTATTTTTAACAGTATTAATTTAATGTTAAATTAAAACTCTACAAATTTTATCTTTTTAGAATTTCAAATATTTGAGAAATGTGAAAAATTATTCAATTCATTAAAACACCTCAAACCCACTATATATTGTTCTCAACAACTACCATGATCTAACTGCAAATGTCTACATACTTTAGTCTTTGGAAAAGAGGTCTAAATCATATTTTATTAGTATATTTTTTGGATAAATTACTTATATATAGGAGTTGCATGTGAAGAAATAACGTTGTTGAATTTTGTCAGATACATTTCATACATATTGATATAAATTGTCTACCTTAAGGTGTTAATACAATGTACAATAATTATTTCTAGATATTAAAATAAACTTGCATTCCTTAAATAAACTCTATAACAGTCTATTATTCTTTGACACATTTCTGAACCATTTGCTAATATTTTATCAAGAATTCTGCTCAACATTTAGAATGAAAGTGGTCTCTAGTTTCATCTTTATACTAGATGTTTATGTATTTATAGTTATTAAAGCAATTTTAGTTTTCACAAAATAAATTGGGAAGCAATCCATCTTTATCTATGTCTTGGACTACTTTAAATGCCATTAGAATATTCTGATCTTTAAATCGAACTTAAACTCAGTGGTGAATCCATCAGGTCTTAATTATTGATCAACAGTAAATATAACTACACACTTATTAAATTGGCTGAAATTAAAAAGACTGACAGCATCAAATGTTGGCAAGGATGTGGAGAAATTGGAACTCTCATACAAAACTGGAGGGAATGTAAAATGGGTCAACCCAGTCAAAATAATTTGATAGTTTCTGGAAAAGTGAAACGTGTCCACCATATAATCCAGATATTCCAATCCAATCCAAGAGAATTGAAAACATATTCATGCAAAGATAAGTATGCAGATGATCACAGCAGATTTATCTGTAACAGCCAAAAGCTGGAAACAAGCCATTGTCCATCACAAGATGAAAGGATAAACAAACTGGGATACAGGCATACAATGGAATACTACCTAGCAAAGTAAAGGAATTAATTCCTGATACATGGAAAAGGATAAAGAAACTCAAAATAATTATGCAGATTTTTAAAAAACAGATGAAATGATTACATACTGTATTATTTCATTTATATAAAATTATAGATAATGCAAACTAATCTATAGTTAAGGAAAGCGAATTAGTGGTTACCTGAGACAAGAGGGTCAGGGAGTGGGTAAGGGAGAGAGTACAGAGATGTACAAATAAACTTTCATTATCATTGCTGCAGTGATATTTTCCTATATATACAGAACATTCTCAAACTGTGCTCTTTAAATATGTATAGTTTATATGTCAATTGTACATCAATAAAGCTGTTTAAAAATTCCTAAAGTTCCTTCCTGGTCTGTAAAGTCATAAAGGATGAGTAACTTGTAGAGACTAAGAGTCAGAGTGAGGCTCTCTGAATCCAGCCTCTTGTTATCCCAGTCTCATCTTTACATCCATGGGACTGTCAAATAGATGTCTGCCACCGGTGTCGAACAAAATCTTTATTGCTAAATCTTAAAAATTTCAATGATACATTATGAAATTAAAGGGCAAAACAAGATAAATAAAAATATTAGAGCATACATAATACATAAAAATATGAATCAATTGGCACTTATTATATATCACTTAGTATGACAGTAATTATATGCACTTGTGCATATGTACCCTTAAACTCAGTTAATAAAGAGCATTCATCAACACTCACTCCAAACAACCATACTTAATGATATCCTTTAAGAATTAAAAGCCTGACTCTTGTCATTAGTTTTTTTTTTTTTTTTTTTGCGTTATGCAGACCTCTCGCTGCTGTGGCCTCTCCCCTTGCGGAGCACAGGCTCCGGACGCGCAGGCTCAGCGGCCATGGCTCGCGGGCCCAGCCGCTCCGCGGCATGTGGGATCTTCCCGAACCGGGGCACGAACCCGCGTCCCCTGCATCGGCAGGCGGACTCTCAACCACTGCGCCACCAGGGAAGCCCTTGTCATTAGTTTTTAAAGTAGTGTCTATGAATTCGATTAATAACTCTAGGTACTGATTACGCTATCTACTCGTGCATGCATTCGTCTACCAAAAATTCACTGTAATTCAGAAACATCATTAACTCTAATGGTCATTGCTGAAAATGAGGATGTTGTTAATATCATGGCCATTAGCACATTAAAGACACTTTCTCACACTCCTCCCAGCTTTAGTGACTTAATTTTGTTTTGACAAAATGGAAAAGTATTTAATATGATCTTATTAGGATGTATAGCAGCAGCATTTGAAATAGCAAAGGAAAACCCTTTATTCTCTAAGAGAGGAATATATGAATAAGTTCCATAATTGTAGTACATAATGCAGCTATGGAAAAAATTATGTATATAAATATGAAAACTTTCCAAGTTACACTGTTAAGTGAAAAAGGAAATTAGAAAATAATCCTATTTTAAAATATGAACAAAATCCCTCTATAATGTACGTATATAGCCTTATTTTAATACTAGAAAAAGTATGAAAAAGTGTTTACAAAACTGTCAACATCAGTTACCTTAAGCTAGATTGCAAAAGCATGGGTAATTTTTTTCCTTATTATTACAAAGTATATATTTTATGTTTTAATTTGTATAAAATCTGTAAAGAAATATTATCTCTCAAATACACTTAAAACTTTGAAAGTCCCAGAAGAAGACCTCCTCTGAAAGTAAAAATATCTATATGACATTATTCATTCAAATTAATAAAGTTAGCTCAAGGAATTATCATATATTGAGAAGACACAGGTATGTTCTCTGTTTCTTACAACACTGCAAAATAAGCATCATCTTCATTTTACAGGTGAGGAAATTAAGGTTCAAAGAGGATAAGTGTTATTCCCAAACATAGTGCATAATCACCAAATAGCATTAGTTAATTCGCACTCAAGTCTGGCTCTAAATCTTGAGCTTTTGACTCTACAATTTTACTTTCATATACTTATAGCCTATTTTAAAACACAGAGCATTCTAACACTGCAAATATTATAAAGGACTGAATATTATTGAGCAGACACTCTGCCTTTAAGAAACAGTGTATCTTGAGAGAAAGAAGAAACAGTCACTATCTGAATAACACAGTACTCAGTGACCAAGTCAAAATGAAAGAAGCCACATCTATTTCATTCATCTCTGCTTATCTCCATGCCTTTCATACAGTGGATATTTAACAAACATTTGCTGAATAAATGATGTCTTTCATTGTGGAATATAAACGTATTAAAAAGTCTCAAAATATTCAAATGTGTTCTGCCCAAAGGGTATGCAGAGGCTGTGTCAATCCAACGTGGACAAAGCACAAACCATGAAGCATTTCTCTTCACTTAGAGCACTGATACCACTCCAGCAACACAACCTTATGCGCCCTCTTTTGCCAACAAGAGAAGACACTTATGAACAGGCTGGGTGGGGGGATATGAGTTGTCCATGGTCCTGAAACTTGAGCTCTCTGGGTAAAGCTCACTGGCGTTTTTAACTGTTTCTCATTTCAGACTCCCAGAAGCCAAATGCCAATTTAATAAAGCTAACTGGCATTTAAAAACAGTTCTAAATACAAGTTATTAGGCCTTAAAATAGACTCAAATGAAAAAAATAAATTTACATGCGTCTCCAGGGGTCTTGCGTTCTCCTTAAAACAATTGTGCCTGTTTTCCAAACAGTAAGAGTTGGTATTAGATAGATTACTCTCACAGGTCAGGTCACTTTCCATATGGCCTTCTCAGACTTTCATGGCCTTCTATGGTTGATAGTTTCATGCTCCTAAGAAAATTATTTTAAAACTTCTCAGATTCCCAAGCCAAGAGGCTCTTCTGACATTGCATCTAATTGACTATCTCAAACAGGACTCAAAGACAATATAAAATGAGTTACCAATGGCTTTTTTCAGTAGGCATGATCTACACCTTTCATTTGGTTATTTTATGTCAAAAATGTGTATATACATATATATGTATACATATACATTTGCTGCTAAGAAGCAGCAAATCTGGATATACCAGAGGTCAATTGCCTCTTTCATTATCTGCTATCAGAATAATCAATATTTATGGTTTTAAACCTATTATATTTGAATTTACTCCCTCAACCTATGAATTTCAAATAAGAATTATATATAATGTACATAACTTGTTAATGTAAAATTGGAAAAGACTACATTCATTCATTCACTCATTCATTCAAATAAGTATTAAAAACCAATTATTTATAAAGTAATGTGCCAGGCACTGAATTTTTAAAACATTCCAACATCTAGCAATTGTTTAAATACAATTATTTAAAATATCAACTGAAGTAACTATGAGCAGTATTTTGATTACTGCATAACAATCTGAAAAATCCACATTTATAGAAGATTTCAGTGTCTTATTCAATACCTATTAAATACTAGATTTCCTATTTCACTGGTTGAACATACAACTAAATGTTTTTACTTTTCAAAATCATAAATAAATTTTGACAAATGTAAAAGGTCACTAGCTGCACTGAAATCCTTAAGACCTGCTATGAAATGTGCTCTCGATGGGATATTAATTTCACAACATCCATTTCAGTTGATTACCCTTGAACAAGATATAAATGTTACAGGACCACTGCTGCTAAAGATATGTCTTGCTTTTAAAGAGTAAGGAATTAAATGAACTGGCTTTTCTTTTCTTTGCTTTTCTGCAAAAAAAAAAAAAAAAAAAAAAAAAAGGCTATAAAGATACTTCACTGGGCTTCCCTGGTGACACAGTGGTTAAAAAGGGGGAGAGGAAAGGTGAGAATGTGAGGAAGTGTAACAGGAGAAAAAAACTCCTTGAGGGCTTCCCTGGTGGCGCAGTGGTTGGGAATCTGTCTGCCAATGCAGGGGACACGGGTTCGAGCCCTGGTCTGGGAAGATCCCACATGCCACGGAGCAACTAAGCCCGTGAGCCACAACTACTGAGCCTGCGCGTCTGGAGCCTGTGCTCCGCAACGGGAGAGGCCGTGACAGTGAGAGGCCCCCGCACCGCGATGAAGAGTGGCCCCCGCTCTCCGCAACTGGAGAAAGCCCTCGCACAGAAACGAGACCCAACACAGCCAAACATAAATAAATAAATTTATTTTTTTAAAAAAAGATACTTTACTTCCAATTTTACTTAAAAATAAAAACAAGATTCTTAAATAATTAGACTCTCTTTGTCTTAGAAATTCTTTCATAAATTTTTCTTAAACAATAATTAAGAACTTGCACAGAGAGTTACTTACAGAAGTGTGCTTGAAACACTGTTTATAATAGTAAAATAACTGGGAAAAAACTATTCAGTGGGAAAATATATTTTTATATAGTGCATATATCTCAGTCTCTGTACATATTTTATTTAATACATACTATATATATAATTCATTAATTACAACTGGGATAATTATGATATACTTATATATTTTATATTTATATCATTTATAACTTTCTGCAGCATGTCTTTACTGCTTCTACAATGAGGAAAACATTGTTTGAACCAAATTTTTTAAAAATTCAAAAATTTGATACTGAAGTTTTGTAAATTTTAAGAATCAAGTATGTATTTTATTAATTAGTCCTTCTCCATTTTATGAGCCTCATGAAATGCAAAGTTAATCTCACTCACTTACACAAATTTGTTTACTGGCTCCTGCCTTTACGCTTTCCCACCCTTCCTCAACATACATGCCAACGATATTTTATATATATCCTTGAAAAAGTTACTTCTTTTCTCTGAATCTCAGTTGTTCTTTGTTGTAAAATAAAAGCATTAGAGTAGCTTCTTTTTATACTTTAATATTCTTATGATATTCTAGGAAGCATCCCTAATGTAACCCTCGCAGCCTTGGTTTAGTTCAATATATAACTTCATTCCCATATAGATGAACTTAATTTTCCATTAATCGAACAAAGCACACTCACTAGGCATACATTTTCTCTCCTAATACAGCCTAAACTTCTTAAAGCTCAGCACTTGTAGTGCATATATATTGTTTTATCTCAACATCCCTCCTTTAGTCCGTGTGATTTTCATGAAACTGTGAAGTCAGTGTTCATGTGACACAAGTCTGTCAATCATTATGCTCAAAGTCATAGGTGTAAGTCTAGGATAGCGTGGAAGAAGAGTTCTTATGATCTATATTTTTATTGGTAGATACTAAGTTGTAGCTGGACTTATCTGTCCACCTTTAATAGTAAACATTTTGTTTTATTAAGAAATAAAATAAATGTTATGTGAGATAAAAGCATTAAGGCCAAAGTGAAGCTAGAGCTGCTGGCCATCATTTTCCCTGGCTACATAAAGAAAGACCATTTGAAAAGCACAGAATGTGACCAACATAGAAGGTATCAAAATTGAGAGATGGAGGAAGGAAAAGAAAAATGCTAATGACATTAGTTAAGCAGTTGGACTAAAATGCGAGTAGATCAATCCTACATCCTGGATTTCCCAGATATATGACACAATATATTTCCCTTCCTTATTTAAACTAGTCTTTGCTGGATTTCTGGGTCCTGCAATGAAAAGAATTCTGGTGTATAAAGAGCAGGAATTATCCATTTATGTGTGTTTTGGTTTGGTTTTTTCCTATTTCAAAGCTTTCCCCATAACCTACAATAAATTCTATACTATGGTATTCTCTATATTTCCTGGCTTAAATACATAAGAAAATGTTTTCAACAATTTAAGTTTTATCTCCCTCCATAATGTCTTTTTCACAGTATTCAAAAGCTTAGTGAATAAATTCTAGAAACAAAGCAATACAGTAAGTCCCCTACATACGAACCGTCAAGCTGCGAACTTTCAAAGATGCGAACATGCATTCCATCAGTGTCAGGCGTGCGTGAAATTGCAGCTTGCCCTCCATCTCCTGTTGCTGACGACCCTTCACCTCTACCTTCTCCCACCTCCTCTCCCTCTCCAATCAGAAACTCTTCTCGCCTCTTCCCTCGATGCCAGCCCGAGTATCCCAGCTGTTGTACTGTATTACTGTACTTTTCTAGTTACTGTACTGTCAGATTAAAAATGTTTTCTTTGTTTTTGTGTTTGTTTTTTATGTATTGTTTGCGTGAAAAGTATTATAAACCTATTACGGTACAATACCATATAGCCGACTGTGTAAGTTGGGTACCTAGGCTAACTTTGTTGGACTTGACGAACAAATTGGACTTAACGAGCGCGCTCCTGGAATGGAACTCATTCACATGTAGGGGACTTACTGTATATCAGTTTGTAATACAAAACTTACATTTCTACTTTGGTGTCAAAGGTCAGCAGATACTCTGCTCATGGTAAACTGACACCAAGCCACAAAGAAAGGAAAACTGCTCTTTTCTGCAAAATTACTGTAAGATCAGAACTGGACATGCTGGGCATTGTTTCAAGTCCTCTCTGCCTCATCTCTTAATCCAGTCATCGATACGGTCACGGCCCTTCACCTCCAAACTGGACTGGGAACCTCTCACTTCCTGCCCCAGCTTCTCTAATGCCCTAGGCTGGGATGCCTGCAGAAATTTGTTCCTCATTGCAGAAACATAATCAGAAAGTTCAGAATTCACTCCTGAGACTGCTAAGTCAGTTAATTTGATAATAATCTCAAAACTATTATACTCACCATGCCTAACCATGCTGACTTGACAGAAGGCTACTGGTATGGCCTTCTAAATATCTACTGGACGTGAACAGTCATTTCAAAAAGCCACCTTACCATTTCTACAAATTGTTGATGGATTTTTTTCTTTTCCTGAATTGGCTGACTAATGTGATCCTCTAGAAACAAGCCATTACCCAATGGCTCAACTTAGCCCCTGATACTTCAATTTTACTTTACATTTCTCTTCCTTCAAAGGTTTACTTGTAAAGAAATCAGTAATTAAAATATCACACAAATAAACGAATGTAATGTTGTGATAAGTCTTAGGAAGGAAAAATATAGAGTGCTTTAGGGGCTTAAGATAGGAGACATAGTTTAACCAAGATACCAGGAAAAGATTCCCAGAGGAAATGTCATTCAAGCAGACCAAAAGGATGAGGTTAAGTTAACTAAGAGAATTTAGGACCAGCGGAAGGAGAGGCATGTGGGAAAATATGGACAAAGCTCTGTAGTTGGAGTGAGCATGGAAAGCAGACATAGCTAAAGGAAGATCAGTGTGAATGGAGTGAAGAAAGTCAAGAAAGTCTTCACCATATGAGGTCCTATAGACCTTGTTAAGGTTTTCATCTTTATTCTGAGAACAATGAAAGGTTTTTAAGCAAAGTTTGGTGTGAGAAGACATAGGATTGTAGTAGTTGTTATTTCCTTGGTCAAAGTCTAGCTTCATTTTACCAAGACTGCATTTTATCAAGACTCTTAACCCCATGCAACTGTGGAGATAAATCTTTTCTCATTTTACTGGATGAACCAAGGAACAATTTCTTCTTAAATATCAAGGCACTTACATGCACAAAGATATCTAAACTTACATGTACTCACACACAATATTTCACACACAGATAATCTTAACTCTCATCTTTTAGCTCATTTTTAAAAAATATGACAATATGTAACCACCTCTATGATTATCAAAATTTTCAAAATTTTGCATCAACATTACCTATTTCACAGACTTACGACAGAAAGCGTGTATGGTTTAAGGCCTAAAATTAAAGTCCAATGTTATGTGCTACCTTGACATCTGGGAGAACCCAGGAGGGCTTCATCAGGCCTAACTCCAAGTTTCCCTCCCCATTCTGCTCCTGTGGGTAAGGTCCCCTAGCTAAACAACCTTCCTTACCAAGGGAACCAGGCACAGCCCCTGCTTATCCCTCAGTAGCATATTTCAGTTCCCTGCCATCCCATGAAATTATTCAAACATGCCAACCGCATCCTCCTGCTGGAACGAGAGGTCACCTCACCCTCTTGATGCTACAAATCTTGCTGCCCACAGCCCCTGGTTGTTCATTCTGTTCCTAAATGCAACCCCTGTGTGGCCCTGCATGGCACAGTATCGTCCTTCCTATATATGTGACTAATTAACTGCTGTCACTCTCATCTGTCCAGTGTTGGGTGTCATGTGTTCAGCCATTGCAATAGCCCAATGGTGGAATCTCTCTGTCATAAACAAGGTGAATAGGAGATGATTAAAGAAGCATGTGAATAAAAAAAACCAACATGTGAAAGTGTTGTGAAAGATATTAAGTACTTTACAAATATAAAATCAGAACTTTAAATTAAGCTAAGACTCCTCATTTTTGGCTGTCAAATTGCCCTATGTTTATTTTACAGATGAAGAAAGTGAGGCCATAGAAACAAAGTTGTTTTCCTAAGTTCATGCAATTACTAAGTTTTATGGTTAGATTTAAAACTTTTGGTCATCTGAATCCAAAGCTCATATTCATCCTATTATGTCATATCGCAATCAAATGTGAAGTATATACAATGAAAATAATTAACATTTCTACTTTAAGAAAAACATAAATAACAACCATGTGATTTTTCTTTAAAATGATCATATTATACTCAGCACATCCACCCACAAGCATAGGCAAACACCTCATAAAAAAGCTCTCATGTATCTCTGGTTAATCCATCACTAATGTCCTTTGACACACACACACAGACATACTTGACCACCACTGCCACCTTCATCACATATTCTTGCATTTAGTGTTAGCACTTCTAAAAGGAAGGAGAAATTCATCTTTGGTCAAGCAACACAACCATGGAGAATGTTCCATCATAATATTTCAACTGCCAAACAATACATTCTATCACTACTGTTACAGTATTTAAATTTCCACATGGCACCATTTATTTGGTAACTTCTAACATGGCCCACTATCACAGAAAGATATCTGAAGGAATGCAGTATAGCCTAGTTCTTTGAGAAAGGATCGATAAACAAACATGATCAGTGTCTACACTTGCCTCAGCTCTGAAATATACACAATAAACACAGATGAGAATATCCAGCACCCAGTGCTGAAAAAAACATCTTAGAGGAATAAAGAAGTGGTATGTTTCAACTTGTTAAAAAGATGATGATTTCATAAAATCTCTTAATCTCTTAACACAGAGTTTAAGATGTAGAAATTACTCAACATACAGTGCATGTTAGATATTAGGATTCAAAGGAAAATCTGATGCTGCCTTATGTAGTCTTCAAAGCACAATAAGTATTTTGCATGTTTAACACTACATAATACTCATGCAATGAAACACTTGCAGCTATCTTCATATTGAATTTATTCTTAAATCAGTAAATGGATTTTCCCATATAAAGTTATTTACTTATGATTAGTCAGAAGTAACAACAAAATTTTCAAAACCCAAATCAGCAAACCAGAGATTTCCATTCTCAAAAGTCAGCTTAGGCTTCTCTCTATAAGAGGAAATACACACACAAACACACACACACACCCACACACACCGTGCTTAATATGTAATCTAGCTATGCTCTGTACATTTTACCATCCTAAATTTAATTTACTTTGCTCAGGAAAATTTCAGCAAGGAAAAGGACAGCTGTGGGAAAGGGAGTAGGTATTCAATTTAAGTTTACAAGCATTTATTGAGTGTC
The DNA here is from genome assembly GCF_002837175.3 of Physeter macrocephalus. Classification (NCBI taxonomy): domain Eukaryota; kingdom Metazoa; phylum Chordata; class Mammalia; order Artiodactyla; family Physeteridae; genus Physeter; species Physeter macrocephalus. Next base: position 156,782,681 of record NC_041221.1, read on the forward strand.
TATTCTCTGCCAGGAACCTGTTACACTTTGAAGATAAATGGTAAATTAAAAGCACACACACAGTCCCTCTTACAGAGTTTGCATGTGGCAAAAAAAACACAGACTCTCCTACAACACTATTATTTTCTTCTGCTCGTTTGTTCATAGGACTTACTTTTTATTTGTATTTATCCATTTGTCCGCTTATTTGTTTGTAATTTGGGTTCTCCAACATCAGCTGATACACCCATGAAGAAAGGACTCATGTCTACTTCATTCATCACTGTAAATCTGGCCCCTAATAGAAGTCTGGCATGTTAGACAAGTAATTGACTATGTTTGGGGTCCCCATACCCCCCTCAGTTTCAATGATTCACTAGAAGTACTCACAGAATTCAGAAAAGCTGTTATGTTCATGGTATGGTTTATTACAGCAAAAGGATACAGATTGATATCTGCAAAGGAAAAAGGCTCATATAGCAGAATTCAGCAGAGATTAGGCACAAGCTTCTGGCTGTCCTCTCCCAGTGGAGTCATACAGACAGCACTTAATTCTCTAGCAATGATGTGTGGCAACAGGCATTAAATATTGCCAACCAAGGAGCTCACCTAAGCCTGCTGTCCAGGGTTTATTATTGGAGGTCAATCACATAGGTAGGAAACACTGCCATTGGTTACTCAGTGACCTCTCCTGCCCCTTTAGAGGTCAAGCTGACACAATACTGCTCAAGGCCACCCTGTGAATCTCATTGTTAGCATAAACTATCTGCTGTGGCCCAAGGCCTGGGGTGTACAAAGATACTCTTATCAGGCAGGATATTCCAAGGGCTTAAATGTTCTCTCTCAGGAGCCAGTCAAGGGCTTTTTAGAGTGCTTTAAGAGTATATAGCAAAGGATTTAGCCTAATTTAGGGATAGGGAATGTCTCCCTGAGTATATGCAAGTTTAAACTGGATCCAGAAGATAAACGGAATGTACCAAGTTAAAAGATGGAGAATGTGAAAAGGGAGTAAAAAAGGAAGTAACAGTGGCAGGGATAGCATACCAGAGTGAATAAGCAGCACGGAGAAAATCTGGAGACACATTTATCATTTTTAAATTACGCCACCCGATCTCTGTAAAAAACATACATCGATGTTTATAGAGAAGAGAAAACTCTCTGCATAAATTTCTTTTAGATGCATCATTTAAATTTTATACCAAGAACAAACAACCCCTTCCTCTGGCCTGTATAGTTTAGTCTCCAATCTTTCCTTAGTCTTCGTTGGTAGTTCACACACTTAAAAAAATATTTAGTAACATTTACAATGTACCAAGTATCATGCAGGACTTTGTCAATATAGCAGCTAATCTCAGTTCCTGACCTTGGTGAGGAATTTTATCTAAAATGAATTGGCACGGTTTTACATTGTGAGAGTGTAAAATAAAGGAAAACCTATAAACAGGAATAACAGGTGGAATAAAATTTGTATGATTTAGATTTGGGTGGCAAGGACAACCCTCTAAGAAATCACATTTGAACTGAGATCTAAAAGACAGAGGAGTGAGCCAGGTAAAGCATGAACAGGATGGGGAACAGGAAATGAGTAGCAGTACTGGAAAAAATCACAGGCCCGTCTGAAGATTCAGAGTGGGAAATACCTTGATGTGCCAGGGAACAGAAAGCAAGCCAATATTTCTGGGGTGTTATATACAGAAGGGAAACTGGTCCAGGGAACAGGTAAAGTGAAAAATAAGGGCCACATGATGGAACTCCTTCTGGCCTATAATAAGAGTGTGCCTTTACTTTGAAATGCAGGTACAGAGCAGAGTTCTAGAACCATTAATAGCCTGTTTGGGAAGGACAGCTAATGGCTAGTGGTTACGGCCAGCTCTGAGTCCCAATAGTGCCTAGATACGGCTGTTTCAAGTCCTTTAACACAACACACTCACATACACACACACCAGACTTCATGCTTTCAGACAAAGAGCAGACTAAGGAATATTGTACACTCCCCATTAGCTTTGGGACAGGGGGAGTCCTGAGTTTACACAAGGTCATTCTTTGAGTCCAGAGCACCTGGACCAAAAGGATCAGATCTCCAACCCTGGTAAATGTATAGGCTTACCTATGACCCTCCTCCTCAAGGCAAATTTTTCACCTCCTAGCCCTGCATTCACTGGTGTACTGAGTCACCTAAATTAGGCCCAGAAAAAAAATTTAATGGCCCTCAATATATATCTATGTACTGGAGACATTTAAAAACTGTAAAAGAAGTATTCCCTGTTTTTAAGTAGCTTGGAACATAGTAGGGAAGATAAAACATAGACAGAAATTTTCTCAAGTTCAAGCCATAAATCACAGAAGGGGGAAAACAACAAGATACAGAGGAGGAAAAAAAAAATGAGATCAGACATTATTTCTTGGAAGGGATGTTTTAGCTGCAACTCAACTATGTAATAGCTTCAATAAAAAGAAACAGGGAAATGTATTAGGAAAATTTGCAAAAGCTCTTTGAATATATACATGGGAAGCTACATGGATTGGTTGATCTTAGCTTCTACTGGTGAAGGCCAAACTTCTGTTTCCCTCCACATGTTCTCAGAACAATTTGAAAGTTCCCCTTTCTGTCCTGGGACATATGCACAATACAATATACTTCATCACTAAAGCATCTGAGCTATGGGTTTAGAGCAAAGTCAGGTGGGGTATTGAAAAATTTAAATCAGATAATGCCAAAAGTGATGGAAATGTTTTACATCGGCTGAGCTTTCAGCTATGATTTCAAGAAGTCCAAAGAAAAAATGTTTCATGGACCTCATCACAAGACAGGAAAATTTTACTTAGAGTTCTCTGAATAAAATATTAACCAAGGATGGTGATCAGGAGGTTCAAATTGCCAGGAGGTTAAGTCTCTGTGGTACTGCTTGTATCTTGCTCTTAAATTTACCATAAACAAAACAGACAGGACAAGGCTTGAGTTCCTTGTTCTCAAGAAGCAAAGCCTTTCAAAATGACACCGTGACAGGTTAAATTCCGCATGCTCTATTGGAAGGAAAAATAAGAGAGGTCCCTAACAGAGGTAGGTTTGGCAACACTAAAGAAGCATTAAAAATTCAGTTCCTCTCTTGGGGCTTCCCTGGTGGCGCAGTGGGGCCCGCGTACCGGAAAAAAAAAAAAAAAAAAAAATTCAGTTCCTCTCATTTTTATTTGCAGCAGGATGAGAATTTCTCTCCCTGTCCCAGACTTCCTTGTTTTGCATCCTCCTCCACTCTCACCCCTCATTCAATACTATAAACAGAGAAGAGGGGCAAAGACGTCTTAGAACTCGAACACATTTATTTATTCATACAGTTAACAAGTAAGTCCTGAACACTTACTAAGTACTGATAACCCCATAATGAGCTAATAAGGTCCTGCCCACATAGCACATGTATTTTTATGGATCTTACATTCTAGATCTTTCAACAAAATTATTTTGTGAAAAATTCTTTACTATCCAAAGAACGATGTGTTTGTCTTTGTGTTTCACCCTAGAGACTATTAAGAACCTACTCCTGCGACACACGGGGGGAAGGCCTGGAAGTATCTCCCCAATGTGGAACTAAGACCCTCAGGGAAGTGGAAGAAAACAGAAGGACTAACACACTGAAAAAAGGGAGACTATCAGACAAAGAAGTGAACTCCATGGTGCCTAGTCAAGATGGACTGACAAATTATTTAATGGAAAAATCAAGAATTAGTATGTACCGTTTTCTTTTGGGTAATGGATTATATCTATACCCTCTCACACATTATAACAATAACCACAGAGTTTACATTTGAAGAACTCGTTTTTCTCCTTCCCCCTGACCCTTTCCTTGGAGGAAGTTCTTCACTAGGGCAGAGTAAAGGGATGCTTAATATTAGCAAGAGAAATTTTGTTTTTATGTAGACGCTCCAATCCAAAAAAATCTAAATCCTCCTCAACTGATACTCAGGATCCTGTCCCTTTGGGGTAGAATGTGGTTTCAAAGAAAGAACAAAGGGTGGGGGGGAGAATGAGGAAGAAAACAGAACACTCTGCCGTGTACCCTTCTGTTCATACTATGAAGTGGGCATTGCTTTGGGCCCTCAAAGAGATGGAGCCTCAGTCCCTGTCATGAAAGGCCCACACCTTGAGGCGGTGTATTGTACCTCACAGTCTGGTCCACAGGAGACAGCCATAAGGAAGACACAAGTTGCAGAAGGAGAGTTTGCCTCTGTTCTGCCCAAGGGAGAGAGCAAGCTTCATATAAACAGAGATGAAGGAAGAAAGGCACGGTGGTGGTAATACCAGTTGACACAAAGGTACAGATCTAGAGGATCCCAGAGTATGTTAAATGCAGAGCCAGCCCTCCAGTCTCCCTGCATTAGAGAGTATCAGTAGAATTTTCTGGGAGTGAGACCAGAAGATATAATTGGATTTCAAGGTTTGGAAAAGTGTGTGAGAAAAGGAAGCCCATCAGAGAAGTTGGAATTCAATTCAGCAGGAAATGTGAAATCAACCCAAAGCTTGCTGTTTGAACAATGATGTCAGGATTAATAATTTTCCTGGAAAGGAGAATTTGCTATTTCTAAACTCACTGAGGTTGGGACAGGAGGACTTTAATTAGAGCCTAAGAAAAACTTAATAACTTTATATGGGTAATATGAAAAAGAGGAACTTTACACTCATTGTTCAGTTACTTCCTTTAGAACTAAACTGGAACATGATGGGAAAACATCACTATGGTAAGAAGGACAAGCTTTGGGACTTCCCTGGTGGCGCAGTGGTTAAGAATCTGCCTGCCGATGCAGGGGACATGAGTTGGAGCCCTGGTCCGGGAAGATTCCACATGCCGCGGAGCACCTAAGCCCGTGCGCCACGACTACTAAGCCTGCGCTCTAGGGCCCGTGAGCCACAACTACTGAGCCTGTGTGCCACAACTACTGAAGCCTGCGTGCCTAGAGCCCGTGCACCACAATGAAGAGTAGCCTCTGCTCGTCGCAACCAGAGAAAGCCCACGCACAGCAACAAACACCCAACACAGCCAAAATAAATGAATTAATTTTTTTAAAAAAAGAACAAGCTTCAAAGTATGCCATTAGTGTATAATAGGAGCCTGATGCTATTTATCTGAGAATAAAATTTTCCCAGATGAGCTAATACCAAGTGTAGCAGATCTTGAGCTGTACCATCGTGAGATAAATCTAAATAATATAAAGAATTCCTAATATCCAACCCAGCAGGCCAATGAACTCTTCCTTGAAACTGTATCAAGCTCACTAAGAACACACTCTTTGGAGTAAGATAGGACGACACTAGCCTTATCACCTTGGGCAAGCCACTTAACCTCTGGCTGTCATTGACGCAAGAGGGAGGAGATATGGGGATATATGTATAGCTGACTCACTTTGTTATAAAGCAGAAACACACCATTGTAAAGTAATTATACTCCAATAAAGATGTTAAGAAAAAAAAAAGCAGGCAGTTAAATATTTATTAATCATTGGCTGTGGATCAGGTGTCATGCAAACTACTGGCGTATAATAGAGAAACAGGCAGATGTAACCCCTGGCTTCCTAGAGTTTACATTCACGAGGAGATTATTCAAAATGGGAGTGAACAAACAATGCCAGTTTTGTAAAAGGAAGATATTTTTACAAAACCTTTGTTATGCTTATGTTATAGGTTATTGTGAAAATTATATAAAATAATGTATATAAATCCCTTCACTGGTCTAGTAATAAATACTGAATAAGGCTTAGTTATCATTAATATTATTAGTGACACTGTGGGCTTCAGGAAGTTGCATTTGTAAAAGCAATTTGCAAATGCAACTTTTGTGGAAGTCTAAAAAAGTCGAGTAAAAAATGATTTCAAAGCAAGCAGATTCTCAGTTTCTAACAGGATACATAAGCACAGTGAAACTGACACTGTGCAAAAAGTATATATATACTTTGTTATTTTAAAATGACACCTACTATGGCAGACATCATTCCTTTTATCTAAGTGCTTTGCCATCCAATCACAGAATCAAGATCTAGTTTAATGGTAACTGGCTACTTTGGACAAAGAGAAGCAAGAGGCAGCTTAACTGCATTTCATGGGGACTAGAACATTAAAATAACCTAGAGAGTAATTTATTCTAAAGACAAAGAATCCAGGGCTAGGAACATTTTCACCAACTATGAAAGATACCTATGGAATGGGGCTGTGTTAAAGGAAAGCCTAGTAAAATTCACAGGCTCCCTTTTCTCAAAATTTGCAAACTGAAAAAAATATTAAATAAGATAGAGTAGGTAATTTTTTTCAACTATAAGTTTTCTAAATATGGGAAAAACAGATTAAGATTTATAATGCAAAGACTTTACCAAACTGTGGTCTTCTAATAGTCAAATCCTAAAGCTTACTCAGGATTCCCTGGTTCAGTGTCTGCACACAGCAAGCTTTCAGGAATTACTTGTTGGATAAAGCAAATTTTCTGGCCTTGTAAATTCCACTCTGTGTTTTAATAATTCAATAGCAAAGCTGAAAACACTGCTTAGTCATTCCTTATGCAAAGGCCTTGCATGTTATACCACAGTTTTATTAATAAGCCAAGTATTTCAGTTTTCATGCTGTCTGACATGAAATTAGAATAAATTTAACTGTGCTGTTTCCTCATACTCTTTCCTGTTCCTTACTAATCATTTTCCATTATTAGCTGTTAACACGTGAATCATCACAAAACCCAGCCTAAGCCTCTACTGAAGTTCCCTATGTTCCATTGTCAAATATTGTTTAAAATAATTTGTTTTGGGCTTCCCTGGTGGCGCAGTGGTTGAGAATCCACCTGCCGATGCAGGGGATATGGGTTTGTGCCCTGGTCCGGGAAGATTCCACATGCCGCGGAGCGGCTGGGCCCATGAGCCATGGCCGCTGAGCCTGGGCGTCCGGAGCCTGTGCTCCGCAATGGGAGAGGCCACAGCAGTGAGAGGCCCGCGTACCATACACACACACACACACAAAAATAAATAATAATAATAATAATTTGTTTTGATTTTCCAATGCTCTTAGGATCATAGGTGGTTCTGTATTAAAGAGGAGGACTATTGAAAAAACAGTGAGTTTGCTGAGTGATGTCACAAAAGGAATTGTCACAAAAGGAACTGAACAAGTGATTAGCTGCTAGAAGTTTCATAGAACTTAAAATAACAGTTCTAAGTACATGTTCTGCCAAATTATTTTCACAATGAATGCCTACCATGGTCTGAAACATTATCCAAGCCACCATCAGTATTAAACTGGACCACTGCAATAGCCTTTTATATGGCTTTCCTGCTTCCATTCCTGTTCCTACAAGTTCATCACTGAGTGGCCGGAGTTATTGTAAAATTTAAATCAGATCATGCCACTCCCTTGTATAAATTGTTCCACTGCTTTCAACGCACTGGAAATTAATCCATATTCCAAACTATGATCTTCAAGGCCTTATACAGGGTTCTGGCCCCTGCAGACCTCTTGAATGCCAACTCATGCTAGGAACCTGGACCTACTATATGTGAACCCCGCTGGCCTTTCTATTCCTTGGGTGCGCCAAGTACCTCTTTTCTTTAGAGCCTTTGCATCTGCCTTTTCCTTTGACAGAATGTATTGCCCCAAGGTTTTTCTAATGAGCACCTTCTTATTCAACTCAGTTCTCTGCCCCATGTTTGAAGAGACCTACTGTCAACATCCATTCTAAGGGAGCAGCTACTCCTGAATTCACTCTCAACTCCCTCTTACTTCAGTCACACATTTATCACTGTCTAAAATATTGTCTTCAAGTATTTGCTTACCTATTGATTAGCCGTCTGTTCAACAAGCCCACCCCTAAGATTTTCAATGCCCACTGACATATGTTTAAACATTTAAAAGTTATAAATCAAGCTAAAAAAACCTGCTAAATAAAATATATTCTATCTTCCTACCTTTGATAAAAAGGTTTAATAATGAAAGGCCAAGTTCAAATTTAGAATGCTCAGACTGATATACTGTGCCAGAATATGCAGCCTGGGAGAGGGGGGCAAACCCTGGCTCATGGCCCAACTCCTTTCCCTTCCCACCCTTTGACATTGTCCGACTCAGAAAAAAAGCCTCATACTAACATGCAAAACACAACAACCCATTCAGCCATGTCTCATCTACAGTTCCTCCTCCCAGACAAGTAACAAGGCCCTGGCCACTCCTGAGACATAGAAGGGAGCACAAAAGTGTCATACTAGAAGGGATTCATGAAACAGGCTTGTGCACTCTCTAGAAGTCAGTTTAAGGTGGTTTGGGCAGGGAATTCAAGGTGCCAGTTACCTGGTTTATGATCTCAAAAGAGAGACAAGTCAGCAGCTTCCCTTGGCCATTCGGACACCATGGCCAGTATGGAGGGATATGCTGGATAGGGCCAAAGTGTGATCCTCTCACATGTAAGGCCCAGGACAGGGCCCTGTTTGTATGAATTTTAGAGAGGTATTGCAGTCTAAACCCCACCCCTACCCCATCTATAATCAGAATGCAAGTTCCACAAGAACAGCTCTGTTTTGTGTTTTCATCCCTAAACGTTTCTAAGCACTTAGTATGCGCTTAATAAATATTTGTTGAATAAATAAATAGTTGGTACTTGAATGCTTATGGAAATGCATATAATGTTTTAACCCCAAAATATCTTTATGAGTGTCTAGGTACTTGTATCTTCAACTTTTTAGTCCAAAACTTGAGTACAAGTGTGGGGGGCTGGGGGGGGGGAGATGAGTTCAAGTTCACATACTAACTGTTAGAACTAAAAATAAGGATTATAAGGAGACAGGTATTCCAGAGTAGAGACTCAGTTATTGCCACCCATCAGATTGCAGTTATGTGGAATACATTTTTTAAAATACTAGACTTTACTTTTTAGAGCAGTTTTAGGTTCACAGCTAAATTGAGAGTATAAAATGTTTTACCCTTCAAGGAACAAAGGAGAAAATGAGAAATTTAAGATCCACGCTTCTTCACCAAAAATGATAGGGAACCAGGACCTAAATCATGTCAAGGTTAGGAAGGCCCACAGGCTGACCCAGGGTCCTCCCTGGCAGGGGTCCACTGTTCTTTGGAAAATTTAGAATCCAGAGATGCTAGAAACAACCTGAGATCTGCTGTTGGACCTCTCAGAGCCTATCAGATGGGTTCAATGGGCTGGGTGAAAACTTTCCCTTAAATGTGATGGTCATCAAAGAATAAACATCTAAAAAACAGGGCTTCCTACCATCATCAAGTTTTTCTAATCAAGGAAAAGCTATTGGCTCCAACTCAAAAGGAAGAATGTCAGTAGTCTGATCATATGGCAAAAGAACCATAGCAATAACAACGACAATCATCATGGTGAATGTATACTGAGTTTAGCTTTGCAAAGTCATGAACTTCTTGCCCTCTCGACTCCCCTTTCTCTCTAATCCAAGGTGCCATCAGCCCTCACCTGGTGGATAGCAGTAGCCTCCTCACTTAGGTGTTTGAGCATCCACACCTACCTCCCCTATCTTCATGCTGTGACCACAATTCAAAATGCAAACATACTCATGTCAACACCACCAACACCTTATCCTTCTTTTTTTTTTTTTTTTTTTTTGTGCTAGGCGGGCCTCTCACTGTTGTGGCCTCTCCCGTTGCGGAGCACAGGCTCTGGACGCGCAGGCTCAGCAGCCATGGCTCACGGGCCCAGCCGCTCCGCGGCATGTGGGATCTTCCCGGACCGGGGCACGAACCCGTGTCCCCTGCATCAGCAGGCGGATTCTCAACGACTGCGCCACCAGGGAAGCCCTCACCTTATCCTTCTTAAAACCCTTCAGCAGCTTCTCAAAAATCTCAGTTAAAAAAAAAATCAGAATCTATAACATGGTCTAAAAGGCCTTATATGTTCTGACGCCTGCTAACATCTCCAGCCTCATCACACATCACTCATCCCTCTTGTTCCCTGGGCTCCAGCCACACTGGTCTATACTCCGTTCCTCAGAAGCCTCCTGCTCCTTGCTGATCCAGGGCCTTTGCACATCTTACTCTCCATGTGATGAAACCTCTCCTCTCTCTCTCCCCATCTTCCCTTAGCTAACTTCTACCATCTTTGAGATCTAAGTCTGATGTCACTTCTCAAGGAAGTTTTCCTGTTCTTTCAGAAAATACCTCAGAGCTGTAATACTGTATTGCTTTATTTCATATCACTTGTCACAGCTAAATGTTACACGTATTTGTGTAGTTATTTAATTCATAGCCGTCTTCTCAACTAAGCTCACAAAGTCCCCAACTTACAGGTTCCATGAAGGCAGAATGAGTGTGCCTTGGCTCACCGCTTTATTCCCAGAACTTAAAACAATTCCTGGGCAAGTGATATCAGCAACATAGCTGAATAAGACATCCCTCGTTGTATTCCCCCATCAACAACAACAATTTGGCATCCATCCACAGACAAAAGTGCCTTTGGGGAGCTGTGGGATTTAGCACCATACACCAAAGAACCCAGGAAGAGTCTCGCTCACCCATACATTAGATAATAGGCATACAGACCTTGGTCCTGACTGTGGACACTGCAGGGTGTGTGAACTGGCTCCAGCCACTCTCAGCCATGGTCCAGGACCCTGGAGAACACTGTCTTGGACAGTCATGCAGATAAGAGAGTCCTTGCAGAAGTCCAAGTTAAAAAAAGAGTTTAGATGCATTGAAGAAGACTGGAGGAGAAGTTTCCCTTTACCCATGTCATGCCTCCCCCAGGGTGGCACAGCTCAGTGTGCCAAATGAGACCTGCTAGGCCCATAAGTGCTCCCACAAGGAAAACTGAGAGCATGTAGGTGAGTATCCAGCTTCCCCAGCTATATGAGATGTTGCCATAATCCCATTTCTCTCTCACCCCATCTAGGGTACTAAGACATGAGCTGCATGAGTAGGGGAGGGAAAAAGCTGAGAGAGCTGCAGATAGGACTCTCAGACGGCTTTAAAGAGACATAGATCCTACCAACTACATCACAAACTACACCAAGAAGCCTGTCCATGAGACATTGGGATGCCTCACCTACAGATACCCCCAATTAACCCATGGGTATCCTCAGTGCTCTGGGTGCCTTGCCAACACATATCCCCACCCTGCAGCTAGCTCTCTGTGCATGCTCCAGATGGTGGCAGAGCCAGTTTTGGAAGATGGCTAATGAGCACATGCAGAAAGCTGACCTGAATCTGTGAGCTAGAGACAGACCATAAATTTGAGCTTGAGTTTGGCCCTTGGGAAAGCAACAGGAAGGTTGTCAGCATTTGGCCTGGTGCTTTTTGGGGTGGAGAGAAACCATACACTCTTACAAATTCTGCCACAAGAGGGAACAAGAAGCATGGAGCAGTTATATCCATAGAAGGTCTGAGAAAGCCTCATATTTCCTTAGTAGGGCTGATGGAAGATATTTATTTCCCAAGGGCAGTTTAGTAAAGACAGGAGGAGGACGTGACTAAAATGTAAATAAGACAGCAACAGAAGACTACAAGGAACATGAAAAAAATCAAGAAAATATGACCAACAAAAGATCAAAACAATCATCCAGTAACCAACCTCAAAGACATGGAGATAAGATATTGAAAATAACTGTTTGAAGGAAGATCACTAAGCTACAAGAAAACACAGAAAGACAATTCAACAAAATCAGGAAAACAATATGTGAACAAAATAAAAAGTTTAACAAAGAGACAGAAATCATAAAAAAGAACCAAACAACAATTTTGGAGCTGAAGAATACAATGAATAAAATAAAAAATGCAACAGACAGAATCAACAGCAGAATAGATCAAGCAGAAAAAATGATCTGTGAATTACAAGATAGGACAAGAGATCTTCTCTAAGACATGTTATAATAAAACTGTCAAATATCAAAGACAAGGAGAGTTTCTTAAAAGTAGTAAAGAAGTTGCAATTTACAAGGGAACCCCCATTAGGCTATCAGTGGATTTCTCAGCAAAAACCATTTAAGCCAGGAGAGAGTGGGATAATATATTCAAAGTGCTAAAAGAAAAAACTGCCAAACAAGAATACTTTACCCAGCAAAGTTGTCCTTCAGAAATGAAGAAGAGATAAAGACTTTCTCAGACAAATAAAAACTGAAGGGAGTTCATCACCACTAGACCTGCCTTATGAGAAATACTGAAAGGAATTCTTCAAGCTGAAATGAAAGGATGCTAACTAGTTACATGAAAACATATGAAAATATAAAACACATCAGTAAAGGCAAGTATGTAGTCAAATTCAGAATACTATTATACTGTGATATTGTGGTGTGTTAACCGCTTAATTCTAGCATAAAGGTTAAAGGACAACAGTATTCAGTAACTATAGCTACAATAATTTGTTACTGAACACACAATATAAAAAGAGGTGAATTATGGCATCAAAGACATAAATGGAAAGGAGGAATAAAAAGGTAGAGTTTTGTATGCAAAAAAAGTTAACTTGTTATCAACATAAAGTAGATATTTATAAGAAGTTTAATGTAAGCCTCATGATAATCACACAACAAAAACCTACAGTAGATTCACAAAAGAAAAATAGAAGGGAATTAAAGCATATCACTATTAAAAATTATCAATTCACAAAGGAAAGCAGCTGGAGTTAGAAAGGAAGAATGGAACTATAAAAAAGCCAGAAAACAACTAATAAGATGGCATTAGTCAGTCTTTATCTATCAATAATTAATCTTAATGTAAATGGAATAAGTTCTGCAAACAAAACGCATAGAGTGGCTGGTTGATTTAAAAAACAAGACCCAACTATATGCTGCCTACAAAAGGCTCACTTCAGCTTTAAGAACACACTTAGGCTCAAAGCGAAGGAACAGAAAAAGATATTCCATGAAAGTGGAAACCAAAAGAGAGCAGGGATGGCTATGTTTCAGACAAAGTAGATTTTAAACCAAAAATTATAACTAGAGACAAAGAAGGTCATTATATAATGATAAAGAAGTCAATTCATCAAGAAGATATATCATAAATAATATATGTACCCAACATCCAAACACCTAAATATATTAAGCAAATACTAACAGATCTGAAGGGAGACATAGACAACAATACAATAATAGAGGACTTCAATACCCACTTTCAAAGATGAATAGGAACAAAAAATCAAAAGGAAACTTTGGACTTGAACTATACTTTAGACCAAACGGACCTAACAGGCATATACAGAACACTGCATCAAACAGCAGCAGAGTACACATTCTTCTCAAGCACACATGGAACATATTCTTCAGGATACGTTTTGATAGGTAACAAAACAAGTCTTGGCCAATTTAAGAAGACTGAAATCATACTAAGTATGTTTTCCAACCATAATAATATAAAACTAAAAATCAATAACAAGAGGAAAGTTGGAAAATTCACAAACATGTGGAAATTAAACAACACACTTAACAACCAATGAATCAAAGAATAAAATCAAAAGGGAAATAAAAAAATATTGAAACAAATGAAAATGAAAACAAAACATACCAAAATATATGGGATGCTGCAAAAGCAGTGCTGAGACAGAAGTTTTAGTAATAAACACCTACAAAAGAAGCAAGACAGATTTCAAGTAAACAAAATAACTTTATACCTCAAGGAACTAGAAAAAGAACAAATGAAACCCAAAGTTATTAGAAGAAATAAATAACAAAGATCAGAGCAAAAAAAAATGAAGTAGAGACTAAAAAGACAACAGAAAAGATCAATGAAAGTAACAGCTGGTTTTTTGAAAAGATAAAATTGACAAACCTTTAGCTAGATTCACCAAGAAAAAAAAATCAGAAATGAAAGAAGAGACATTACAACGGATACCACAGAAATATAAAGAATCATAAGACACTATACTATAAACAATTATACACCAACATATTTGGCAACCTAGAAGAAATGAATAAATTCCTAGAATTGTACAACCTACCATAACTGAATCATGAATAAACAGAAAATGTTAACAGCAAATAATGAGTAAGGATTAAATCAGTAATCAAAAATCTCCCAACAAAGAAAATTCCAGGATGGTTTCCCAATAAATTCTACCAAACATTTAAATAAGAATTAATGCTAATTCTTCTCAAACTCTTCCAAAAAATTAAAGAGACGGCAACATTTCCAATCTCATTTTATTAGGCTAGCATTACTCGATACCAAAGCCAGATAAGGATGCTACCAGAAGGAAAAAAAACTACAGGTCAATATCCCTGATTAATATAGATGCAAAAATTCTCAGCAAAATATGAGCAAACTGAATTGAACATAACATTAAATAGATCATACACCATGATCAAGTGGGACTGATTCCAGGGATACAAGGATGGTTCAACATATGCAGATCAATAAATGTGATATACCACATTAACAGAAACAAAAACAAAAATCATATGGTCATTTTAATAGATGCAGAAAAAGCACTTGACAAAATTCGACAACCTTTCATGATAAAAACTCTCAGCAAAGTGGGTATAAAAGAAATGTACCTCATCATAATAAAGGGCACATATGACAAACCTATAGCTGACATGACACTCAAAACCTTTTAGTTGAAATTTTTATACTCTCAGATGAGGAAAAAGACAAGGATGCCCACTCTCACCACTCTTATTCAATATAATACTAAAGTGTTCACCAGAGTGATCAAGCAAGAGAAAGAAATAAAAGGCCTCCAGATCAGAAAGGAAGAAGTAAAATGTTTGGTTGCCAATTATATATCATATAGTATATAAAATCCTAAAGACTCCACCAAAACCTGTTAAATAAATAATTGAGTAGCGTTGGAATACAGAAATTCAACATACAGAAATGAGTTGTGTTTCTATGCGTTAACAAAATATCTGAAAAATAAAGGAAACAATCCTATTCACTATAGCATCAAAAATAATAAAATACTTACAAATAAATTTAATCAAGGGTGTTACATCTGTGAGAATGGCTATTATCAAAAAGACAAGTAATAACAAGTATTAGATGGGGAGAAAGGGAACATTCATGCACGACTGGCGGGAATGTAAATTGGCACAGCCACTAAAAAAACCAGTATGAAGGTTCTTCAAAATTTAAAAGAGAACTACCACATGATCCAGGCATTTCACTTCTGGTTATATATCCAAAGAATATGAAATCACTCTCTTAAAGACATATCTGCACTCCTATGTTCATTGTAGCATTACTACACAGCCAAGATATGGAAACAACCTAAGCGTCCATCTATGGATGAATGGATAAAGAAGGGGTAGTGTATATATATATATATATGCATACCTATATACATGTACATATATACATGTACATATATATAAATATATATATATATAATGGAATACAATTCTGCCATAAGAAAGGAGATCATGGCTTTGGGACAACTTGGATGGACTTGAGGGCATTATGCTAAGTGAAATAAGTCAGAGAAAGACAAATACTGTATGATATCACTTGTATGTGAAATCTATAAAAGATAAACTCACAAAAACAGAGTAGAATGATGGTTGCCAGGGACTAGGGGGTGGGAGAAATGAAAGATGTTAGTCAAAAGATACAAATTTCCAGTTCTAAGATGAATATATTTTGGAATTTAATATGCAGTATGGTGATTATAGTTAGTAATACTGTATTATATACTTGAAATGTGCTGAGCAAGTAGATCTAAATATTCTCAACACAAAAATGAAATGGTAATTATGAGGTGATGAAGATGCTAACTGACCCTACTGTTACTTGGGTTTTGCAATATATACATTTTGCAATATATGAATATCAAATCGTTACACTGTACATCTTAAACTTACACAATGTTGTATGTAAATTATATCTCAATAAAGTTAGGGAAAAAAACATTCCTAGCACACATTTGGTGCTCCATAAATAGTTCTTGAATAAAGGAATAGGTAGAAAAAAGGAACAGTTCCTTGTGTGCAAAGAATTGTGTTCTGCATTATTCATGTTATAAATGAGGAAACTAAAGCTTAAGAAGTTGAGTAATTTCCCCAACATCATATATTCAATAAACATGCTGCAGCCAGGAATCAAGCCCTCATTTTCTGACTGAGAGCTGCTATATGCTCAAAAATACTATGTAATAATTTGTCTGCAAAAATTTACTTCACCTGCCTCCCCATATCTAACTTTTCTTCCATATCATAACTTCATTTGGAGATAATGTTTCAGCAGAAATGAAAATATTCCTAAGTTATTCTAGCACTTATTTTCAAATAGCAATGTGAGGCCAGTCTTTCAAAAAACATTCCCACTTTTTATGAAATGGAAAAGATGTTCAAAATGCATTTATTTACCACAGATAAACTGAAAAATAATGTCAGGTACCCATGGTGTTATACTAAATCATTCCATTTTCTTTCCTAAAGCAAATGGTATTATCAACCTCATGCCACACAAGTCTTATACTACCCTGCTCCATGGTATTGAATTAACCTTTACCTGACATTTCTAGGTAATCATTTTGGGAGCCATCCAATAAATCATTTAATAAAATGAAAATGGAATAACTTTGCAGAAAGAATTTGTGCTCATTTTAAGTACTCCTAAATGGAGGCAACTGCACTCAACAACAAAAATAGCTCTTTGCATCACCAAACATAAACAAGTGGATTGGCTTTCCACAAACGCAGCCAGGAAGTATCTGGCCATGAACCAGTATAGGCTTCTTAATGACATCCTCAAACAAGGACAGCTATGCCTGTGGGGTTTTCTTTCCTGCCCTCTTCCCCGTTTGTGGCCACTGAATTTTGCAACTGATCAAAAAAGCAGATTGCTTTTTGCAAGGACATTGCAACACTGTGTGGTATAAAAACTGGTAACTAAAACTCCTTACCATTTAGCTTAAGAGATCACTTGTCTTTTGGAGAGAGAAGCTGACATCTATTTTAAAATATGGAAATGGATGGAAAAGTCACCTTGAAGAGAATTTTGGTTCTGCAAAAGGTCATTTTAATGACTGAGTTATGCCAGAAGTGGGAGTCAGTTGTTACCTTCTTGAGTACCTTAGCAAATCTTCATTCCTTCATATTCCATGTTGGTTTCTCAGAACGAATAGACTAGTATGCCTAAGGAGGCTAGAACCTGAAGGAGGAAAAGGAGTCATACCTGAAATCCTTATATTTGAGATCTGATATTTGGAAATTAGAGGAGTGGCCCAGGATAGCTTCAACCAAAGCCCAGTGGTAAGATAAGGAAATAAAATTTCTTCGAAAAATGAGGCTACTACAAGCTGGCAACTCTGCCTCAACTCAAGAGTCTGAGATTGTAGGAGAGGGTAGATTTAATAGGAAAAAATAGCTTATATAGCTGCTACTTCCTCTGAAATACTTCCTTTATTGAGTTCTCAGATAAAAAGATCTGCCATTTCACCTCATATGGGATCTTTGAACACTTACACAGCAAAGACCTTTTTGAGGATTTTAAATAATAATTGGCTTGAGAGAGTAATGCAATCAATGTATCTAACAGTAAGTAAAAAGCACAGAATAGTGATCAATTAGGAGTTCCCCTTTAACAACAATGAAATCAGAATACTCATTACTTTAAAAAGCACTGGCATTTGTTTACATTCCATAAAATAAGGAAGTTTTGCATCTCTGCGAAGTGCATACCTACAGATCAGTGGTTATCAAATAGGGGCAATTTTGCCCTCTCTCACAGAACATTTGGAAATGCCTAGAGACAATTCTTTTTGTCACAAAAGGGTGCTGATATTGACCTCTAATGGATAGAGGTCAGGGATGCTTTGAAACACCCTACAATGCAGAGGCCAGTCTCCCATAATAAAGAATTGTCTATCCAAGATGTCAGTAGTACTGAGGTTGAGAAACCCTGATATAAATCAAAAAGAATCATCTTAAAGTCACAATAAAAACATACTCAGATCTCATTACAAACTCCACAAAAGTCAATGAATATGAAAACTGACAAAAACTTTGAAATCTTTCCATTTTTCAGACACCTGATTAAGTTCTTCATCCCAGGAATACATTTATAAAGGCTACTGAAGAAAAACTCTTCAGTCATTCTTTCCAGTATAATTCTAAATTCACACTGACATTCTGGAGGTGTATCTAAGACAGGCTTTGAGAATTTTATCTATACTTAAATGGACAAGCCAAGTTACTATACAGTACATTATGGGGCATTTTGTGTACTTGGCAATTTGGCAAAAGAAACTGAACAACCAAAACAAAATTTTAATAAAAAGCCAGTGCTGTAAAGTAATATCTAGAAGCAACCTGGGGCCACCTAAAATGAGTTGTTCTTTGATTTCTAATGTAGTACTAAGAGTGTGAAGTCTGGTCAAACAGAAGAAATTTTGAGTCCCAGCTCCATTTTAACAAACTGTTCTATTGTAGAATCCAGATTCACATACCTCACCTAAAAATAATGATTGTACTTATCTCGGGGGTAATTATGAAAGTTAAACTAGATGGTGCTTATCAAAATATTTAGGACATTAACAGCTTAACACTCTACAAATGTAGATAATAGTGACATGTTCCAAGCTAACCTAGGTAAGTGTCACAGGATGAAACTTGATTGAAAGAAGAGAATTTGCGGAATTTTCTCTATTGAAAGTGTCTCTTCTTTTGGAAAGTTTGACTTTCAGTAAGACATCAATTTAAACCACTAAGATACTGAAAGACAGGGGAAAGCTTATGCATTACTTCATGCTGATTCTAAATCACGGTATTTTGTTAATGTTGATATAAAGTAAAAACTTTGTCACAAAGAATAGAGTAATAATTACACAGGATTTCCACAGTTTTACTATTATAGAACTTCAATTGTTGGATGACCAATTTAAGTATCTCAAGATCTCACCTAAAGAAATAAGTATAAAAATAAAAGACATGAAAAGTGGCATAGTTCTGTTGGAAATTACAAATTTATGCATTTAAATAAAACATAATAAAACAAAACAAAAATTAGCATAATTGTCAATTTAACATTAGCCATGTATGATTTAGAGGTGAATAATTGAAAAAATTTTCAACTTCTCAATGAGAATTTCTTAGGGGACATGCCTACCTTGTCTAATAGAGAACATACTACCTATTCAGAAATCCCAAGATATCTACCCCAGGGTACCTATCCATGCTATACCATTAATATCATTTGATTCATAACCTTTCCAGCTTGAAACCAACTTCATACTTTGTCCAGTTATACACCAATGGCCCAGTACATACACATAATTTATTGTTCCAAGTGGGTAGCTAAATCTATAGCCTTCAAATGATTTACACTTTCCTATGCCCAATCTGTTACACGTCATAATCTTGATATTAGAGATATGATTTTGGCCTAGGATTTTGAGCCCCCTGGACACTAATAAAAGAACTAGACAGAAGCTATACAAGAAGAAAACTAGCTTTATGATAGAGTTTGCCCAATATACCTTTTATGTTGCAATACTCCATTGTCAATAAACAAAAACTCACATGCTTTAAAAAGCAGTGCTTTTGGGTTATCTCAGTAAGCATGAAATCCTCCATAGGTTCCCATCAAAAAATTAAGGAATAACAACAACAGGAGTAAGAAAGTTATGAGAGGTAACACAAACTAACAAAGTGCCTGGAATATAGTAGGAAATCAATAATGTTAACTATATTTAATATTACGAAATGAATTCAAAATATCAACATTTAAATCCAATCATTTTCTAGAACCAGAATACAGAGAGCATAAAATAATTTATCTCACAAACTTTTGACCTCTATCCAAATATCTCCAAGAGACTTTTAAATTATTTCATTATGTGGGAATTTACTGTAGCAAACTGCTTTATATACTTGTCTAAATATAGGTTTAAATACAAAGAACATTAGTTGACAGCTGGAAAATTACACTATATGCAGAATAATTTTATTCTATTTATATGACTAGAGAGAATATGTGTTATTTTATCCATTGTTCATCTCTTTCTTTTGGAAGATTTCTCTCCCCTAGTCCATGTAATCTGGGGAACTGAGATTGAGAACCATTAGAATGGCATAAATATAAGCTTCATGGGGACCTTTGCCCCCAGTATGGAGAAAGTATGCCTGAGAAATACAGGGGGTATAGAAGAAATGGGATTCCAAATATAAAGAGATATAGTCATTACAGTTCCTGATCATTCCTAGCAAGGATTTTAGTCTTAAGACTAACGGGAAGCCATGAAGCCATTGAAGAGAATCAATCAGCAGACAAGCATGGTCATGTTAACACATGGCAAAGATTACTCTGACTACAGTGTGGGACATAGTTTGGATGGGAAATAGAGTGAGTGTGTGAAATCCATTTTAGAGGTTATTTTTGACATTCAGGCAAGAAATCAAGGCATCTTTTCATGTGAGTCTTCCCTGACCAACATCAAACCTGACAAAGAGTTTATCCCCAGCTACTATGTACTTTAATGGTATCTTTTTTTCCATCATATTTATCTCAATTTAAGATGTATTATTTGTATGCTATAGTTTTTTTTGTAATGCCTGCTCTTCACTAGACTTGCCCATGAGTGGCAGGGTTTGCATCAGTTTTATTTACTTCTTTAACTCCAGTACATAGAAGAGGGTTTAGTTCAGAATTTAGGCCCAATAAATATTTGTTGAATGACTGAATGAATGGCCAGCTTAATAAGAATTGACACTAACCTTCATTGATCTCAGAAGCATGGTTTCAACAGAAATGCTATCTCTGGACACATGATAGAGATGAAAATAAATACATGGCTGAACACTCATTTATATCAATAATTACATATCTACAAGCAGATTTTTTTCCCATGGCTGTCAGTAGAGACTGTTTTTATCTTTCTTTTGCTCAACATTATACATTGCAACAAACAGAAAATTAGCAGAAGTTGTTGGAAATTGTAAGAGTGTAAAAGAGTTGGACAACGTACAGGGCAAATCCTTTGACTACTAAGTAAAAAAGTTGCCTACAAACTAAAAATCTACATCAAGATCCTAAAGCAATCTCGAATATCTAATTACTAGTCTGATAGATTTTTGTACATTTTCACTCACCCTCCAGTAAATTAGTTTGATAATATAGAAAAAGAGTTCCTTTAAGGTTACTATAGCTCTAACTGAATTTTCAGTCCCTTCCCCCTCACCACTGTAGGAAAGTGTACATGGTGCTGAAAAGTGTACATGGTGATGAAAAGTGTACATGGTGCTGAAACTACAAAGATGGATGACTAAACTTTCTGAAGGTCTATAAACACAATCTCAGCTCTTCTTTTTGATGCATGACCACAGGACCATAAGTTTGTTGCTGGATTCATAATGAACCTCTCCCACTGGCTTAGTGAGATAAGGCACATTCTAATTATTTACTTTCAGGTTCTGAACTCACATTGAGCACAAACCAGCACAGAATCAAATCATGTTTTGACTGACTAATCTCTCAAGCAATAGTGAGTCATACTTTAGAGAAGGTGATATTTTGCCAGCACTGTTTAGATTTTCCATAATATGACATTAATAAGTAATTTTGATTGTTTTACAAAATTTGAATCTGTTTAGATTTAAATAAGAAAGTATATCATCTCTGTATTAGGAAATACATGCTATACTCCTACTGTATTGTGTTTTTTTTTTAAATAAATTTGGTTCTACATAAAAGTAATGTGATCATTTCTTTTCACTTGTCTCCCTTGGATAATATGGTTTATTCTATATAAAGTCTCAAACAAAACTTGCAACATTACCTAACAAATGGGATGTATAGATTATAAATGCATTATGGGAAGGTATAGGAAGCCAAATTTGCTAAGTATATTATTTCTGTGTGCCCTATCTAGGTTCTAAAAAGAGTTGGTTTCTGAAGCTGGAATCATTTCCAATTATTTCCAATGGTTAACATTACTATTATTTACCATAACAGAAAAATAATCTTAGCTTCTTTTTCTGTTTAGCTGTTACTTAGCTACTTTCTTATTATAGAGCTCTAAATTCAGTTAGCAAATGTCCTTTTGAGCTCTGGATGGAAATTATTTTGGCTGAGTTCCTTAAATCAGGAAGATAAATAAGTACTTAAATGGATATGACTTGTGCCTTTGAGTAAATGTCCTGGGAAAATTATTGTCTTTTAATTAATCTGCTTTCTCAGAACAGATAGCTAATTTTTTAAATTTGCATGAAACTTGGGACATTGTGTATATTGTGTCATGCTCAGTTTAGACCACAGTATGTCAGATTAAAATCATATTCCTGTAAGAAGAGAAAGAAGTGAGAATTACCCAATATTTCAATAAAGTCTTCACAACAACCTAGACAGAGTTTGGGAACAGATGTTGGAATTCTCTGAAGATAATACCCCAAACTTAACAACATTCTGTTCTTCATGTCCATGCTCTATGACCACCTGATAGGGGAAATTAATTGATTTAAATAATGTCTTAGTACTTTAGGAACTCAATGAATTCTTTAGAACACAGTCAATTCTTTGTAATTTTCATCAATCTTTGAAAAATCCTGTGTTCCTTTAATAAATATCTAATCTCTTTCTATTTTCTGCACTGTGTTGAGGCATTTGCAAAAGAACAATAAACACAACTTACATCTCTATAGTTCTCTATGGCTTGCAAAGGGTATTTCACTACATTTCATTTAACCTGCATAATAATACAGTGAAGTAACTCTCTGGAAAACAGACCCAAGGGAGGTTGCTACTCACCCAAGTTCATATAGACAATGACAGAATTGGGACTTGACCTGGGATTCCTGACTATAGGTCCAGTGTGTTTATAATTGTTGTCGACCATGATGTCTGACCTAAAGAACATATGATTAATTGAAAACAAAATGCAAACAAATATGGAAAAATTTAAGTACCACATTAAAGAGGCAAATCTAAATAATTTCAGGAATTTTTCTAAAAAATCTAAAAAAAAAAATTCTCTCAGAATTTTTACTGGGAGGGTTTCCCAAATGCTTTCATAAAGGAAAATCAAAGAAGCTTCTCTATGACTAAACAAACTAACTAAAAATAATGTAAACCAGATGAGGTAGAAATAGTACCTTCCAACAGCAGTACACATTTAAAATATCATTCCCTATATTTCCATGTAGATGGCAATTCTATAGAAATACTCCATGTTTTGTTGTTTTATTCTTGATGATGCCTTGGAGTAATATAGGGTGAATTATTATTTGCTGCCATAGACATTGAAATGGAAACTGGAAGTGAAATTTCCTAAACATTTCCAAATGTGCAGATATTCCATGTTTTGAAAGAAGTTCAACTAGTATTGGTCTGCACTCTTTAGTTTTCTTTCTGATGTTAACATTTAATGAAAAAAATAATTCTTTAAAAATATGGGTCAGAAAAAATTATGTTGCACTTGATAATCCAATTAATTTGATATAATGAGGAAATGAAATCACTAGCTCATTTACTGCAGAGCATATGGTAAGTACTTTCCTACTTTTGGCCCACAGTCCACTAAAACTATTAAGAATTATAAAAACTGGACTGATATTATAGAAAGTTGTACATTGAATAATGCTGGTCCTTGCTGAGAAAGAAAGGGTGGCAAAAAAAAACCCAGACATTGTTGCTGAGAGAGAAAAATAAAGCCCTTAGTGTGAAGGAACCTAAATGCTATGTGACTTTTTAGTGACTCACAAAGAAATCAGAGCTAATAAGAAATTTTCTATGAAATGAGTGGGTTGGATAAGAAATCCATTCTAAAATTCATTTCAGCTCTTAAAAATGATGCTGCTTTTCAAAAGTCTGATTCTTTTATTATAAGAAATATTCTGATTGCAAGCAGCAAACACATTTCAAACTAGCTTGAGCTACGTAAATAAATAAGTTGATAAGGGGTGAGCCTAACTCAAAACTCAAAAATAGTTCAGAGAAAATATTTAGATTATAATACAAAAGAGAGATGATGGTAGCCTCGACTAGTATTATCAGCAGAGATGGTTAGAAATGGAAAGGCAAAAGAGAAATTTCTGATGGCAGAAACAACAGAACCTTTTGAATGATTGGATATTGAAAGTGAGGATGAAAGAAATACCAAGGAAAGCTTCTTTTTGTTTTGTTGTTGTTTCGTTTGTATTAACAATTGGATAGAAGAATTCAGGGCAGTTTGGGACATGTTAACTCTAAACACTTTTGCATAGCCTGAGGGAAAAAGTAATATATAAAGTAATGATATAGTTAAATCCATCATTTTTCCCTTTAGGATTTTTCCTTTGCGAATCAAAAAATATATTCCACCCAACGTCACAAAGGTCCCTTATGTTTTCTTCTGTTGGTTTTACAATTTTATTTTTTACATTTAAATCTTTAATCCACAGAGTGTATAAGCTGAAGAGAGAGTCAGGTTACACAATTTCTAAAATGATTTTCCCACAGATGAAGGATAACTATGTGCCATGAACTGATGATGATCTCACTTCTGGGGACTTAAAAACAAAACAGAACAAAACATTTTTTTCAATGGAAGCATTAATAAATAATCATTAAAAATGGTCTATATTTACATTAGTAGGCTTAAACCATATCCCAGATAATTACACATTGGTGTTGAAAAACGCCATGGAGATTATCTAGCAGTTCTACCTCTGGAATGAAGACTCAGAAGCTCAAAAAACTTAGTTAGTTAATATAATACAACAATATGTAAGCAGAGCTGAGACCAGGACCCTCTTTCCCCAGTACCCAAATGAGTTTTTCTTGCCCTCTTCCATTTATTGATTCATCAGCTATTTACTCAGCATCTATTATATGCAAGGCATGTGTTAGGTCCTATAGAGATGTCAAAAGGTCAGTCCCCATGGCCGAGATTCTTAAAATGTATTGGCAATACAATAGTATACACAAAATCTATAATACAAGAAGGCACATAAAGACCAAACAAGTGGTTAGATAGAGCTTTTGAGTTCAAAAGAGAAAATAAGTCAAAGGTAGTATTTCTTGCCAGGCACTTGGCTAAATGCTTTACAGGTCTTCTCTCATTTAATCCTTAAAATGCAACTCTATAAGATAGTTATTATTAAACCCACTTTACAGATGAAGACATGCTGAGAGTTTTGGGTGATGTGCACAAGATAACATAGCTGTTAAATGTTCAAACCCAGGCAGTGACTCCAACTACTGTACGCCACTGTTCACCTACAGTAGTGGGAAGGATGACAAAATTTCGGAAAGAATATGAGATTTGCCCTAGGTCATAAAGTATACATAGTATTTCCAGTCATGAGAAAGAGAAGGAATATCATGGACCGAGAGAACATATTGCAGGCATCAGGAAAAACATGATACTGCAGAGTTGGCAAAGTACATGAGTTCATGTAAAGCAGTATTAGAAAATTAAGATGGAAAGTTAGGAAGGAACCAAATAGTCAAAGAGTACCAAGCTAAGGTGTTGGGCTTTATATTGTAGGCAGTGGGAGATATTAAAACTTTCTGAGCACAGGAGCAGCAGACACAAAACAGACTTTTACTAACATTAAACTGGCAGGAGTACGGATTTTTTTTTTTTTTTTTTTTTTTTTTTTTTTTGCGGTACGTGGGCCTCTCACTGTTGGGGCCTCTCCCGTTGCGGAGCACAGGCTCCGGACACGCAGGCTCAG
>NC_041221.1:156808289-156827381 GCF_002837175.3 Physeter macrocephalus
GCTCCGGACGCGCAGGCTCAGCGGCCATGGCTCACGGGCCCAGCCGCTCGGCGGCATGTGGGATCTTCCCGGACCGGGGCACGAACCCGTGTCCCCTGCATCGGCAGGCGGACTCTCAACCACTGCGCCACCAGGGAAGCCCAGGAGTAAGGAATTTAAAAAGAGAAAAAGAGCAGAAAGACCCAAAGAGGAATTGAAATATTTTGAAATCCAGGACAGCAGCCTACACTAGAAATAATAACCAGCCAGATTTGTTTACGGAGTCCTCACCACCAACAACAACACACCAGATTTGTTTCTTACCAGCTCTGAAAAAAGATGTCCTCACTTTCAATGTTTGTTTTTACTCACTGGCACCATTTTCAATGATAATTATGTTCAATAATGTTTTGAAAAATTGAAATGTTGATTCTTAATTACTCAAGGTTTTTGGTTTTGCTATAGGATGAAATTATTGAAGATTGACTCTGGTTACCAAAGAGTCCCTAAGTAAAATAGAGTAATTGGGATATCTATATAAAATCTGACCTAGACTGCATATGTTCCAAATGTTTCCCATTGTAAAGGACACCTCTCTATGCATAAACTGTTGAGAATTCAGCACATTACTTGTGAAAAAGGATATTATAATCAAGTGCCTGGTAGCCCAATTAAAACAAAACAAAACATTATTCTTACATAAGAATTCTTAATGTCAAGAATCTAAGAATCTGTGTGTCTTCTTTTTAACAAGGCAGAAAAGAATATGCAGTAAAAAGAAATGTTCCAAAAATGAGAGGACTAGAAAAGATAAACCTTTCTAAAGAGTCTCCTCCTCTGTTCAGAGAAATAGAAGGCCTATTCTGAGCATTTCTCCCCAACTCTATTTTCAGTGACACTATATTAGAGGCTAGAAATTGGCCATGCTGAGAAAATATACACCATGGAAATCAGAAAATACTACAAATGTGGGCTTTTTTCAGAGAATTTATTTGCCAACAAATTTGCCTATTTGTTATCCCTAATCATATATGTTCCAAATATTTCCTAGAGTTAAAAACCCCTACTCTTATAAAAATGTTTGAGGACTTGGAACTTGAAATAGAAATTTTAGAGAGACTTTTGAAATGAAAAATTTCACACTTTTGTTTTTTAGAGAACAGAAGTTTTCTAATATTTATAATTTTCCCTTTGTTATAGCATGGCTCGATAATGTTTTGCCGCTAAGTATTTTCCTTAAATATAATAGTCTAGTTCAGTTGTTCTCAAATATTAAAGTGCATCAGAATCATACAGAGAAATTAAAACACAAATTCCTGGTTTGAGAATTTCTGATTCTGTGGATTTGAATTGGGGCTCGAGAATTAGCATTTCTAACAAGTTCCAGAGTGATTCCCATTTCCCGGTCAGGTACCACACTTTGAAAATTATTAGTCTAGTGTAGTACATTTTATTACCAACTAGAAAATTTACGATAAACAATTGTAAACATTTTAACTTTCTGATAAAAAAATCTTCTGAAAGGGAAAGGCTACATTCTTACTTCATAATGCTTACCAGGCATGATTTAATGTTTCTTTAATAAAGGATCTCTCTGGATCCCTCTGGGTCATTAAGTCATCATTTGGACATCAGTTCTCATTCTTCAGAATTTTAGATAGAATAGATGATCAACATGTTGCTATTGTGACCCCAGGATAGTGTCTCTGAGAGTCTTCCTTGGTAATCTGTAGTTAAAATTAAAGTTTTCCTACGATTTTCCTCTTTTCATAGGGGTAAAAACATTCTGCTATAATTGAGAGTTAAGATTATATTGTCTATATTTTTTAAGGCAACAGTAGCATTTAAAAAGTATAAAAATCCCACACATGTGAAAACTGACACCAAAAATGGCAGTATTTCAAAATCTAGCCTTGGTTGATCATTCTCTCTCAATCTCTCTTTCTCCACACACATACACACTCACACCATTTCCAAATCTATTTCCATATTTATTATTGTCCCCTTAAGTTTGAGCAGTTATCTACCTTTCCTATAATTTAACTTTTCTTCCCCAAAGTAGAAATATCAGTATTTCCTTCTTAAGGATGTTGTGTGAACCAAGTAACTAATGATGGTTAATGTTAAGCAATATTACTGACAATGTTCAAATATTCAAAGATACACTATAATAGAGAATCTTATTTTTAGTTGGAAACTGAAATACTTTGAAAAACAAATAGAGAAGATAAAATAGCTAGTAAAACGTCAAGGGACTCTTAAATTATATACCAAGAGTTGTATGTTAAAGGGAGCATTATGCATACACCAAAGACTGTCTATTAGTTCATTTACTGACATATGCATTTGCTTGTTCCTTCATTAAACTAAAATTTATTGAGTACCTACTATGTGTTAAGGACTATGCACTGGGGATACAATACTGAACAAAAACAGACATGGAGCCTGCCCTCATGGATCTCAGAGTCCACCAGGGTATAGAGATATGAATGAAATAGGCATGTTAATGGATGTATCATTCTAAATTCAAATAATTTATCCAAAGTAAAGAAACAAAATGTTATGAGCGCATATAATAAAAAATGACTGACCTACATTCGGAAGTCAAGGAAATAGTCCACAAGGAAACGATAGTCTTTTTCTGAGAGCTGGAGGATTAAGAGGAATTAACTAGGCAAAAAGAGAACAGCGTTCCAGAGGGAGGAAGCATCACACAGGTAGGTCCCTGGGCTAAGTGAGAGGATGCTGGAGTGTTGGAGGACAGGAACGAAGACAGCTTAGGCCTGGTAGTGGGAACAGAGTGGAGCAAGAGACTGAGAGCGAGTGAGCACATAGGCTGGATACATCATGGCAAGAACTCTACCATGGTAAGAATTTTAATGAACCTGAGAACACTAGAAAGGCATAGGTGGGTTACAAGAAGTGAGGAGACATGGACAGCTTTGCTTAAAAGATTGCTACTCTGGTTCCTTCGGATATATTGCATCAAATAAAATATATTATAAAATTAATTTCACTTTATTTTACTTTTAATGTGTCTACTAGAAAATTTAAAATTTTCTATGTGGCTTTCACATTTCTCGTGGACAGTGCTATTCTAGAACGTTATTTTTCTCTACTGCTTTGAGCTAAGCATTGGAGAAAACCCAACTGGTGAGAAATCAGAACACTCTTTCCTCTCAGATAAGTTTTCTGAACACTATTAAACACTTAGACATTGCATATTAAAGATGATGACCAAAAATGAAGATGTTAAAATGCATAACCTCAAGGAACTTAACAAATCTGTGATAAAAAGCAAGGAACCCTATTTATTAGAACTTATAAGTTCTAGGCAATACATTTAACTTTTTCATTATGACATTTATGAACTCATTAAACAATAACCAGTAATGATGTTTATACCAACATAGGAATACACATATCAAACCTGATTCTTAAATTGTGACTCACACAATATGAACTTAGACACATAATTCATACCCCAAACTCAGATGCTTAGCCCAAATCAGTAGAAAAAGTAAAGTTCTGGGACAGCACTGTCAATGAGAAATAGAATGAGAGCCACATATAAAATGTTTTAAGTTTTCTAGTGGCCATATTAAAAGAATTTTTAAAAAGTGAAATTACTTTAATATGTTTTATTTAACCCAATATATCCCAAGTCTCACCACTCCAATGTGCTGTCAATATAAAATTATTAATGAGCTATTTTACGTTCCTTCTCTAGTACTGTCTTTGAAATCCAGTGTTTATTTTACTCTCAAAGCATATCTCAATTCAGAGTTTTCACATGCCAAGTGTTCAACAGCCAAATGTGGCAGGTGGCTGCTGTAACGAACATCACAGTTCTAGAAGGAAGTGATTTTAGAATCTTGTTCTGACTCCATCACCAAACAAGGTAACCTTGAAAATGTCACTTAAATTGTAAGTTTCATTTTGTCATCTGTGAGATGGGCATAGTATCCATTGTATCTGCCTTGAGAAGTTATAAGAGTAAAATATTAAATTTTAAAGTAATTCAATATGTATTTCGCATTATAAGGAATGACTTTGATCTTACTTTACTTTCATGATTTTTATCCCTCCTAAATTAATAATAAACACATAAAGCACTCAAAAGGATTACTGTTACTGTAACTACTACTACTACTATTATTACTCTTATTTGTACTATGGTTTTAAAAATATACACTATGTGATGTTTAGTCTTCTCTAAGTGAAATTAGAACTCACACAAATGTCCCTTATGAATGGAGTCATTAGCCAATATGTCAAAAAGAACATTCACAGGAATTTCAATAAATTGGAAATACTTAATGATGTTAATGTGCAAATACTGGGCAGATAGATGACTTGCTGATGGGTACCATATGCATTTCCATTACCGGAAAATTGGAAATAGCATAGATTATGAAGGAAATAATAAATAATAGCACAGAATTTTAATTAATACTGAAACACTCTAAGTTTAAATCACGATGACATATAACAATGCTATGGCAGCAACTCTAGATTTCTACCTTTATATAACTGCTGAAAGGTAAGTGAAGTTGAATAAAGGGTTTGGCACTTAATTTTTTTACATATCTTAATGTTATCCATTTGATACAGAAGACTTTGATTGCTTAGTTGATTATATGCAGCATAGCAAAGAATAATAAATGGCGTGTGACTCCTTTCCTACAGCTCGAGTTTGTCATTGTAACTAGTATTTTGTGTGGTAAGGAGACTGGGTGTCCTGTCACTGATATTCTTGAACTCAGTTCCAAAATTCAAGTCCCTGTGACATACAAAGTGCTCTGCTAAGATGGATATAACACCTCACCACAATTTTTAAAATCTGTTACAAATGTCAAAGTCATCTGAAGAAAATTAAGTTTTGCAATGATTCACTGTGCTTTGAAAAAAAAATGTTACTTCCTTTAAAATCCCCTCTGCGGTAGACTGACTGGTTGAATGTCCCCAATTATTTGCTTTTCTGTGCATCCATGCCTATTTTGCTACATGTCTTTGCGGTAATAATTACTAATGAGATTGAATCTATTCTTTTTTTACATATTTTTTTATTGTGGTAAAATATACATAGCATAAGATCTACCATCATAACCATTTTTAAGTGTACAGTTCAAAGACATTAAGTACATTCACATTGTGCAATTATCACCACCATCCACCTCCAGAACTCCTTCAACTTCGCAAACTGAAATTCTATACCCATTAAACACTAATTCCCCATTCCTCTCTATCTCCAGCCCCTGCCAACTACCATTCTATTTTGTCTACACAAATTTGATGATTCTAGGAACCTCATATATGTGGAATCTTATAATATTTGCCCTTTTATGACTTATTTCACTTAGATTAATATCATAAAAGTTCATCCATTTTATAGCATAGTCAAAATCTCCTTCTTTTTAAGATAGAATAATATTCCATTATGTGTGTGTGTATACCACATTTTGTGTATCCACTCATTTATCAGTGGACACTTGGCTTGCTTCCACTTTTGAGCTACTGTGAATAGTGTTGTTATGAACATGGGTATGAAAATATGTTTGGGGTCCTTTCTTCAATTCTTTTGGATACAGACCCAGATGCGGAATTTTACATTTAATCTTTTGATGAATGACCATACCATTTTCCCCAGTGGTACACCATTTTACATTCCTGCCAGCTATGCTCACTTCCTTGCCAACACTTGTTATTTTCTTCCTTTCTGATTACAGCGAAACTAATGAGTGTGAAATGGTATCTCATTGTGGTTTTGATTTGAATTTATTCCCTTACTCCTGAATATGACTTTGGTACTAACTTTGGTCAATGGAATATTAGCACAGCAACTCAATAATAATCTTTAAAAAATGCTTATGCCTTGCTCTCTGCCAATAACATGGGAAGAACAAGCTCAGGCTTGCCTGTTGGAAGAGGGAATATGAGGAACAAAGCTGAGTTGCTCAAGTCATCCCAGACAAGGCCATCCTAGATTAGGTAATAGGCAGATGATCCTCAAACATGTGAGTGAGGCCAGCCAAGATGAGCAGAGCTACCTAGCTGACCTGCTCTGAGTGCAGAGACACAGTGAGCCCAGCTGACATCAACCAAGCATAGCCAAATCAGCCAAACCCAGTTCAAATGAGAGAAACTCCAGAGACTTGAGGCTAAATAAACTATTATCTTTGCTTTATTTTGTAGCCATATCTATACATACATAATCTTTTGGAATAAATTATTGCATGAAACTCTATTGTTACATAATGAGTCAAGGTAGAAGTATCAGTGGTAAGAATGTACCAAAACAAAAGATCAATTAATTAAATGTTGCCAGAGTACAGTGGAGCATACAATTAGAATTGGGATGGAAATACTGAATTTAGCTTTTTTTGAGAAAGTACATTTTCCTTTCTCCATCCATCCTTTCAAACCATGGCCAGTGTGTTTGGCTCCCGAAACCTCTTTCCAAGAATCCATAATTGAAAAAGCAAAGAATCAAGGGCATTGGTTTGTACCTATGGAAGACCCAGAAATTTATGAATCCAGGCATGACCATCTTTCTCATAGTTAAGAATGAAAATCTCATTGGCTACACAATTTTCTTTTCACTTAACCCCACTCCCTGTGACCTATGGTCATCGTATTAGCCCTTCCTCTATTTTGTACCTGGCCTGTTATAGGCTTGTATGTTTCCTGCCTGACCTCTGTCAACATTTGAGTCATAACCCTGATCTGGAATTATGACTTCCTTTGGTTTCTTCTCATTGTGTTCCCTGGAAATGTAAATTTTCAGAAAACAGAAACAAAACATGACTTGGATATTAGGAATGTTATACTTGGTTTGCTATTGAAGATAGCTTTATTTAACTACGGAAACTCAAATTCCAAGAACTTTAAACACAGTATTAGCAACAAGTATGTTTTTTTTCCCATTTGGTTTCTTTCTCTCCTACATTTTGGACGGTATTCTCACAGTTGTCATTATCATCATTATTTTCATTACTCATGAAATGAGCCATGTAGCATGCTCAAGTGGAAGCCAAGGAGCTTGGTGCCAATTTTTGTCCTGTGATCAGTTTGAAATGGCTTGCTGTTTTGGTCCTGACTGAGAGAGATTAATAACATCTTAAGGTAACATGCTATTGATTAATCTACTCTTAAAAAAAATCCCTATTCCCAAAGAAATTTGTTATTTCTGATTCATCAGATCCTTTTATTTAGTTCTTTAGTCTAACAACATTATTTTTATAAAGAGACACCCTTCCCCAGCACTGTCAGAGTATACAAATACCACAGGGATTTTATTAAATGCATTTAACTGAGATGGGCATGCCAAGGGAACACTTTGTTTCATAATAATAAAAAAAGCAAAAAGAATAAAATCTAGTCCCAATTTCCCTACAGAAATATCATTTCAAGGATAATTTTTCAGTGTTATAACTTATGTCATGAGAAATGCATCAAAACTATTCTTTGACATATAAGAAGTCATCTGCTATATCTTTTCTTAATCTATGTAACAAGAAGGTCTAACCTGGAGAACAACAGGCCATCAAGGAGACCATGGATTAAAGTCAGGCGGTCCACGGGGAGGGGGAAGGGTAAGCTGGGATGAAGTGAGAGAGTGGCATGGACATATATACACTGGCAAATGTAAAACAGATAGCTAGTGGGAAGCAGCCGTATAGCACAGGGAGATCAGCTCGGTGCTTTATGACCACCTAGAGGGGTGGGATGGGGGGGTGGGAGGGAGACGCAAGAGGGAGGAGATCTGGGGACAGATGTATATGTATCACTGATTCACTTTGTTATACAGCAGAAACTAATGCAACAATGTAAAGCAATTATACTCCAATAAAGATGTTAAAAAAAAATTATATCCTTTGTTTCTCTCTAACCTGTACCTGATTTAGCTTTTCCTTCAATCATGAATGCAGACAACAAATTCCAGTACTGTGAGCAGAATCTATGGTTCTATCAGGAAAAATCAAGATATTTGTGTATTACATTGCAGTTGTCACAAATAGTTCAATATATCATTAATGTTCACCACTACTTCAAAATTATGGTAATAATTAGGTAATAATAAATCCTATTATTGTGTTGAAGAAGTATATATGTTACTATGTCACAAGTTTGTTTTTATTCTATTTTGAGGATTGTATTTAAACATAATAGGTTTCCTTTAATAACATAATTCAAAAAAGAGGTCCACAGGTTTTACCACGTGCCGTAAGAGGTCCATGGTACAAAATTGCTTAAGGACTTCTGCTTATCAGAAATCTATTCTCTGGCGGAAAAGGCTTGTTGAACCTCTTAAGATAGCGAAAATAGCATCCGTTTAGGAGAGTGAAATTTGATGAGTCACTGACTGAAAACTTTGTGTGGGCAGCCCCAAGAAAAACTAAAATAAGCAATATCTGAGGCAGTCCTCCTGTCTCTGAGCTCGATGCCCTAATTCTGCCTGTGCCTAAGTTTACCCAGGACCCCCCTGGACAGCATGTCATTTCCCCTCCTTTCTTGGAAGTTCTCAAATGTTGAGACTTTTATCAATATTCCATTAAAACCAGGTCCCTACTACAAATATAAAGTACTGACAGGTGTTTTAATGTTCAGTGCCTTATTGGAAAATGATTTGCACTTTTACAGAAGCTTTATGAAGCCAGTGTCACAACTGATTACAGAAAATTCTCAAATGTGAGGAAAAGAAAGAAGACACTGTTGACAATCAGGAGTTCATAAGCTCAAGCTTCTCTACTCACCTGTATTTCCAAAAACTCTAGAAAAGGTCAAGATCACAAACTGGGCTACACATTAGAGCCAAATTCCCAGGTTTGAGTTAAACTAGGGATATGAATTCTATTCTTTTGCTAAATTAGAAAATAATAAAAATCACAATGTAAGTTTTTTTCTTCACACCTATGAGAGACCCTCTGAAAGCAAACAGGTTTGGACCAATATTCCAAAATCCAAATGTTTTCCAAAGCTCAACATATCTGTAGGTGTCTTCAACCTAGCTTAGTTTGTCCCATGTCATGCCCTCTTCTTAGATCTGAATATCTGAATTAACATATATTTGTGTCTAGTTAAGACTAGCAGCATACGACATGAAATATCACAAGATAGCAAATGATTCAGCCAAGTTTTTTCTTCCTCTCTCTCCATTCCTCTATAATCTAGGGCACCCACTGGATCAGTAGAGGAACATTTTAAGACTTTAAATTTTAAGTTGAAATTGGATAGTTTTAAACAAACATTGTATTCACATTTCTCTGCCAACCTCAAGGGAAATGTACTAACTGAAGATCACACTGAAAGGGAGGTGTATTCAGACACTTCCTGGGTTTTTATATTTAACTTCCTTTAGACTCAAAGCAAGAGCACAGGAGCCCACCTCCATTTCATAGTCTGTTAGCATGTTTCATAAAGGAGGGAAGAGATGATTGAACAGTTAGAACGTGTAGCAATTCTAATTATGTGGGATGCTGAATAAGATTAGCAACAATTGAAATGCTGAGAAGCCGACAACATCCTCAGAAACAGAGTTAAGAAAACTCTCGGCATCAGAGATTTAAGAGTGTAGGTCTGTTCCCAACTAGCTTATTATAACAGGAAGATTTAAATTTAGTACATAGTACAGAGCAAACTTGAAGATGGCTGACTCTCTTTGATCAGGAAATAGATCTTTAACCTTTTTTGAACTGAAAAACTTCAAGAGTAAAACAAACACCCCTGATGTATGAGGTTCACATATATTCTAATGCACTCAGCAATTAATAACTGCAAGGTCATCTGTAGGAGGAATACAGCATTATTCCACTTGGTCACATCCAGAGCCCCTGTGCTTACAGGCCACATCACTGTCATGTTTTGCTTACATCTAGTATCAACATACCATAAAGAAGATGTGTTAGATAAATATAAACATCTTGACAGGTAAATGCAAGTATGGACAGTAATACCTTTGAAAAGTACAAATTAATATGACTTACTTCTTTGAGAAATATTTATTCACTTAATTTGGCCCTTTCATAAAGTTTCTGTTCTTACCTTCCCCAAATATCATTTATCTGCCAAGTTGTATTTATTTAAAAGCTTTTGGACTATTTAAATGAAATTACACTTAAACTACTTGCAAGGGCAGAGGACAAGGCCTCAGATTTTGGCAGGATCTCTGCCATTTGTTCAATTAACTCACTGATGATCTGAAAGTAAATCTGGTACTACAGGGAGTTACATAATGCCCATCTATGTGACAATCAGCTGAACTGTATTAGCTCTCTCTGAGAAGGCAGAGAGCCAGTCATGATGAAATGCAAGCCCCCACTTGGACACTGGGTGGGGATGGGGATTCAACAATTCACAAAAAGTGCTGGGTTAGCTGAATCTGTAGGTCAAGCTCAGGGTCATGGCAAGGATGCCTCCCTAAATTTTGTACCTTGGGTTCCTTGCTTGCTGCACCCAGCCCTGATTTAAATAGTATGATCATTTCAACCACATTTGACATTAGGACACATAGCATACAGGAGGGCAATATTTTCCTTAGTGTGGCTTATAGTACTGAATCAGAAGTACTTGCAAAACCTGGTAAAATTGAGATTTCTACTGCGAGAGATGTTCAGAGAATGAGGCCTGATAATTTTCATTTATAATCACTTGAGGAGATTCTGATGCATTCTAAAATAGATCCTCAATGCAAAAGAATGAAACTGGACCCCTATCTTTCATGATGCACAAAAATCAACTCAAAATGCATTAGAAACATGAACATAAGACCTGAAACCATAAACTTCCTGGAAGAAAATACATAGGGTAAAAGCCTTGACATTGGTCTTAGCGATGACTTTTGGGATTTGACAACAAAACCAAAGGCAACAAAAGCAAAAATCAACAAGTGAGACTACATCAAACTAAAAAAGCTTCTGCACAACAAAGGAAACCATTAACAAAATGAAAAGGCAACCTATGGAATGGGAGAAAATATTTGCAAATCATATAACTGGTAAGGAATAAATAAATCCAAAGTATATAAAGAATTCATACAACTCTACAACAACAACAACAAAATGATTAAAAATGGGCAGAAGATCTGAATAAACATATTTCCAAAGAAGACACACAAATGTCCTGCAGGTACAGGAAAAGGTGCTCAACATCAGCAATCAACAGAGAAATGCAAATTAAAACCACAATATGATAACACCTCACACCCTTTAGAATGGCTATTATCAAAACGACAAGAAATAGGGCTTCCCTGGCAGCACAGTGATTAAGAATCTACCTGCCAATGCAGGGGACACGGGTTCGAGACCTGCTCCAGGAAGATCCCATATGCTGTGGAGCAACTAAGCCCGGGCGCCACTACTACTGAGTCTGCACTCTAGAGACTGCGAGCCACAACTACTGAGCCCACGTGCCACAACTACTGAAGCCCGTGCACCAAGAGCCCGTGCTCCGCAACAACAGAAGCCACCACAATGAGAAGCCCGCCCACCGCAATGAAGAGTAGCCCCCGTTCACCGCAACTAGAGAAAGCCCGAGCTCAGCAAGACCCAACACAGCCAAAAAAATAAAATAAATACGATAAATAAATTGTTTTTAAAAAGACAAGAAATAACAAGTATTGGCAAGGATGTGAAGAAAAGGGAACCCTTGCGCACTCTTGATGGGAATATAATTGGTGCAGCCACTATGGACAATAATATGGAGGTTACTCAAAAAATTAAAAATAGAACTACCACATGATCCAGCAATTTCACGTCTGGGAATTTATCCAAAGAAAATTAAAACAGGATATAGAAGAGATATCTGCACTCCCATGTTCATTACAGCATTATTCACAATAGCCAAGATATGGAATTAACCTAAATGTCTGTCAATGGATGAACAGATAAAGAGGTACACAATGAAATACTATTCTGCCATGAGAAAGCAGGAAATTCTGCTGTTTGCGACAACCTGGATGGACTTTGAGAACATTATGCTAAATGAAAGTCAGACAGAGAAAGACAAATACTGTATGACCTCACTTGTATGTGGCACATAAAAAAGCCAAACTCAGAAACAGCGTAAACTGGTTGCCAAGGACCGGAAAGGGGAGGAAATAGGTAGAGGTTAGTAAAAGGGTACAGATTTTCAGCTATAAAATGAAGTCTGAGGATCTTATGTAAAACATGGTGACTAGAGTTGATAACACTGTAGTGTATAATTGATATTTGCTAAGAGAATAGAACTTAAATATTCAAGGAAATAAGGTAAGAATGGAGGGAGGGAAGGAGGGAGGGAGGGAGGGAGGGAGGGAGGGAGGGAGGGAGGGAGGGAGGGAGGGAGGGAGGGAGGGAGGGAGGGAGGGAGGGAGGAGGGGAAGGAGGGAGGTCCTTCACATACTTGCTATATAACCGAATGATTGATTGACTGAATAAACAGAAGGCAAGTGAAGACTTAGCCGTGGTTTGGGAGTTATCTTGTACTCTGGGCATTTTCCTTGAACTAAAAGAAACACAAGGCAGAAAGGAGAAAAATATCTGCATGTGGATTTACCCATTCACATAATTTACCACGTTGTTTTTCCTAAGAGAACATATTCTAACATCTTTAAATAATTTCATGTAGAAATATTAAATTTAGTCTGAAATATTATTTTGTACAAGATAATAGCAAATACTGCTATTTTCTCAGGTAAGTAAATTGAAAACAAGTGGCAATTCAATTTCTTAACTTTTGTGAACTTACATTTTTTAAATTTCTGGTCCCCAATATTTTACTAGCCTGCTCACCCAGAATGCTATTAAATTAACAAAATATATGTTCTTAAAAAGTCAGACAGAGTACCTTAACAGAAATCATATATGCACTTAAAATGAGAGCACAAAATAGGATACAAGTTTTACACTGTTCTTCAGAAAGCATAGGACTGTGATATTTTCCTCTAGGAGAAAAGGTTATCTTTGGAATCAAACTTTAGGTTATTTACAGAAGAAATACTTCCGCTTAGGAAGCCGGAAAAAAGATAGGGATTGGCATTAGACTTTTGATTGTGGAAAACACCTATGACTGTATTTTACAGGTTGGCATATTGCTGCTGGGAAAGGAAGTTTTATGTTTTACAGTCTTGAATTCATTTTTGTTTTTTATATAATATACAACTCCTGTGGGTCCACCGAAGCCTTACTCAATAGATACTCTCTGCTATCCCATTTATTACAGCAATGATTACGATATGAAAACGTATTTTGGTGCTAACAAAGCCATACTGTAGGCTTAATAGCTAAAGTGGCAGAGCAGAATGGCCCACCAAGGTACAGTTTCTGAGAAAATATTGCCACAGAATGTTCATCTAGGGAAAAAGAGATTGTTTCTGTGTTTAGCTGAACATAGATTATAGTACTTTAGGGGATTACTGGATGTTGTTTTGGAATTTGGGGCTTCTATGAATGTGGCAAAATCTTTTTCTGTTTTCTAGGACAAATGCCTAAGTTAAAGTGCAGTAACCAGGGTAACAGATTCTGAGAAAAGGTGAATCCTCAGTCTTTTTTACCCAGTCACTAGCTCCAGCTCCCAGTCTCATCAGCTTTGGCCCTTTTCCCATAGGTAGAATGAGAAGATAAGTAAGATTATCAACACCAAGACCGATGTGATAAAGAAACCGGAGAGTCAGACAGAGAAAGACAAATACTGTATGATATCACTTACACGTGGAATCTAACAAATAATACAAATAAATGTATATGCAAAACAGAAACAGACTCACAGACATAGAAAACAAACCTGTGGTTACCAAAGGGGAGAGGGAAGCAGGGAGGAACAAATTAGGGGCATGGGATTAACAGATACAAACCACTAGGTATAAAACAGATAAGCAACAAGGATATACTGTATAGCACAGGGAATTATCTTGTAATAACTTAAAATGGAGTATAATCTGCAAATATACTGAATCACTATGCTGTACACCTGAAATTAATAAGCATAATAACTCTCAAGCAATGGAAATATAAGTTTAACATACACAAGAAATAAGTAAGTAACAGGGATGTTAGGAAAATAGGTCTCTGATTCGTTTAGGGTATTTCTCTAGGTAGCCTTTTTAGTAAGGTTGAAGCATAAAACAATGTTTTCCAAAGTGGAGCCTTGGACAACCTGCACAAAATCACCTGGAGAACTTATTTAAAATGATGTAGTCAGAAATCTGTTCCTCTCTGTCTCTCAAGTCTGCTTTCCTGTGTTGGCATCATCTTCAGGCAGGCTCTCTCCTGAGATGTCACAGGCTGCTCCAAGATTCCTTGTTCTACACAGGTAGCAAAACAGAAGCTCCTCTGCCCCAGCCTTTACTAGATTACATTCTATTGGCCTGACTCACGTCACATTGATGTTTCCTGCACCAGTCATCATGGAAGGGGATGAAATATGTCCATGCCTGGGTTGTTTGCCTAACCATGGTGCCAAGATAGGAGGGCAGTCTCATCCAAATCTTAGACTGTGGTAGGGGCAGTTACTCCTCAAAATCAGGCTGCAGCTACAAAAAGATAGGAAACTAGATACTGGCCTGGCAGAAACAAGAAATGCTTTTTAGGGCTTCCCCGGTGGCACAGTGGTTGAGAGACCACCTGCCGATGCAGGGGACACGGGTTCATGCCCCGGTCCGGGAAGATCCCACATGCCGCGGAGCGGCTGGGCCCGTGAGCCGTGGCCGCTGAGCCTGCGCGTCCGGAGCCTGTGCTCGGCGAAGAGAGAGGCCACGGCAATGAGAGGGCCGCGTACCGCAAAAAAAAAAAAAAACAAAAAAAAGAAATGCCTTTTACAAGACAGTTAATATATGTTCATTTAGTTACTTTTTAGATATTAATTTATACATGTATTGGTACCATTCCTGTTCTAAGAAGGATTTAAGATCAAACATCTGCTATTTAAAAACCCACACATGACGGAAAGAGATGAGTTCTCCACACTAGAGTCAACACTATTTTTACCTAGATATGAAGAAGTGAAGCCTATCTGCTTCGTTTTTTTAACCATTTTATTAAGGTATGATTAACATGTAAAAATCTCTACATATTTAATGTATACAAATCTATGAGTTTGGAGATAAGAATACATCCATGGAACCATCACCACCATCAAGGCCACAGACATATCCATCACCTCCCAAACTTTCTTCTCACTCCCTTTGTTACTATTAATAGTGATATTTTTATTTTCTGCGTCTGGTAAGAACACTTAACATAAGATCTACATGGGTAGCCCTGGAGGACATTGTGCTAAGTGAAAGAAGTTAGACACGAAGACAAATACTACATGATGTTACTTACACGTGGAATCTAAAATAGTCAAACTCATAGAAGCAGATAATATAATGGTGGTTGTCAGGGGCTGAGGGGAAGGGAAATGAGGAGGTGATGCTCAAAAGTTACAAAGTTTTAGCCATGCAAAATAAGTTCTGGAGATCTACTATATATATAGAGCATAGTACCTATAGCTAACGGTACTGTATTGTATATTTAACATGTGCTACCAGAGTTACTCATATGATTACTGTATTAATCAAAGTAGAAGCTCCCTGGGGGTACTTTAAAAATTCTTAATTGTTTTTATAATTTCTGCCCTTGCTCTGCATTTCTTTGCCTCGTTTACTTCTACACCTTCTTACTTCTCATTTTTGCTCTCTATAGTTTGGCCTTCCCACAATCTTCCCATGAGCTTAAAATGGTTTAGTTTGGAAAGCAGACCAAGAACATAAAACTATTAAAAGCATCACATGAATTTGGAATTGCATTCAGCTGCTAAAACAGGCCTCAAATAACAGTTGTTTGAGCAAGATACAGTTTTATTTTCTCAATATGGAAGCCCAGAAGAAGTAGGACAACCAGGGCTGATATGAAAGATGGACAATATTCTCATTGTCCTAAGCCTCTTCCATCTTACTGTCACATCGTCTTTAGCATGTGCCTTTCATTCTCAAGGTTGTCTCAATGAAAACAGAGAATATGCCACTGCAACCATAATGTTCCCAGAGAAGGGTGGAAGAAGGGAAAAGGGGGAAGGACAGACAGCGTGCATCTTGTCACCAAGTTGCTCCCCTTACAAATTTTTTCCTGGAGTCTTTACCAAATAAATGACTCCTGCTTACACGTCAGTCATTTTTATCTGCCGGAAAGACTGGGCAATGCAGGACTTTGATTTTGTTTTTGTTTTTTGTTCCTTGAGCAGGGCACATTGCTTTCCTTCCCTATCTCCACAATTGATGGAAATGTTACTAATGAAGAAAGAGAAGGTAAATATTAAACAATTTACAATGTTCAGCACAAGTGAGTATCCATTGATTCTTGACACTCTGCAAATTTAAACCTCAAACTCAAGAGCAACTCATTGTTTCTTTAAGAAATCTCCCAGAAAAATCTTGATAATGCCTCCCACAAATTAAAATGAAAATCAATTTGATTTTAATTTCATCCAGTTTGATTAGACAATAAACATTAAGGAGTAATTTAATGAATAGGAGTGCTCATATTTTAGAAGATAATGGTATCATAAAGTAGAGCCACTACACTATAAATGGGCAATCTGCATTCCCAATTTCTCCAGGGGGATAGGCTTATTAGCCCA
Organism: Physeter macrocephalus; assembly: GCF_002837175.3. Lineage (NCBI taxonomy): Eukaryota > Metazoa > Chordata > Mammalia > Artiodactyla > Physeteridae > Physeter > Physeter macrocephalus. Next base: position 156,824,865 of record NC_041221.1, read on the forward strand.
AATCCCAGACAGAGGTAACACCTTCTTGTTATTGGAAACTCAGTCATATAGTTCTCTGCTACCAGATAAGAAATCTAAGGAAGCCTTTCGTTTATACAAAAACATGGGTAACTCAGTTCCCTAACCTGCTATTAATGTCACCTCATTGGATCCCAGGGCATATTCCTTACCTGAGCCCACCAAATTATGTGTGTGTTTTCTGGTCAACAAAGGCAAAGGAACTTTTTATTAATTTGAGAGAATAGTAGAGTGTAATAAAATACAGTGAAACAACCATTCCCTTGGCATAAACATCCATTTACTGAAGAACAAACTGCAGACCTAGTCATTTAATTCTAAGAATCCCTCTAGTCCAGACTGCTATATTCACTAATGCTTTCCACACTGATCATAATTCTTCTACTTTTGCCTCCTTTGCAGCCTATTTTAGTTGGAAAGTTACTAATATCACCCATTTTTAATATTATAAATGGGTTGTCCACTGAAATGATGTATGTCATTTTAAAAGTAGGAGAGAAGCAAAAGAGCTCTGCTAGGCAATGTATCCCTACTATTAATGCTGTGGCAATATGTTTTTACAATTTGTTTTGTTTGTAGTTTACTGCTATACCAGCATCAATTCTTTTTTTTTTATTTTGTCACAGGACCCTGATTTTTCTTTGAATATAAATTTAGTGGGAAAATAGATCAAGGCCCCCTCAACTCCTGGCCAAGGGTGAGCAGGATGCCAGATGCTCTCTTCCTGGAACTTGAACTTTAAGCAGAAAAACCCACAGATTAAAAAGTTCAAGTTCATTCATCCCAGAGAAGTACCCTATAAGGACCATCCATTTCTGCTCCCTGAATTTTCAGAGCAACTGTAGTCATTTATAAAGTTTACAATCTTTACACAATTGTTCAACAATTCTCTGAACTACTCTATATCCTTTCAACAAATATCTACTTTGCTTAGGCTTATCAGAGTTTGTTTTATTTGCTTTCGACTAAAGAACCATAATTGATATGAAGAGCGAAGACCAAATATGATAATAGCACAAACCCCCAAAGTCCCTCTACATCCCTGAGCGCTGTGCTTCTAAAGCAAATGGGGAGAAGATAATCCTCCCCAATTCTTGAAAGAAAAATATAGGTTAACTCTACAGAAAAAGTGCTACATAGTTCCAAAAGCTTGATTTATAACTCAGAGCTTCTGCAGTTCATGTCCATGTCTTGGCATACAGGTATTTTTAATGATTTAATTCTAGCTGTCTGATGCACTTAAGGAAATTTAAAGATTTGATCCAATATACCACTGTTTTTAAAGTACAATTTTATTATATATTTAAGTAGAGGATTTAGTATTGGAAAGAATTAGATACTCTGACCTGAGCCACAGTAAGAAATAAGAGGGAAAAAAGATACTCAGTAGAAGGAACTTTGTTCCTAGAGCCCAACTAGCTTCAATCTTTACCACTCTTTATATTACATGTGGCACCTTTCAGAGAGACAGAAAAATAAGCCTTTTCCCTAAATGGTCCTTATCTCTGGTCTTCTTCCTATAACAACTATAAATTACAATTACTGGGAAATTTAAAGTGGCATTAGTTGAAGGTTACTACCTTTGAATAGGTGGATCAGAAGTTATTTCTTACTTAATAGATCAAGATGCTTAGGCAGTATTATCAAAGAATAAGAAGCCAGCCATGAAGAACAGAGAACAATATTTAGGGAAAAAATAGAATACTATGCACATAAATTTCTATTGTCTTCCTTTACTACACATCTCTTCTTCCAGCCTTCAATTTCATGCACCTATAGTAAGAATTTTTTTTCTAGTTCATCTTTATAGAAAAAAATAAATTAAAAGCTCAAAATGTTCTTTACAGATTGCTACTTATCAAAGTTCTGAAGGGCTTTCAAAGCATCTAATAAGAAAACAAGTTGTCTTTGGTACATAAAGAAGTGGGGCTTCACTGCTGGCGCAGTGGTGGAGAGTCAGCCTGCCGATGCAGGGGACGCGGGTTCGTGCCCTGGTCCGGGAAGATCCCACAGGCCGCGGAGTGGCTGGGCCCGTGAGCCATGGCCGCTGAGCCTGCGCGTCCGGAGCCTGTGCTCCGCAACGGGAAAGGCCACAACACTGAGAGGCCCGCGTACCGCGAAAAAAAAAAAAAAAAAAAAAAAAAGTAAAAAAAAAAAAAAAAAAAAGTGCATAATAGTATTTGACAATAACAATTTACATTTTACTTACTCAACTGCACATTCAATTACCCATATCCAAACATGAAATTGGTATTTCTTTCACCAAATTTTAAAGCCTAAAAACAGGGTATAAAATGATAAATGAGGGGCTTCCCTGGTGGCGCAGTGGTTGCGCGTCCGCCTGCCGATGCAGGGGAACCGGGTTCGCGCCCCGGTCTGGGAGGATCCCACATGCCGCGAAGCGGCTGGGCCCGTGAGCCATGGCCGCTGAGCCTGCGCGTCCGGAGCCTGTGCTCCGCAACGGGAGAGGCCGCAGCAGGGGGAGGCCTGCATACCACA
>NC_041221.1:156827391-156849884 GCF_002837175.3 Physeter macrocephalus
AAAAAAAAAAAAAAAAAAAATGATAAATGAGGAATAAACTGCTTTCCTGTGAAAGAATTTTAGGGATGCTTAAAGGAAGAAATAAAGAAATAGAATCAATTTGAATTGTACTAGCGTGGGAAAATGATTGCTTTCTGTTTGCATTGTGGAAGTACAGTGTTATGGTATATTTATGTTTTATTTATTTTTCAATTGTGAACTATTTTGTGCATAAAAATAGCACCTATAATGCTTAAAGTTTGTTAGATGTATGGTTTAAACAATGATAAAAACACCACCTAGCACCCAGAACCTAGCTTAAGGAAGAGACCCTTATGGGTATTTTGAAGATCTCTGGATGTTCCTCCCTGAAGAGAGCCCCTCCATACCCCCTGAGAGGTAACAGCTGTACTAAATTTCTTTTAATCATCATTTGGTTTTCCTTAGACTTGCCCTACAAACAGACGTCCCTAGTTGAAAAGCTTGCTCATGCATGTTTTTAAGGTTTAGGTAGATCTTTCCACCACTTTTATTTATTGATTGATCAGCATTGTTTTTAAAATCCATCTATGTTTCATTACTAAATAGAAAACCACTGTATGCACAAACCAAATTTGCTTATCTACTGTTTTTAATGATGGAAGTTGGACTGTTTCCTCTATTAAGAAAAAAAGCTGTGATAAATACACATATCTTATCACTTATAAATGTGTAAGAGTTTATCCAAGGTGTGAGCGTACAATACCTTATACAATTGCTGGTTCTTAAGGTACATGAATCTGCTTTCTACTAGATAATACTAACATTTCCCACGTGATTATACAGTTGACCCTTGAACAACAGGGGTCCATTTATACAGGGATCTTTTTTAAATAAACATACTGGAAAATTTTTGGAGATTTGCAACAATTTGAAAAAACTTGCAGATGAACCTAGTAGCCTAGAAATATCGAAAAAAATAAGAAAAAGTTAGGTACATCATAAATTCATAAACTATATGTAGATACTAGTCTATTTTATCATTTACCACTATAAAATATACAGAAATCTATCATAAAGTTAAAATTTACCAAAACTTATGCACACAAACTGTACATGGCGCCATTTACAGTCAGGAGAAATGTAAACAAACGTAAAGATGAAGAATTAAGTCATAACTGCATAAAATTAATGGTAGTACATACCGTAGTCCTGTGATAATTTCATAGCCACCTCCCGTTGCTACTGTGGGGAGCTCGAGTGTTGTGAGGATCAGCTTCAAACGCCAGAGACGCCAATCATCCCCACCTGAGCCCGTGTCTCTCGCCAGTAAAATCTCATCTCGCGGGAACATGATCTCTCGCGGTTCTCGCGTATTTTCTATCGTGTTTAGTGAAATACCTTAAACCTTGAATAACACCATGAGACCAGTACAAAGTGCCACTAGCGATGCTGGAAGTGCTCCCAAGAAGCAGAGAAAAGTCATGACATTACAGGAAAAATCTGAATTGTTTGCTATGTACCGTAAATTGAGGTCTGCAGCTGTTGTTGCCGCCATTTCAAGATAAGTGAATCCTGTGTAAGGACCATTGTAAAAAAAGCAAATTCATGAAGCCATCCCTACAGCTACACCAGCAGGCACGAAAACCTTGCACTTTTTGCAAAATACCTTTTTATCTCATATTAACAATGCAGCCTCTATGTGGGTGCAGGATTGTTATAAGAAAGGATACCTGTAGACTCTAATAGGATTGGAGAAAAAGTGAAGTCAATACATGACATCTTAAAGCAAAAGGAAGGCAAAGTATATAAAGCTGGAGAATTCCAGCAAAGGATTGGCACCATATAAAAAACTTTAGAGAAATTAGAAAGTCAGACAGAAATTACAGTGTATTTCCATAAAGTTTGCCGAGTGTGCCTGCCCCTCTCTTCTCCCTTCACCTCCCCCACCTCTTCTGCCTCTGCCACACTCCTGAGTCAGCAAAACCAACCCTTCCTTCTCCCCCTCCTTAGCCTACTAAACGTGAAGGCGACAAAGATGAAGACCTTTATGATGACCCATTTCTACTTAATGTAGTAAATAATCATCATGTTGTACACTTAATAAACCTGTCTGTTGTGTATGTGTGTGTGTCTTTGTGTGAAAATCTCATAACTATATGGAAAGAACCATTTGAGACGTTTTTGTGTCATCATCATCATCACTTAAGTATTCCTCATTAGAACATCACGTACAAGACAGTCTGGATATTAATCCTATGAGAGTCATAAGTATTACAAATACATCATAGTTTTTAGTTTGCACTTTCATGATTTACAGTCTTTTGATAAATGTAAGGTCTTACCTTTAATGTAAAGTTAGTAGTTTTCTCCTGTATAATTTGATGGTTTGTGTCATGTTTAAGAACATAATAAAGAATATGTTTCTCTAAAAATATATAATTACATCTTTTATAATTAATGTCACCAAGAATTGATGTTTGTGTGTGGGTCTGTAGAAGTGAAGTGGGATTCAATTTCATATCTTTCCCCATAAACAAACGTGTGCCCATTAACTTTTTTATTGCTAAGCCCACCTTTTTTCAAATCATCTGTACAGCACTTCTGTAATATAATGTTTTCATATATAAACATGAAATATTTGGATATATGGATATATTTCTAGGATTTCTAACATTCCATTGATTAATTTATCTATTAGCAAGAGTTTTTTTGCACCTGCTGTTGCTTCTACCTGGAAAGCATCTCCAGCAGGTCTTTTCTTGGCTTACTCTTTTCTCCATTTAGGTCTTTTTTCAAAGGGTACTTTTCTGACAATTTTAACGTAAAATAGTCCCCAATCTCTCATTTTTACCCCATCTCATATTGTATTCACTATATCCTTTACCCCTGCTTTATATTTTTACTTACTTGTCTGTTTATTGCATGCATCTTCAATTAAAATGTAGAACCATGAGAGCTGAGACCTTGTCTGTCTGGCTCATTTATGCATCTTCAGTGCCTTTGGAATACTTGGAAAATAGTAGGCATTTAATGAGATGTTTTCAAGGAATAAATGAAGAAATAGGTATAAAGTTTGCTCTGTCACTTATGAGATGAGGAATCTTGGGCAAGTTACTTAATCATTCTAAATGGCACTTCTAAAATGTCAATATTATTTCCTTATTTGCAGGCTAAGGCTTAGGGATAATGTTTATAATATGCCTACGATGGTGCCTGGCACACAGAAAGTGCTTTGTAAGTGGTAGATACTATGATATACAGTTCACTGATAAGAAGAAACAAGATGCAACTTGCCATCAAGAAAACCCCAAATATAAAGATATAAAATATCAAATGAGAATTTTGGACTCTGATTATAAAAACATGAAAGATTTTTAGAGAGAACCCCCTTGAACTACTTTAAATAGAAGAGGGACTCCATTAGGAGATTACAGTGATATCTCATGGAGCACAAGACTGGAAATAGGGGACGCAAGGAATCCTCCTTCTCCCTCTCTCATTGCTGCTTCTCTCTGCAATTAATTTAATGTCTTCTTCATTTCAGCTAGCTTTCTGTTTTTTAGTTAATAGAGCAGCCACAAGCTACTGAATTTATATGTTACATATTCAGCCAATCAAAAGGAGGTCAATCTTATTTTTTCAGTCCCAATTCCAAATTTTCACGGAAAGGATTGATTTGACTGCTTTGATTCATATGCCTACCATTCAACATATTGGTTGTGGTTAGAGAGCAAGGGTCATCTTGTACAAATATAGCAGCTCCCTCTGATCCATGTGGGTGGAGAGAGCAATTACCTGCTCCCCAAAAGGAAGCAGACCTCAATAAGTTAAGGGGGCTGAGAGAAGCATGGATAGGCATCCACTCTCACTATATTTTTTTGAATGTTAACAGTGTCCTTTAAGCATCAGCTCACAAAAGAACCACAATCAAAGGCATAGTACAGTGAAAAGACCACTACCCTGAAAGTTACAAGACTTGGTTTCCAGTGTCTAGTTAACCAGCTGGAAAAATTCAGAGAAGTCACTGTACAGTAAAAGGGTTAAATTAAACAGTATTACTTTTTATTGCTTTAAACATTTATAATTCAATCCTTTCATTGATGGGTTAAATTCCAGAATATGTTGATGGCTATAAATAATATTTATTTTTCTCCAAAGTTAACGGCAGATAGATATTGGGACTGACTTTTCCTATCATGAAACTCTTATATTACCTGACATACTGAATGGCTCCAAAAGGGCAAGGCACTGAGAAGGATATATTTTTCTTCCCTCATTTGACCTAACATTCCTCTGGAGGGGTCACTCCCATGGTGACAGCTTCTGGGAAATTTGACAGTACCATCACCAATTAAAGTGCCTCTTTTTCTTGACAGTCAGTACCTATTTTATTCTAGATGTGCAATTTGGCCTCTTTCTGTCATAAACCTTCTCTCCTGGCAGTTTGAGGAAACAGATACCACTACTTGATTTCTCTCATACCATGGGAAGTTTCAGCCCACTGAAATCTCATCCACATGGCACTAATTCGTTTTCCCTTTACAGCCCTCAAATTCAAAAGGCACTATCCACAGGTCCACGAAGTAAAAGACCAAGTAGATAATAGTTTGCAAATGATATAGACAGCAAAGCCATTAAGGTAAAAAAAATAAAATACTGTGTTTTTATTCCCGTCTTGCCCCTAGGTTCTTCATGACCTTTTTTTTTTTTTCTTAGATTCCATATATATGTGTTAGCATACAGTATTTGTTTTTCTACTAGAGAATGGACTTGAGGATATGGGGAGGGGGAAGGGTAAGCTGTGACAAAGTGAGAGAGTGGCATGGACATATATACACTACCAAACGTAAAATAGATAGCCAGTGGGAAGCAGCCGCATAGCACAGGGAGATCAGCTCTGTGCTTTGTGACCACCTAGAGGGGTGGGATAGGGAGGGTGGGAGGGAGGGAGACACAAGAGGGAGGAGATATGGGAACATATGTATATGCATAACTGATTCACTTTGTTATAAAGCAGAAACTAACACACCATTGTAAAGCAACTATACTCCAATAAAGATGTTAAAAAAAATTACTGTGTTAACAACTGTATTACAGTAATGTAGGCCACATTCATACATGAAAAAGAATGATTAGAGAAGCTAAGGCTTCTTTTTCTGAGCAACTACCAGAACCAGTATTAAGCTAAGATGTTTAAATAGTTTATCTCATTTAATCCTGTCATAAAATCTCCATTCTTAAAATGAGGAAAAGAAGGCTTGAAGAAGAGTTTCCCAAATTACACAGGAAAAAAAACGTATTGTTTAGTGCAAGTTTCACAAACTCAGATGTTCACAGGAGCCAAGCAGGTAAGACAAACGAATAAATTAGGTGTGGCACTTGCATATTAAACAAGAAAAATTTTCTTTGCCTCTACAATTAAGAGTACAGCAACTTTCAAGTATACAATACAGTATTATTGACTATAATTTTAAATGTTCTCATCACAAAAAAAGAAAGGGTAATTATGTAACACGATGGAGGTGTTAGCTAATGCTATGGTGTTAATCCTTTTGTAGGATATAAGTGTATCAAATCAACACGTACATCTTAAACTTAGACAATGTTATATATCAATTATATCTCAATACATCTGAAAGAAAAAAAAGAGAGCACTGTCTCCTTTTCCTTGAAAATCCCCACCCTCTAGATCCATCTTTCATTTTTGAAGGTACATTTTCTCTATTATAAGAAAGGCAACAATGTGAAAGAAATGGTCACTGCTTATTGTCCCAGCTTTGCAGTCAGGACAACAATATAGAAGGATAGAAACTATGGCAAACTGTAGAGGTCATGTCTTGACTAAATGGAGGAGACAGAGTAACTCTAGTTGATAGTTCCCCTAGGATATAGACACATTTTTCAAGGGAAGATGCAAGTCTGGATTTTTACATGAAGTCCTCCAATTTTTAAACGCTGGCTCAAACAATTTAAAAATATAATACATAGGCCAAATAAAATACACCTGCGGATAAGTAAAAATAATGAAGATTCTGGATAGTGCACACCTGGGTTTGAAACCTAACTATGCCACATAACAACTATGTCCTTAGCTACTCTAATTCTCAGTTTTCTCATTTGTAAAATAGAGATTAAAAATAGTACCTGTAAAAAAATCATTAAAAGGATTACATGAGATTAAAAAAAAGCACTCAGTACACAGTAAATGGTCAATAAATGTTAGCTAATGTTTATGCTAAGTAAATGAGTCAGGATTTAAACTAAAGTTTACCTTTCTCTAAAGCTCATGCTTTTCACATTATATCACCATTAATTTAACCAGCTGAGGATCCTTCTCAGTGATTTAAGGACCTCTCCTAATTTTGTTCCATCATGTAGTTGCTTTCCCCCCATATAATTGCGATTAATCCCCTGAACTTACTTTAGCTAGCACACTTAGAAAGCTAAACATTGGCTTTGGTCACCAATAAAAGAAATACCTAAAAAGTTTAGGCTCAACTGTATCACAAAAGTTGTGTGTGCATGTGAATGTGTGTATGTATGTGTGTGTGTGTCCCTATCTCACTCTGCATGCCAAGATGTTTACATATTCCTAAAACCAGCGTATTTTGTGATCTCAAGATAGTTGCTAATGCATGGTATACATGCTTCCTTATCCACATGTAGCAGGAAAAGAGAACATCTTTACTCCTGAATTCTCAGCAAAACCCTGAATTTCACTTCTATTAGAACTAAGGCGACATGAGAATGGGATGGCAACCCCAGAACCAAAGTATACAATCAATGAAATGAACTGATCTGACTGGCTTAGTCTACCTAGGTTTTTGGCTTCACCACTAGATGCCCACAAGGGAAACTGGCAACTGTTTTAAAAAGGGATTGAGGAGAGAGTTATAAAAGAAGATATCAACAAATGTCCACTAAACTGGTTTTGAAATTTTGTTTGTTTGGAGAATTGAAGGGTAAGTTTTATTACCAGGGGGTGTTGAGATAGCCATGGACTGCACCAGTTACGCTCAGTGATAATTTTACATTAAATAATGCCACACTTTAACACAAAACAAAGTGATACTTAGTATCACAGACTCTTACAGCTTAAAAACTAGAAGAAATCTTAGAGAGCAGCTAATGCAACATATATATTTGATAGATAAAAATGTTTCCTGAATAGCATAAATGTCATGCTTAACATCAAACTTAAAAGTTAATTGCAACTGGAATCCATATTTCTCTACTCATATTTATGTTTTCTTTGAGCAGCTTAGAAAAAAGATACAAAACAAACCTCAATCCTTATAGAGAAAATTCAGATTGATAAAACATAAAGCAATTTTTAAACCAGACTTACATTCTTTAAGTACTTCTAAGAGAAGACAACTGATGGATCCCTGTTTGAGGGAGGAAATAGATAATAGTCTCTACATCTGCCTGGACACATGCTATGGTCCCACATAGCCATTCATCTGGCTTGATATATTTTCAAGTTCTCCAGCCTATAATATGAAAAGAGAGGGCTTCCCTGGTGGCGCAGTGGTTACGCGTCCGCCTGCCGATGCAGGGGAACCGGGTTCGCGCCCCGGTCTGGGAGGATCCCACATGCCTCGGAGCGGCTGGGCCCGTGAGCCATGGCCGCTGGGCCTGCGCGTCCGGAGCCTGTGCTCCGCAACGGGAGAGGCCACAACAGAGGGAGGCCCGCATACCACAAAAAAAAAAAAAAAAAAAAAAAAAAGAGAAAGGAGAAGAAGAAACAGAGAAAGGGGATGGGAAGGGAAGAGAAGGGAAGGGAAAGAAATAGCTTAATTACTAGACCTTGTATTTTGTCAAAGGCAAATCTTTTTCAAGGTTTTCAGATTTAAAAAAAAAAATTTATATTGTTCCCGGATTTTGTCTCTGCCAACATCAATAGCAGAATATTGCCAGAAGTGGTAAGCAATGCAATACCATACCATACCATACCATACCATACCATACCATACCATATCATACCATACCATACAATGCAATGCAATATTATATATATACACATACATATACAAATATATACATATATATGCGTCACTTGATAGGGAAACCAAATCCATTATAAAATCTACATCTTTACAAGTTTTTTGTTTGTTTAGGGATAACAACAGTTGTATGATAAACCTGCGTTCCATACTCCTAACTTGAAAGTTAAAACATTGTGTTTTTACAGCTTTCAAAGATATTCCATAATTGAACCGTCTAAAAGGTAAAGAATCTGTGCATACCCAAAGCAAGAAGAAAAATGAGCAAAGATTTCATAATGATTATTCCCAAAACATACATTTCTCAATCTCACTATTCTTCCTGGTATTTTTCTCACATAAAAAGTATGATTTATAGCCTAGACTTTTAATGGAATAATGATTTTAATGTTAAGATTAACTATGGTCTGGATGGAACTGCTGTGTCAAACAACAGAACACAGGTTGAAAAAAGCCAATTTTGGGTTTAAATTAAAAATTAAAGATTGAAAAAAAAATTTTTTTATTCCTCTGGAAATAATAGCCTTCTGGGACTACGTGATTATCATTGTGTCCCTAATTCACTGGTAAATAAAGATTTACAGAGTATATACGTGGCTGCACAGCAAATAATCTTTGAACTACTTTTACCACTAGTTCGACCAGTTTGTTGGATGTTATTCATCAATGTTTCACTTCAGGGAAAAAATACTTGGAACAGTGTGAAAATTATTTCTTTAACAGATAGCACCAGATTTCTTTTTGTAGAGGGAACCAACTTTGTGTAGGAAATGCAATGATACAAAAGTGAGTTTGGGAAAAGTGAAAGTGGTGATAGGTTGGCAAAAGCAAGCACAACAGAAGAAATATTTAAAATTCTCCGCACTGGAGAAAAAGAGATAAAGTATCCTCTTTTGCTTGCCTTTAATTACCTATCGTATACACAGAAAATCAAAAGTGGGGAAGGTGTGAGAACAAAGAAGAGAGAAGGAGGCGCAAAGAGGATGAGGAAACACAACCAGGGAGCCTGAAACTCAACTTCTGGAAATAGCTACAGGACTTCTAAAAACAGGCATGTCTTACCGTGAATTTTAAGTTATATGTGTTTCTTCAGGGTAAAACTCTCCATCTACTCAAAAATTCAGGAAAACCTGGACACAAATTCCTTAAATAAATGGTTTGGTGAAAAGTGAGGGGAAAGGCTAAATTCTCTGCTTCTTGGTTCATGTGGTGTGAAACAGAGACAGAGGCAGAATGGACAGACCATCCCCAAACTGACCTTATTCATCAGAAGATGATGACTTTATTCATCACTCATCTCAAGGACCTTAAATAGTATCTAGCATGTAGTAGGTGCTTAATAAATATTTGTTGGTTGAAGGAATGAATGCATGAATGAATGAATTAATTAGTGGAGAATTTGAAAGGCAGCAGTGATTTTAAGAAAGTAAGCCCTTTGGGAACCATGCAAATCTTGGAGAGGTGGTCATATTGTTATATATGAAATGAAGTTTCAAGTAATCTTATCAAAATCTTACAGGTCAATAAAAGCCTGGTTAACATCTAGTTTACATCTAGGTTAACATTTAAGACTTTTAAAAATCATTGTTTCAAGAAAAAATATGACCAAAAGGTTTTTTTTTTTTAATCTTAAAGTATCTACTTTTGCTTGCCTTTAATTACCTATTGTACAGAGACTCAAAAGGTTTTTAAAGTTACTACTAAAACTAAATGTCCAGAGCATAATTTACAACTACTGGAAGAAAAGCATCCTGAAATACAGCTTTATAGACACTCTAGTTAAACCAAAAACTCTATCAGGCTGATTTCAAAGTATTAAAGGGTTAAGCCTAACAAATTACCTTAAAACTTAGTGGCTTAAAAGAGCAAAAAATATGCATCACCTCCCAGTTTCTATGGATTGAAATGTAAGAACTACTTAGCCCAGTGATCCTGGCTTGGAGTGTCACAGGAGGTTGCAGCCATGATGTTGGTCACGGCTCAGTTTTCTGAAGGTTTGAATAGGGCTGGAGGATTTCCTCCCAAGGTGGTTCATTCAAGTAGCTGGCAAGTCAGTACTGTTTCCTGGCAGAAGGACTCAGTTCCTCATTACAAGGATCTCTCCTTAGGGCTGCTTGAGTGTCCTCACAAGACAGCCAACTTCCACCAAAGCAAGTGATTCGAAAGACAGAAGCTTCAGTATATTTTACAACAACCCTTGAAAGTGACACACCATGACTTCCACCACATTTGATTCATTAGAGGAAAGTCACCAAGTACAGCCCATGGTCAAGAGGAGGGAAATTAGGCTCCACCTTTTATAGACCGGCGTGTCAAAGGTTTGGGGGACACTTTTTTTTTTTTTTTTTTTTGCGGTACGCGGGCCTCTCACTGTTGTGGCCTCGGCTCCAGACGGGCAGGCTCAGCGGCCATGGCTCACCTCCCCTCCATCCTCTCATTTTTTTTTTTTTTTTTTTTGCGGTACGCGGGCCTCTCACTGTTGTGGCCTCGGCTCCAGACGCGCAGGCTCAGCGGCCATGGCTCACGGGCCCAGCCGCTCCGCGGCATGTGGGATCCTCCCGGACCAGGGCATGAACCCATGTCCCCTGCATCGGCAGGCAGACTCTCAACCACTGCGCCACCAGGGAAGCCCTGGGGGACACATTTTAAAACCACCACAATTACTGTGAGTCAAAAATTTTAAGTATTCAGTTAAAAAGTTGTATTTTAAATATATGTTGTACTTCAGTAATACAATGCAATTTAACGACTTTTTTTTTTTTTTTGGCTCCGTTGGGTCTTTGTTGCCACGTTGTGGTGAGCAGGGGCTACTCTTCATTGCGGTGTGAGGGCTTCTCATTGCAGGGGCTTCTCTTGTTGCGGGACATGGGTTCTGGGTACGCAGGCTTCAGTAGTTGTGGCACAGGGTCTTCAGTAGTTGTGGCTCGCGGGCTTTAGAGCTCAGGCTCAGTAGTTGTGGCGCACGGGCTTAGTTGCTTTGCGGCATGTGGGATCTTCCCGGACCAGGGATCAAACCCGTATCCCCTGCATAGGCAGGCGGATTCTTAACCAGTGCGCCACCAGGGAAGTCCCTTCAATGACTATTATTTTAGCAATTAGAAATGCATTCTTTAGCAAATTAGAAGTAAAGTAGTCCGTGAAGAATATTCTTTTACTGTGCCACACTGTTGAAGAATGTTGTTAAAATTAGATCTTAAATACAACTTCTTTAATGCCAAATCAGCAAGGTCTGCCAGGTTGATGAATTTTTATCTCATTTTTCCATCTTTATTCATTATTCCTAACATTTTTATTTAATTAAAACTTGGCCATCTCCAAATGAAACTGAAAATAGTTTTTAAAGACAGACATCAATGCTTTGCATTCTAACAAAGGACAACGTGTGTATAGTTTCATGCATGCATTCCCAGAAAATATGTAGGTATTTATAGGCACTGTAGTGTATCAGAATGAAATTGATAATTCATTAAAATCACTTTAAAGAGCTGTCCTTGGCCATTGGGTTTGAAGATGAACTTCTAGCTCACGACATTTCCTTTTGAAGGAATCACTTTAAGAACACAAGTTATATTAACCTTAATGTACACCACAACAAGAAATAAAAAACGTCACAGTAAAAACATTCAGTTGAAGAATTGCTACCCTTAGGCAACACAGAGAATGTTACCACCAGGCTTTGTAAAACAATAAGTATTTGATATCTTTTAGGGACCACTACTAAAGTGTTTTTATGAATGAGGATATTAGATCTTAAGATTCCTATATCTATTTGTGCTTTTGATTAATCACTTATTAGTTTAAATAACAAAAAATCATGGAGATTGTTGACATACAAGAAAGAAAATTAGCATTAAATATTAGAGATCTTTCCTAAATAATGCATTGTTTGAATAACCAGACTTGCTTTAATTAATATTTTCCATTGCATGTTTATTCATACCAGAAAGGGGAATAATTCATGTACAGACTATTGAACCAATTTTCTGCAAATGTTAGAGGAACAGTGGACACCTAATTTGACTGGAAAGGAAAAACATGACTGCTAGCTGATAATGATCATATTTTACTCTGAAATTATGGGTCAAAATTGTAATGTTTACGTCCCTACTTCACTTAAAAACTTGTTGTGCTATTTTCCCATGTGTAATCCCCTCAAGGAACTTCTAATGTCATTGAGGAAATTAGACCAGTATACATAGAAGGATCCCAGAATCCCATTTAAGGCAGTCTATGAAGAAGTCCTGGGTTTTAATGATTATGGTATCAGAGGTCACACAATTCCAACATTGAATGCACCTCTAATATATATATTAGTGTCCCTTTAACTGAGACCCTATGAATAACATGATTCCTGTTAGAAATGGAAGTTATCAAAAGATTTTTCAAAGGTTCTAAGGGCAATATAATTAGTAACAATAAAAGATATATAACCCATCAGTAGTATAACATTTAACTGTTCATATACAAATTTTAATATTAACGAGCATCTCTTCCTCAAAGCAAGTCATACATAAGACTTACATTCCAAAAGGAGGACTCCATATGTACCTAGACCAAGCCAGAAACAAAAAATGAAAGTTTAATCTAGTATTGTATTTGCAAGTTTTAATAACTGGAATCTTGAAGAAAGTAAATAATTCTGGGTTAACTTAAGTTTTCAGCATATTTGCCATTCATCACTGGGTAGAGTATAGTCAAATTTGATCTTTTGCATTGTAATTGACAGGCATTTTTAACTATATATTTAAGGTAACCACAGAAAATAATATCATCCAACACTGATCCATCATAATAATTCATGATTAGTATTTTCTCAAAAAAAGACATTGAGTTATATGCTATTATAACCATATTAAATGCTTATTCATACTAATACAAAAAGAAAAACATAGTCACCTACCCGCACAAAGATTTCTAAGTTTATAATAGCTAATGATCTTCCTAATATTAAGAAACCTACAAAACTCTAGAGTGACTCAGATGCTCCACTGCAGACTAAACATTCTCGAATAAAAACCAGAGCTGGGCAGTAGTTAAAGCAGCAAAAACAACTTTTACTCAGGACTATCGCAATAAGGTAAAAGTGACTTAGTACCAAACCTGGATTAATTGCAAATACAGGGCAAGTGGGAATATACAGCCAAGGAGTGGAAGGGGAGGGAGGGTAGTGGATGGAAAATTACTAAGGGGAACATCAGGGATAAGGAGAATTTCACCTAAACTGACCTAACAGGGTTCTTTGCTGAAGATAGGCCAGGGTAATCAGGCATCATCTGGGGGATGATGAAGGATGAAGAACCTGATCAGCTATAGAGGGTGATCAGATATTGAAGATGGGGGACTCTTGCTAAACTGACTTGGCAGGGTTCTTGCTAAAACTGGATTTTACAAGGAAGTATACAGGTGAGTCCAGGAGAAGGTTCAGGAGCCTAACTAAAGTTTGGTCAATCAAGCAAAGAATCTGTCAACATAAACATAGATGATTTTAGGATACATACTGTAGTGATGTACAATCACTGCATGATCATTTTCATAGTTAACATCCAGTTTCAAAAAGTTCTAAGTGTGAACACACTTATCAGTAGAGTTTAAAAGAAAAAACTACAGTCATCCTTCAGTATGCATGGGAGATTGGTTCCAGGATCCCCCACAGATACCAAAATTGGACGGTGCTCAAGTCCCGCATATAAAATGGCATAGCATTTTCATACATAACCTACGCACATCTCCCATATACTTTAAATCATCTCTAAATTACTTATAATACCTATTGCAATGTAAATGCTATGTAAATAGTTGTAAATAAAATGTAAATGCTATGTAAATAGCTGCAGGCATGGTGCAAACTCAAGTTTCGCTTTTGGAACTTTCTGGAATTTTTTTAAAATATATTTTTAATCCACAGTTGGTCGAATCCACGGATACAGAACCTGCAGATACAGAGGGCCAACTGTATTTTTTTTCATAATTGTGAGCACATGGAAGATCATTCTAAACATATTTCCGAAGTTCAAAACTGTAAAGAAAGAGGCTGATAGATTTGAAAACATAAACATTTCAGAAATTTGAATAATAAAATGCCATTATCAATGTTTACAAAAGACACAGTGGCCTCAGCACTAGTCCACTGATCCAATAAGAAGCCTCCACCTTAGAATTCCTTATATTCACTGTTGCCCCTACTAGGAACTCTGTTGCTCAGGTCTCCAGATGTCCTTATTTCTCTCACTTCCTTCAAATTTCTACTCAACTGTCACTTTCTCAGTGGGGCCTTTCATGACCACTTTATATAAAATAAATGACACGCCTCCTCAAAAGAAGCAGGTATTCTTATTCCCCCTTACCCTACTTTATTTTGTCCAGAGCATTAGTCCCCATCTGACATACTTTGTATTTAGTTGTTTATTTTCTGTCTCCATTCCCACTCCAAACAAAAGCATGATCCATGAGGTTAAGGACTTTATTTTGCCACTGCCATATCCCCAGTAACTAGAATGGTTGCTGCTCCATAGTCTGTGCTCAATAGGTTTTCATTAAATGAATTCATAAAAGAAAAAAAGGATTTTAAAATATTGCTACATGCTGCCAGATTACCTTCCCAAAATGTTGCAGCAATCACCACTATTCTGCAATATGTAAGAATGACTGTAACTGCTTCCCCATACTTTCACCAACACTAGACATTATCAATCTATTATGTATTTATTTATTTATTATCAAAAGGATAGGTGTAGCTTTCATCAAATGAATAGTCAAACCTAATTTATAGCCAGGAGTATATATTTTTGTTGACATATTCTTATGTAACACACTATACAGAATGCAAACAGAAACAATGCAGATAAAGTTTCAGTGTTAATATCCTCAATAGTTCATGCTCGTGCCTTTTAGCTCTAAGAATTAAAATGCAAATAAAATACATCTTCAGGGGAACCTGTGTAAGGCAGTAATCCCTCCATTTCAAGAAAGCATCTTTCAGCCAGCACCATCCTTCTGTGAAATAAGCAGTTTCTCTGGCAGGTCTGAAAGAAAGAATGAGAAAAATGAGAGGATCACTCATTAAACTGCCCTCCTGGAATCCTTTCAAGAATATGCTTCCACGACGATAAAGAGAATTCAGAGGCTAAGAGGCACTCTACTAAGATTTACGGAAGGCTTTGGAATAGATCCACATGAAAGATAAATACAAATGTGCAAAAGAAAGACGGATGTGGCAGTGGTAAAGACATTCCTCATGTGACATGGAAGACCCCAAGGAACAGTGATTCTGGGGGTGCAAACTCAGCCTGTTGAATAGCTCTTGAGAATGACAGTTGTAAAAGAACATCGAGCAATTGGAAGACCTATGGGGAAATTGGCTTAGAATCTGAAACTAGATGGTCTGCATGATTAAGTTTCTAAGGCACAGATTATCTTTAAAATATCTCAGTGTTCAAAGATCACTGCCATACCCAATGTAAAAATTACAAAGATGGGCCATTCTTTGGATAGTTCTGAGTTAATACAAATAATAGCATAAACCAAAATTAAAAAAACATTCTGCCATTCTTTTCTTTTTAAGTTATTCTTCCCTCTCATATTTAATAGGATTTTAAAAAGTAAAATAGCTGTCTTTCCAAATTGCAAACTATAGATGTTCTATATAAATGCCAAATAGTCAGGCTTACTTCTAATATTAGCCAAATTCCCCATCTGAGAGACAGAACTTAAGCTGGCATTAAAGATAAAAATAATTAATTAAATACTGCCAGATTACAGAAGACTTGGATCATTTCAATGATGTTGCCAACAGATGGCAAATTCAGGGCAATGGAAGATAATGCCAAAATAATTACTTCTCAAGCCAGGATCCAAGCTAAGAGTGTGCTCTCTGAGAAACAATGATTCTGCTCACTGCTGAGGAAAAAGACATACACACACAAATATTAGGAGAAATATAATCAAATCTATAGAAATTAAGGCTGAGAACTAAGGTTAAAAATATTCTAGTAGAAGGAAAGGAAAAGGGGAAGGAATATTTTAAATATGCCAATTAAGAATAAAATTATATTAAAATTATTCAGTGGTAATAATGCTGACCTTTTTAAAGCAGTATATGTATAATCCACGTCCTTTTACAAGTACGTTCTATTCAACCCACAGGAATGCTATGAGCTTGATTTTATTATTACCCACATTTTACAGATAAGGAAACTGAGGGATAAAGAAGTTAAATAACTTTCCCAAGGTCACAACTTGTAAGTGGTAGAGCCAAGATTCATTGCTAGACATTCTGATTCCAGAGACCCTACCCTTGGACATCACACCACTATGTATCAGGTTAAATGTTGCATGTAAACACCCAAAAGGCAGCTTAACTTTCTGTTTGAAGGCAACCCAACTCTGTAAGCCTGGTTCACTATGACAGCATTGCTCTGCTCACATAAAACTCAAAGATTCATTGATTCAAACATTTAATTAGCACTACGTATAACACAAACAACACATCAGGCACTAGAGAGATGACAATTTATTTCCAGTTCAGAAACAGCTTATAGCCCAGCAGGAAATAATACAGATATGTAAACAAAAATAATCATAATGTGAGACAGGAAGTGACATCCTATAAGGTACAATTAAAATATAAAAAGTTACAGACTTACCAAAATACTATTGCATTTGTATCTCAGGCAGGGAGAGGGAAATGAGAAGAAAGAAAAGGATAAGAAAGAAATAATGGCTGAAAGCTTCCCAAACCTGGGGAGAGATTTGGATATTCAAGTTCATGGAGCATATGGGTCATGCTAAAACTTCAATTCAAAATAATCTTCTCCAAGACACAGCATAAGAAAACTGCCTAAAATCAAATTCAAAAAGAGAGTTTAAAAAGCAGCAAGAAAAATTAAATTTCTTTCATACAAGGAAACCTCCATAAGGTTTTTAGCAGATTTCTCAGCAGAGACATTACAGACCAAGAAAGAATGGGAAGATATATTCAAAGTGGTGAAAGAAAAAAAACTGCCATCCCAAGAATACCCAGCAAAGTTATCCTTCAGAAATGAAGATGAGATAAAGAATTTCCTAAGACCTACCTTTCAAGAAACACTGAAAGCAATTCTTGAGGATGAAATGAAAGGATACCAACTAGTAACATGAAAACTTATGAAAATAAATAACACACTAGTGAAGGCAATATATAATCAAATTCAGAATACACTAATACTGTAATATGGTGGTATATTAACCACTTAATGCTAATATAAAGGTTTAAGAACAAAAGTAATAAAAATAGCTATAGTTACAATAACTTATTGATGGATACACAATATAAAAAGATGTAGAGTGTAACATCAAAAATATAAAATGTAGAGGGGGAAATGAAACAGTAGAGTTTTCATATGCAATTGAAGTTTAGCTGTTATCAGCTTAAAACAGACTGATATAACTATAAGATATTTGAGGTAAGCCTCAGGGTAACCACAAAGCAAAAACCTCTAGTAAATACATGCAAGATAGAGAAAGACATCAAAATATACTGCCATGGAAAATAATTAATTTACAAAGGAAGACAGCAAGAGAGGAATAAAGGAATTACAAAACAGCAAGAAAACAATTAATGAGATGGCAACAGTAAGTACTTACCTATCAATAATTACTTTAAATGTAAATGGATTAAATACTTCAATCAGAAGGCACAGTGGCTGAATGGAGACAAAATAAGACCCAACCATATGCTGCCCACAAGAGACTTACTTCAGCTTCAAGGACACACATAAGCTCAAAGTGAAGGGATGGAAAATGTTATCCCACACAAATGGATACCAAAAGAGAGCAGGGGTAGCTATACTTATAGCAGACAAAATTAATAGACTTCAAGTAAAAAATGGTAACAAGAGACAAAGAAGGTCATTATATAATGATAAGGGGTCAATTCATTAAGATAATATAACAATTGTAAGTATATATGCATCCAACATCAGAGCACTTAAATATATTAAGCAAATATTAACAGATCTGAAGGAGTAATAGACAATAATATAATAATAATAGTAGGTTACTTCAATATCCCACTTCAAAACTGGATAGATTAATCCAGACAGAAAATCAATAAGGAAATATTAAATTTGAACTATACTTTAGACAAAACAGACCTGACAAATATATACAGACATTCCATCCAACAGCAGCAGAATACAGTTTTCTCAAACACACATGGCATATTATCCAGGATAGGTCATATGTTAGGTAACAAAACAAATATCAAAAAATTTAAAAAGATTGAAATTATACCAAATATATTTTCTGACCACAATGGAATGAAACTAGAAATCAATAACAGGGGAAAAATGGGAAAATTTATTAAAATGTGGAAATTAAACAAGAAGCCACTGAACAACCAATGGGTCACAAGAAATCAAAAGGGGAATCAAAAAATACCTTGAAATGGACAAAAATGAAAAAATATACTAAAACTTATGGGATGCAGCAAAAGCAGTGCTAAGAGGGACGTTTATAGCAATAAATGCCTACATTAAGAAAAAAGAAAGATCTCAAACAACCTAACTTTACACCTTAAGAAACTAGATAAAGAGTAATAAACTAAGCTCAAAGTTAGAAGAAGGGAGGACATAAAAAAAGATCAGACCAAAAATAAATGAAATAGAGAATGAAAAACACAGAAATGATCAATGAAACTAAGAGCTGATTCTTTGAAAAAATAAACAAATTTGACAAACCTTTAGCTAGTCTCACCAAGAAAAAAATGAGTACTCAAACAAATAAAATTAAAAATGAAAAAGGTAACAGTACAACTGATAAAACACAAAGGATCATAAGAGACTACTATGAATGATTATATGCCAACAAATTGGACAACCTAGAAGAAATTAATTAAATTTTTAGTAACAAACAACCTACTAACCCTGAACCATGAAGAAATAGAAAATCTGACAGATCAGTAACCAGTAAAGAGATTGAAGCAGTAATCAAAAACCTCCCAACAAGGAATATCCCAGGACCAGATGGTTTCCCAGATAAGTTCTACCAAACATTTAAATAAGAATGAAAGCCAATCATTCTCAAACTCTTCCAAAAAATTGAAGAGGAGGCAACATTTCCAATCTCAGTTTCTTAGGCTAGCGTTACTTTATACCAAAGACAGATATGGATACTACAAGAGAAGAAAACTACAGGCCAATATCCCTAATGAATATAGATGAAAAATTCTCAAAAAAATACTTGGTAACCAAATTCAACATCACATTAAAAGAATTTTAGGACTTCCATGGTGGCACATTGGTTAAGAATCTGCCTGCCAAGGGCTTCCCTGGTGGCGCAGTGGTTGCGCGTCCACCTGCCAATGCAGGGGAACCGGGTTCCACAACTACCAAAGCCCACGCACCTAGAGCCCATGTTCTACAAGAAGAGAAGCCACCTCAATGAGAAGCCCACACACTGCAACAAAGAGTAGCCCCCACTCTCCACAACTAGAGAAACGCCTCCGTGCAGCAACGAAGACCCAATGCAGCCAAAAATAAATAAATAAATAAATAAATTTATTAAAATAAAATAAATAAAAGAATTTTACACCATGATCAAGAGGGACTTATCCCTGAGATGAAAGGGTGGCTCAACATACAAAAAATCAATAAATGTGATACACCACATTAATAAAATGAAAGATTAACATCATATGATGATCTCAATAGATGCGGAGAAAGCATCTGACAAAATTCAACATCATTTCATGATAAAAACTCTCAGCAAATTAGGTATAGAAGGAATGTACCTCAACATAATAAAGGTCATTATATGATAAGCCCACAGCTAACATCATACTCAACAGGGAAAGGTTGAAAGCTTTTGCTCTAATATCAGGAGCAAGACAAGGGTGCCTACTCTCACTACTCCTATTCAACATAGTACAGAAAGTCCTAGCCAGAGCAATTAGTCAAGAAAAAGAATAAAAGGCAAAAGGCATCCAAACTGGAGAGGAAGAAATAAATTGTCTTAGTTCGCTAACAACATGATCTTGTATGTAGAAAATGCTAAAGAAACTACCAAAAAAACTGTTAGACCTGATAAACAAATTCAGTAAAGTTTCAAGATAGAAAATCAACATACAAAAATGAATTGCATTGGTATATACTAACAATGAACTATCTGAAAAAAGATAAAGAAAACAATCCCATTTACAACAAAGTCAAAAACAATGAAAAATACTTAGAAATAAATTTAACCAAGGAAGTGAAAGATCTACACACTGAAAACTATAATACATTCATGAAGAAATTAAAGAAGCCACAAATAAATGGAGAGAGATCCTGTTTTCATAGGTCAGAACTAATATTGTTAAAATGTCCATACTACCCAAAGCAATCTACAGATTCAGTGCAATCCCTAACAAGTTTCCAAAAGCATTTTTCATAGATATGGATAAAACAACTATAAAATTGTATGTAACCACAAAAGACCCTGTACAGCCAAAGCAATCTTGAGAAAAAACAAAGCTAGAGGCACGATACATCCTGATTTCAAACTATATTATAAAGCTATAGTAATCAAAACAGTATGATACTGTCATAAAAATAGACACATAGACCAATGGAATAGAATCAAGGGTGCAGATTTAAACCCTTGCACGTGTGCTCATATAATTTTTGACAGGGGAGGCAAGAATACTCGATGGGGAAAGAATAGTCTCTTTGATAAATGATGTTGGAAAAAAATGGACAGTCACATGCAAGAGAATGAAACTGGACCCCTATATTATACCATTCACAAAAATGTAATGCATTAAAGACTTAAATGTCAGGTCTGAACTGGTAAAATTCCTGGCAGAAAATATAGCGAAATGCTCCTTGCCATAGGTCTTGGCAATGATATTTTTGGATGTGAAACTAAAAGCACAAGCAACAAAAGCAAAATCACCAAGTGGGATTATATCAAATTAAACAGCTTCTGCACAGCAAAAGAAAGAATCAACAAAATGAAAAGGCAACATATGGAATGGGGCACATGTATGCAAACCATATATTTGATAAGGGGTTAATATCCAAAATATATAAGGAACTCATATAACTCAACAGCAAAAAAAAATTTGATTTTAAAATGGATAGAGGACTTGAATAGACATATTTCCAAAGAAGATATACAAATAGCCAACAGGTACATGAAAAGTTGCTCAACATCATTAATCAACAGGGAAGTGCAAAACAAAACCACAATGAGATACTACCTCACCCCTGATAAAATGACCATTATCAAAAAGACAAGAAATAGCAACTGTTGGCAAGGATGTAGAGGAAAAAGGAGCCCTTGTGCACTGTTGGTGGGAATGTAAATTGGTGCAGCCACTATGTAAAACAGTATGGGGGTTTTTGAAAATATTAAAAATAGAACTACCATATGATCCAGAAATTCCACTACTAGGTATTGAACTGAAGAAAACAAAAGCACTAATTCAAAAAAATATATGCACCCTCAAGTTTACTGCAGCATTTTTTACAATAGCCAAGATATGAAAATAACCTGTGTCCATCAATGAATGAATGGATAAAGATGACATGATTATTATATATATACACATATATATGTATGTGTATATATACATATATGTATATGCACACATATGTACATGTATATACATATATTATACTACACACACACACACACAATGGAATACTATTCAGCCAGGAAAAGAAATGAAATCTACCATTTGCAACAACATGGATGGAACTTAAGGGCATTGCGCTAAGTTAAATAAGTCAGATAGAGAAAGACAAATACCATGTGATCTTATTTAATATGTGAAATTTTAAAAAACAACAAATGAACAAACAAAAACTAGTTCATAGATACTTGCCAGAAGTGGGGGGTAGGAGATAGGTAAATGGGCAAAGGGGGTCAAAATAAATGTCATGGAGATATAACGTACAGCATGAGGATTATAGTTAATAATACTGTGTTGCATATTTGAAAGTTGCTGAGAGTAGATCTTAAAAATCTTGATCACAAGAAAACCAATTGTAACTATGTATGGTGATGGTGATGGATGTTAACTAGACTTACTGTGGTAATCATTCTGCCATATATACAAGTATCAAATCATTATGCTTTATACCTGCAACTAATATAATGTTATACGTTAATTATAATTATAATACCTCAATTTTTAAAAAAGTATTCAAATATAAAATGCAGGCTACGGCAAAAGAAAAGGCAAAAAAATTTTTTTACAAAAGCAGTACTCTAGTTGATAACGTTTTTTTCCACAGGGGCTTAGATTAACAATTCTAAACAACTATATATGTATATTGGAATTGAACAATGAAGTAAATGGATGGTGGATGGTGGAAGCAGGTTTTTCACTATTTGAGAGGAAATTATAGACAAGCAAGGGGACAAGACTAGAATGATCCTTGTGGTAATGGATTAGAATGGGAGACATCAGTATAAACTCATGTTTAGCTTGATATAAATATAGATGGAGGGCTTCCCTGGTGGCGCAGTGGTTGAGAGTCCGCCTGCCGATGCAGGGGACACGGG
>NC_041221.1:156849954-156881577 GCF_002837175.3 Physeter macrocephalus
TGGCAGCTGAGCCTGCGCGTCCGGAGCCTGTGCTCCGCAACGGGAGAGGCCACAGCAGTGAGAGGCCCGCGTACCGCAAAAAAAAAAAAAGAAAAATATATATCTATATATAGATATATAGATATAGATGGAAATGTATAGAAATACTTACAGATATGTGTATATGCACAGGTTTGTATACTTACATATACTTCCTTGTTCTGTCAGCTGTGAGGCCTAAGAGAAACAACATGCCAGTAGCAGCTAATACACCTAAAGCCCAAATTTTGATTTCTAATACCATGCTCAATAAAAGAAACCACAGCTACCTGGAGAAATGTCTGATTCTAGGACTTGGGAAGTAATTATTCAAGATGAGCATGGAATATCTTGTACAGAGTAATTTTAAAAATACGCCAAAATTGGTAAGGGTATGTCAAAATGGTACAGAAACCAACCGCAAGAGCTCCCAAAGGCCAAAGCTGGAACAATTTGAGTAACAAATAATAAAGTTGTATTAGATTATAACCCAAAGTATAAAATAAATACTCATAAATCCATACTAATCTAAATAACTGATTGAATAAATAAACAGAGGGAAAACACAGAAATCTCAATCTGACCTGGAGAATATTCTTCAAAATACATGAACAGTACTCCTCAAACTATCAAGGTCATCAAATACAAGGGAAGTGTAAGAAGCTGTCACAAACAAGTGGAGCCTAAGGAAACATGACATGTAAATGTAGTGTGGTATCTTGGATGGGATCCTGGAACAGAAAAAAGACATTAGATGACAAAAACTAAAGAAATCTGAGTAAAATCTGGACTTTAGTTGGTAAGAATGTATCAATGCTGGTCCATCAGTTGGGCTAAATGTATCATACTGATGTATATATTAATAATAGGGGAAACCAAGTATGAGGTATTATGGGAACTCTCTGTACTATCTTCACAACTTTTGTGTAAGTCTAAAACTACTATAAAATGTAAAAGTTTATTAAATATAAATATCTATCATAAGAAATAAAAAGAATTTAAAGAATGTACGAATCAAATTGAATATTTTTACATTTATGAGTTTCTAAAAAGAAAAATAGCACCCTATGAATATGTACCTCCAAGTATTACGTGGTTAAGTACCTTAAAAACTTATACACGGGAAAGACGGACATTTTTCTCAATATGTAAGAATATTACAAGAATAGAGCAACTTTTTAGCAAATTCCAAGAAGTAGGACTTCTGAAAAAAATAAAGGACTCAAGTAAAGAGTTGCAGGACAAACCTGAAGTGGATAGAATTGGTATTATTAAAGAATAAGACTGTCTCCCTGAATGACTCTCTCTCGATTCCTAGAAAGGCTTGTTCTTATTTTTCTAACCAAAACTTTCAAAAAGATGGGTTTGAGGGCTTCCCTGTTGGCGCAGTGGTTGAGAGTCCGCCTGCCGATGCAGGGGACACGGGTTCGTGCCCCGGTCCGGGAAGATCCCACATGCCGCCGAGCGGCTGGGCCCGTGAGCCATGGCCGCTGAGCCTGCGCGTCCGGAGCCTGTGCTCCGCAACGGGAGAGGCCACAACAGTGAGAGGCCCGCGTACCGCAAAAAAAAAAAAAAAAAAAAAGATGGGCTTGAAATGAACTGCCAAAGACTGAATGGACAGTGGTCAATTGTCAAATCAATTGAACAAAAGAGGACCATGGACTCTCAGAGCTGGCAAAATCACCAGGGTCAAACCTTTATTTCTTACATGAGGAGGCTGAGATGCAGAGAGATGAGGTGTCTTGTCCTACAAAATATGTGCAGCTTGTGATTCAGGATTCTAGAGCCGAATTCCCTCTATCTCCAGGGCCATACTTCTCCCAGTGTATAACACCAGTGACAGCAAATGACTGCTACCTGTTATTTCTTATAGCCATTGCTTCCCCAGTACACTCTCATTCTCTCCCCTCTCTTGGGATAGACAAAGGTTTTCCTATCACAATCCACTTACTCACTGAGCATATACAGAGACTCAAATAGTTCTTTATGCAGTACCCCATGCATCCTCTACCCAGGATAAGAATTGACACAATTGATAACAGTAAACTTCTAGTCCATTCCTAGAAGACAAGAAAAGGTACTAATATAAAGCAGCTATGCCCTAAGGTGACAAGTTAATACTGGAACTGGAGTCAACAGCCTCCTACCATAATAAACACAGAAACTTCATTAAAGTAATGTTTGCTTATTAAACTGGAACCCATTAAAAGTAATCAACAAAAAAAGTGATCCATTTCTTCTACTATATTAATTTAATTTGGATGAGAATAATCTATACCTCGAATTAATCACTTCAATGGGAGTTGGTTAAAAGTTAGGTTTTCCAGCCTATCAATTTTTAAACTAAAATGGAGAAAAACACAAAAGCAGTTCAGTTTAAATAAAAGTACTTTGAAGCTTTGAACTTCAAAATAATCAGATAGTGAGCAGACATAGCTATTTTTCCAACTTAGATCCTAATTAGTTTTCTTCGGTCTGAGGCTGATATGCATCCAATAAACTTGCAAATTTAGCAATTATCTGTGAAAATCTTTTCCTTTAAATAACTTGAGAGTTGTCTCCTGGGACTAAAAATATAAGCAACAGATAGAGAAATGTTTAAAAATGACAAATTTGCCCGACTAAAATATACTTAGAAATGTAAAAAATCTGTGCTTAAATAAGTTACCTCAAAATCGCATCATGTGACCATGAATTTCAAACTTATTAAACTTTCAAAATCTCAAAGGTGTAAGGAAAATGTCAGCAGTTCCTGGCAAGCAAGAGTAAACTTTATACTATGATAATGCTTCACAGACTGCAAAGTCTGAATTTCAGAGCAGAAAGAAATCTCAGCAACCACCTAAATGAAATTCTGTGTTTCACATTTGTTCATTATACTTACAGTCTGAGTTAACTCCCAGAAGGGACAAGGGTAGTGGGATTAAAACCCCAGGGTACTGCCTGCTCACTCATTGCTTGCCACCTCTTCTCATCATAATGTGCAGCCCTCTCAGTTTCCTCTCTTCAGAGCTGGGTGGCTGCCAGGCTTATATAACAACAAAACCTGCACTCCCTCATCCTCATCTGTTTTCTTGGTTCCTCTTCACCCTAAAAGTCAAGACTATTTACTTTGGGATCTTTATTTCCTCATAGAGCACAAGACCTAACTGTTTGCTTTCTAGCTTAAAGCAATAGGTCTAAAATATAATACAACCTTTATTCTTTTCCTTCTAAAATAGGGTGACAGTAAGTAAAATATATCTTTCGGGTCCAGGACGAGCAAAAGAGAAGTTATTAAAGTATATGCTAATTAAAGAATAATCATACTAAGTGCAGCTCCCCTCAGTGACTCAACATACTTGGTTTTGTGGCAAAGAAGCAGGCTCTGGAGTCAGACTTCCAGAGACCTTAAATCCTGCTTCTCCCACTGAATAACTGTGTGACTTTAAGCTCGATGCTCTTCGTACCACATCCTCACCAGTTTCACAGTTCCATAAAAAAAAAAAGGAAAGAAAATATCAATATACATATATTTATATATCTGAAATTATTAAAATATATAATTGTATATAAAATTATATATATAAGCCCCTGGATTACTGCCTCAATGACTCTTTTTAAAATATCAAATAACACATTATTTCATTACTTTTTATCTTTCAGGGGTTATCTCTGCTATACTAAATATGTGTCAGTCAGCCTATTATGTAATCCAGGGGCTACTTACACAAGTTCCTTAAAATTTCCAAGTCTCAGGTTTCCTCATGTATAATCCTTAAAGAATTAAAGGAGACAACAACTATTCTGCTATGCGTTAAATGTTGAGATTTAGCAGACTTTTCACCCTCTTCTAGGCTTCTCCCTTTATAACAGAGACTAGGATCTTAGGAACTATATTTCTCAGACTCCTTTGCCAATGTGATTCTAGATATAGTTTAGTTTCTACAATTCGGGTGAGTTTTGGAAGACAGAGACAGCTACAGTACATTACTCTTCCTTTGGTAGTGGCAGGTAATCGTGTGACCTCTGGCATACATAATGCTTCACAGTGGCCTCTGGATATTTCCCACCCCCATCCCCGCCCACACCTCAGCATTACCTATCTTCATGCTACAGGTTGTCTGTCTTTTCCTAACATGGCAAAAGCAGCAACCTCTTGATCCTCTAAAAATCTAGAGCCAACAGAAAGTCAGTGACTTTTCCTGACCTTCACTCTTCCAGCCCATCCAATAATTCTGTAATCAACTAATCACCTGTATTAAATTCCTCTCTTCACAAAATACTTAGAATAATGTCTGTTTTCCTGACTGACCTGCCTGATAAACCTATAAAGTATTCATCACAGTGCAGTGCCTAGCACACAGCAGGCACTCAATAAAGATAACTTGTAACGGTAGTAGTAGTAATAGCCACAGCAGGAGGAGGAGTAGAGGCAGTAAACTAAATACCCACATTTTCAAACAAAACAAAGATAAAGTACCACGCAAATTAGGGGAAGTTCTGGATTATGGAAATCATAAGAGAAATGCTACCATAGTTTCTAGAATTAGATGCAATAATTCAATTCAGCTGTCATGCTATTTTGTTGAACAATATATGGATTTGCAAGTATTGTTTGTGTATTTCATATCCATGTGATTTGGAGGAATGATCTCTAGACAAGAAACCAGGAAATCTGGATTCAAATGTCACTCAGCCAATTTTTAAACTGTGATCTTATAGAAGTCAGCTTTTGGTGCTTCAGTTTTCAAATCTGCAAAACGAAGTAGTCGAACCAAATGCTCAGTGAGGGCCTATTCAGCTGTTTAATGTTCTGCTTTTATAACTAAGTATGTGAAGGGCTTTAAGGTCCTTGAAGACTATTGCCCAAAGTCATTTAAATATTCCCCTGAAATCAAATGTATGTGATTAATTTTCCTAAGAAAGAAAGCATTTGCATATCAAAAGGTATTTTTCATTTTAACATAGCCTAGCTCCTGTCCCAATTATCACCAAATTTTTATTAATAAAGTAATGCTGTCTCATTTCAACCAATTTACCATAGAGAGAAAAGAGACAGACCTGAAAAGTATCCATTCATTCCAGTCCATCTCAGAGAGCAATTATACACTGGTCTTTTCAATCATCAAATCCAAACAAACAAGTAGCTCCTAGTTAAAAAAAAAAAAAAAAAAAAGGAAAAAGTAGAGGAGAGATGAGGGAGATGCAGAGAAAGAGAGAGAGACACACAGAAAGACAGAGACAGAGAGACAGAAACAGAGATGAAGAGACAAGAGAGAATATGGAAACATTTTGAAAAGTACAAAGCACTCAATAAATGTAAATATAGGCAGCTTCAACCACCCACTGGAGAATTAATTAACCAATCAATGAATTCTACTTCTTTATGTTGCTTGAAAGTTTAAATTACCTAAGGCAGTCCAGCAGACATTGGTGAGAGCATGATCTTTGAGTCCAGGCAGACACAACTGAATGTCAGATTCAGTAATCACCAGCTGTTTAACTGTAAACAATTTGACCTCCATGTGCCTCCGTTTCTCATTAGTAACATCAGAATAACAGTAATATCATAGGATTGTTGTGTGGATTAACTGACAAAATACATGTCTACACATGCATGTCTACACATGCACTTATCAAGGTATTTAGTATAGAGTAAATGCTCCATACCTGCTAGTTATTGGTAGAAATTGCCCCTCCTGCCTGAGTTGTTTCACTTCATGAACTATCCTTAGCTAACCCATTGGTGCCTTTTGCAGCAATGACATTATTCTAAGCCCAGCTCTGTAGGGCTAAATTGATTTCAGCCTACCCCATTTGGGACATGTGAAGATATGCTGAAAGGAAAAACCAGAACAAATCAGAAAGTAAATTAAACTTACTAAGTTGACGCTAAAGTTGAATTATAAAGGAAAAGTATGATCTTTTTAAGTGATTAGGAATACTCTATTCAGTCACAACTCAATCTTTTAATCTGTTTTTATTTTCAGCAGATGCTTACCCATTCAGTCCTAATTAAATTATAAAAATGACTGTGCACCTGAAAAGACCAACACGTGTGCTGGCACTTCCACATGAGCATGACTGATCGGATAACCTTCAGTGACAGAGGATTTTGCAAAATCTAAAGGAAAGAGGAAAAAGATACAAATCCAAGGGGCCTCAGAAAAATATTTCTCAATATACTAATAAACTGGTGTCTTATCAGGCAGTTATTCTCAAAGTGTGGTCCATGGCCCTTTATGGGCTGTCACATACTTTACAGTGGGCCATGAACTTCTCCAATTCAGTGGCAATATCATTAACAAATATTCCTTAGATGTAATATGTGCTATTAACTATTCTAGATGCTGAGGATACAGCAGTAAATAATATAGAACAAGCCCTTGCTCTCCTGGGCTTACTTTCTAGTGTCCAGAGACAGACACATAAAAATTAATAAGTAATATATATTCTGTGTCAGATGATGATAAGTGCTTTGGAGAATAATAAACAGTGAAGGTGCATAGAATTGCCATGGCGGGGAGCAAGTTTCAATTTTAAATAGAATAGTCAGGGAAAGGCTCACCACGATGATAACATTTGAGTAAAGATCTCAGTGAGGTGAGTTGTAAGCCATTTGCATATTTGGGGAAATACGTCTTCCCTGTTCTTCCAGGCCGAGGGAAGAACAAGGCAAAGACACTGGGATGAGGAAGTATAAGGAAGCCAGTGTGGCCAATCTTTTTTCTAACTCCCTTTTTCACTCAATGCAGTAAGTGCACCATGGAATATTTTGACCTTCCCAAAACAATCTCCCCCAAATCAGGAAAGTCCTCTGAGGCACTGCTGCAAGTTGAGCCCTGTACAGCGGAGACCTGGGCAAATTACTCAGAACAACAATGATACAATTAAAAAAGAAGCATGTCCAATGAAGATTCATTTTGTGCTGGTATAAGCTTCAAGGCACTTCCCTAACTTTATCTCATAAGAACTCCAAGGACTGAGCTACCATCTCCCTCCAGAGCCACCCTGATTTCTATATTTGGGTTACTTTCCTACACAGTTTGCCATGGACTGAGATACAGTTTTAAGACTTCTTCCCTTCCTCTCCCTGCCCCTTCTTTAGACAGATTCTTTAAAGGTTTTCCCTGTGATTTTACCAATAACAACTCTAGGAAAAGCAAGGGGAATTAATAGCATAATAAACACAGGGATCCTACCAAGTTATAAGACAGGACACGGGGAGGGGGAAGGGTAAACTGCGATGAAGTGAGAGAGTGTCATGGACATATATATACTACCAAATGTAAAATAGATAGCTAGTGGGAAGCAGCCGCATAGCACAGGGAGATCAGCTTGCTGCTTTGTGACCACCTAGAGGGGTGGGATAGGGAGGGTGGGAGGGAGACTCAAGAGGGAGGAGATATGGGGATATATGTATATGTACAGCTGATTCACTTTGTTATAAAGCAGAAACTAACACACCATTGTAAAGCAATTTTACTCCAATAAAGATGTTTAAAAAAAAAAGAAGCATGTCCAAATGAATATCATATCACAGTCTCTTAACTCTGGAAAATACAAGCACTGTGAATAAAAACTAAAGAATAGCAACCATGTAACAATGGCACTCATTCAATAGTCAGCAAATATTTGGTAAGCATGGATTATGTTTCAGATATTATTCTTTATATTATTATTAGGAATACAAATAAGTAGACCATTTCCTCTCATCCTGGGCTTGGACAGATAAAAGGGACACATTCACAGAATCATGTGATAAAACAATTCATACACATGGAATCAACTTTCCAATCCCACCAAGTGCCATCAGGAACATTCTGAAGACAATTTCCTTTGGAGTCTCACATTATAGCCACAGTAATCTCCATTTACAGACAATCCTGGGATTACCAACTTAACATTATTCACAAGTACTGGATAGCATAGGTTCTAAAAATAGATGTAAACAGATTAGATTCTGTGTTCCTAGTAGAGATAAATTTCACAAAAAGCAAAGCAAGAAATAAAAAGGTACTCTGGAGAA
This sequence comes from Physeter macrocephalus, assembly GCF_002837175.3. Taxonomy (NCBI): domain Eukaryota; kingdom Metazoa; phylum Chordata; class Mammalia; order Artiodactyla; family Physeteridae; genus Physeter; species Physeter macrocephalus. The sequence goes on from NC_041221.1 coordinate 156,857,984, forward strand.
AAAACTTTCCACTTACCCTTGGGCTGGACAGCCCTTTGGTATTTTATGGATGCAGAAAATAGCACAGACAATTCCTCCTTTTCTTCTGTTCCCATAGTGAGCATCTGCTGCATTTGTCTTTCCACAGTCCATTCTCCCCTTCTCTTAAAGAATCACTTCCTTTTCCACTCTGAGTCTGTTACTTTGATAATGACTCACAACTCCAGTGGTAAGCAGATGACTGAGATTGAAACCGAGTATTTCCCGTGCCCTTGCAGGGCCAGCTTTACAGGCATGTGAGCTGTGAAGGTGTACAGGGCCCTGCACTTATAAGGGCCTCACACTGGGTTTAATGCTCTTCAGTCTGTTTCAAAGTGCTAATAATTTTCTCTTTGAATTTGTGTTTTGTAAAAAAAGCCCAATGAGACAATAGAATATACACGTGCGCAGAGAAAATACATACAATATGCACCATTCCTGGTCACTCCATTCACATATAAAATTTGTATATCACATTCTGGAGGCCCCATGAATACAGCATTCCAGTCTGTAGAGTTATGAAGATTCAAAGCAAACACTAAGAATTTTTACCTAAAACTGAGTAATTGAGGCCCCTGAAAACCACACTTTCCACTTGAATCAGGTTTGCTTCAATGGAGAAAAAAGCAATGGCATTTTAAGAAACACAAATGACCAGAAAATCCAATTGTATTCATTTTTTACTGTTACTTTCCTGTATTAGGCAACCACTTATGCTGAAAATAATGACACAGAAGAAAAGAGAACTATGGGGTAACTCATAGCTCCTTTTCCTTTTGGTCCTTCCTTACTCAACAGTAATCTGAAAGATGGAGAGTGTTGATAGAATGAGCACATAACAAGAAGTGAAGTTAGTTTGATGAAGCATCTCCACTGCTTTGGTAAGAACAAAATTCATGTGCATGCGCAGGCTATGAAACTTATACAATGTTATAAACCAATGTTACCTCGATTTTTTTTTAAGTTGCATTATATACTCCTACTTATGTCGCTTAAGATGAAATGGAATTAAGGTGTTCCACATCCTACCTGATCAAAATCCTCCCTCACCTTTACTCACAGGTTCCATCAGACAATGCTTCAAAGAGACAAACTCTACCAACCTCTGGTCTGAGTCTCTCAAGTCACAGGTATTCATCTCTGTGGTACAACAGGGAATATACACTTAGTATTTGTCCCAGATTCCTGGCACAAAGCTCCTAGAAGCCTTAGGATCTCCAGAGTGATATGTCTTTTGTGTGCTAGTGACATGACTGGTGCTGAGGGCCCCTAGATACCTTCAGGATGGGGGCTGATCACCAGAAAGACCAATCATGATTAGAAGGTTGGAACTTTCCATACCTTCCCCATCTCTGGGATAGGGAGAAAGGCTAGAATTTGAGCTAATCACCAATGGCCAACGATTTAATCAATCATGTCTGTGTCAAGAGACTTCTGTAAAGTCCTTAAACTACAGGCTTCAGAGAGCTTCTTGGTTGGGGAATGCATCCAGTGCCAGGACAGTGGTGGTGCACCCCAATTATACAGGGAAGAAGCTCCGGACCCTTCCAGACCTTACTCTGTATACCTGTTCATGTGGATTGTTGTGGATTGTTTTGATATGATTTCAAATCCACTTGTTTATGACAAAAATGAAGTTATTTTTTAAGAGTAAAGTTGTTTTTAAGAATGAAGTTTTTGTCTTGATATAAAAGTAAAATTGTGTGTCAGGATGTCATTATCCACATCTGTGGTTTCCAATAAGGATTCAGAAGCTCAGCTCCTGAGGGGCCCTGCTGGGGCCGTATTAGTAAGAACATAGGGAGAAGCAACTATGGGGACGAACATTTAGACTATAAATACCAAAAGTTTATGAGCACTAACGGAGATCGTTCATCTAGGCAAGGCTAACCGTTGATGGTCTAAATTAGCTCTCCAAAGACCGTGGGGCACCAGCTCCCGCTGGAGTAAAGGCGACTCTTTTACTGGCAGTGCGGTAGCTGCAAGAAGAGACTCATCTTGCCCACCAGCATCAAGGCCATTGTTCCCTAGCAACGTGCTCTAGCAACAGGGGACCTTTGTTTCACTGGCAGCTGGATGTCAGCTCATGGTTGGTTAAGCCCACTCTCCCAAGAAGCAATTTGTAGAAACGGTTCAAGAAGCAATTTGTAGAAACGGTTCAAGAAGCAATTTGTAGAAACGGTTCACCTCAACTAAATCTGAACTTTATTTCTTTCATCTCCCCTTGTCTGGAACAATAGTGTGATTAATCTGTCATTGGTTTGGAGTATGTTACATCTTTACTGACTTATTAAGAGACATTATCCTGTATGCTGTTGGCTTGTGAAATTATTACAATTCCCACAGTGAACCTGTGTTAAATAAACTATTGGCAAAAACAATCTCAGTCTCTGAGTATAATTTTCCTTGAAACAAAACATGACTGATCCTTTTAATATATTATAGTAAACCAGTGATAATAAATGGAGTGTCTTCCTGAGTTCTGTGATCCATTCTAGCAAATTACTGAACATGAAGAGGGGTTCATAGGAACCCTCAACTCATAGTCAGTTGGCCAGAAGGATGGGAGGCCCAGAACTTGCAATGGACATGTGAAATAAGAGGTAGTCTTGTAGCACTGAGCCTTTAACCTCTGGGGTCTGTGTTAACACAAGGTAGTTAGTGTCAGAATTGAATTGAATTGTAAGACACTCAGTTGGTGTCTGGAAAGTTGGAGAATTGGTTGGTTTGGGGAAAAAGACCCGAAACGTTTGGTGTCACAAATGTGATTAGGAACAGATCAAACTCTTTTACGCAAAACCAGCACTTGGACATAGAAAGTCTCATATTGTATTCCAAACTGTTTTGTATTCAATAAACAATAAATTCAATGAAGTCACAGACATACCATTTAATTTTCTTCCATCTTTCCCTCTCTTCTACTCCTAGAACACAGAAAGCATCCAATAAACACTAGTTGAAAGTTTTAAACTAAGATTTAGTTATTATCAAAGTCTATTCCTTAAATATTTCTTCCACAGTTGTTGTTCAGATACTCTAATGTAAATGGCACCCACTGAAGGACAGACTACAACATGAACAGTGCCTCTGGAGTATTGCAATGCACTGGCCCTGTCTTAGCTTGAGTGTCTCCATAAACAATGATATGAGTGCAAGTAGTTTATTTAGAAGGTGATACCAGGAAGCACTTTGAAGGAACAGAGAAATGAGAGAGGGAAGGGAGGAAAAGTTAATACAGGGTTCACAAACAAGCAAGTTACTACTGTAGACAATTGGATATCAATCCTGCTAAAGATCCTCTGAGAGTCTTTGTGGAACACACAGTAAGATTCCCATTCCTCACTGGGTTGAAAGTCACTCCAGGACATTAATTCTCTAGCACTTCTGGCCTTCCCCTTCGTTGCCATACTCCTGAAGCCAGAGAAAGTCCTTAGGCAAAGAAGCACAGTAAGGCTCTGGGCATATAAGGGATCTATGTGCAGTTGTCCTAGGGTATACTGAGGTGACACAACTGACAGAATCTACTACAGATCCCAATATGGGTCCACGACATGCTGTTAGAGTGCCAATACTTATCTACTATGTGTCTGCTATGTGCTAGGCATTGTTCTAGATGTAAAAGATACGAAGTTGAAAATAACAGATTAAAATCTCTCCCATTTTGAAACTTGTAGACTAGTGTAGTTAAAGGATATTAACTAAAATATTATATTGGGTTAGCCAAAAAGTTCATTCGGTTAATGAATACATTGTTCAATAAAGTTCTTGGTGAAAATGAAAAATGTATCTTTTATTTTTTCTTAAAACTGAATGAACTTTTTGGCCAACCCAATACAAATATAAGGAGCATGTTTCAAGAAGTTCAGGAAGAAGAAATGGATATAAATGATGATTTGGTCTTATCTGGGAGACTGGTAATAAGCTTCATAGAAAAAGTGAGGTTGAGATGAAGAATGAAAGATAAATAAGAATGTACTAAGAAATACTTTCAATGAATTAAAAAAAGGAAATATAGATGAAGTGTAGAGATAAAATGGGAAAACTAGCAGGAGGTAAGTCTGAAAAGGCAAGCAGGGGCTGGGGTCATTCTGGGCCTTAAAGGCCATATTATAACCTGTAGTCCTTAAGATAAGATTGATGTTGTTCAAGGGTACAAATCTGCAACCAGTAGTGAATAAGCCATGGAGACCTAATGCACAGTGTAATAAATATAGACAATGATTATACTATAATTATATAATGTTAGAAATATCACAATGGCAATCATATTACAATATATATACATGTATCAAAGTAGCATATTGTATGCCTTAAATTTACACAATGTTATATGTTGAATTTATTCAATAAATAAATAAAATCAATAAAAATCCATTGAAAGGTTTTAAGAAAGGAGTATATCTGTGGCAAGAAAACCTTGTGTGTTTTGAAAAGACTACTATGCCTATCTTGTAGAGATTAGTTTAGAAAAGTGCAGAGTAGGTATAAGAAGTACCCTTGAGGCCACGTATACCACATTGGAGCAAAAATGGTAGCTTGCACTAGACACAGAGTTAAAAAATAGATGAACTGATTTAAATTGGCAGGATTTGATAATGACTATGGGAGAGGGAGTCTCCATGCAGATACTGCCCCTTCCACTTCTGGACCATAGAACATGTTAAAAAACAAAACAAAACAAAACAAAACAAAACAAACAAACAAACAAAATATATATATATATATAGAGAGAGAGAGTTATATAGAGTTATATTTGGATGCATTTTAGATAAATATTAGAGAAGGAGTAAATATAGATAACGGAAGATTATTTCACTTTGGACATGCATTTGAGACATTCAAGTGGAGCTGCTCAGTAAACATTTGGAAAAGGAAGCCAATAGCTCACAGAAGGGTCTGGTGTGGATATGCAAACTGGAAGAGTCACATATATTTGTTACCTGAGGCCCTGGCCATACTCGGGATTGCCTGGGGAGAGAAGTTAGTGTTAGAAGAGACCCATGAGGAACTTGATATTCCATATATTAAACCTAATGTGTAACTGCAAAACAATTTCTCCTTTGAAAGTTTATGTCAATATTCATGTTATTTTGATATAAATAAATAGTCAAGACAGTAGCTTTTGGTGTTGCTTTTTTGCTTTGTTTTGTATTTTACATTGCCTTGATTTCTCAATCTCTTAGAGACAATTTTGTTTTTCTTGCAGACGTTAATTTCCATCCAGACACAAACACGCAAGTGGGTCTCACATTTTAAAAGCCTGTGATAAAGCTTAACACAGCTTGAACTATTATAAATAAGAAAACTGTTCAACAGTGTTCTGAAATAGCTCTCTTTACCCTCTAAAGTTTCTAAAATGCAGAGTTAATTACTTAGTGGGACATAATGGCAAATAAAATTAAATGGAAAGAAGGCACAGAGTTGTCAATAGAATCCCAGAAATAAGACAACTGCTTACTTGTAGGTTGATAAAGCAAAGAGAAAAAACACCTCTTTCTAATTTTTTTCAACAGAAACAGAACATACACATCAAATGAATAGCTTTTATCTTACATCTAACAATGCCATAAATATACAAAAAAGCATTTGATCTTTGGGATCTTGTAACCATACACCAACCAGAAAAACAGTAGCTAAATTATATTTACAGCACTGGAAACAAAGCCATAGAAACTGGAACTTCAGGTAATTCTACTTATTTTAAAACTTACTTCAGTTTATATTTTCCTCAAATGTTTGTTTAAGCCCCACACACTAAAGGGAGAAAATAAATATATCCCCAAATCATAAACAGTTAATAGCAGTTTTGGCATTTGGATCACGGTGTGTCTTAGACCAGGACTCTCTTCCTCTAACCACACTTTTCATTTTTACCTCCCATGAGTTCCTCTATTAAAATGAGTCTCTTCTCTATCATGCAGATTAATCCAAGGGTCATTATTCTAAATAAGCAAGAGAAGTGAAAGATGAAGCTTACATTTTAATATTACTGAGTCATCACCACCTACCCATCAATGGATTGAAAAAGGAAACTAAGAAAAAATGGGCTCCCAGAGTTACATCCAAGGGTGAATCTCTTCGATAGGCGATATCAGCCTTTACTAAAGGATTTAGTAAAGCCTTTACATTCAGGATGACTTGACTTCAACCAAGAGTGGGTGGCGAAGTGCCCAGCTGTGAGTACCATTAACCGGCTCTTCCCCCTGCTTCTGGGACTATACCCATGAAATGTCACGAATCAGACTCACTAAATTTTAGATTTTGGAAATACTACTAGACATGAATGAGGAAAATACAGTTTTTAAAATCTGACATATAAGTAAAATTAGATGTATAAATGGACTTGCCTCCAGGAAACCAAGACTTCGCAGGAAACGGTTCCTATATGTGATTAGATTCTGTTTAAATGATAAACTCTAGCTTCTACCTCTCCTCTGACTTCCAGATTCATACCCACTCCATGTTGACTCTTCCACTAGGCTATTCCGCAGAATGCTCTAAAATTTGATTATGGATTGCTACCTTCTCCCTCCAAAGCTGTCCACCCTTTAGGTTTCCCTATGACATTAAACTGTGTTCAAGCTACCCAGCTGCTTAAGTCAGAAACATAAGAGTCATCCTACTCCTTTACATCTCACATAGAATTTATCAGCAAATCCTATTGCTGTCATATCTAAAATATGAACGGAATCCATACAGTAGTCTCCAACTCTGCTACCACTAACACTGTCAAAATCACCATCAATCCTCTTCTGCATAACTACCTTAGCCCCCTGTCTAATCTCCCTGCGTCTAAATTCATCCCCTACCCAAATTAATAGTAGCCATAGCAATATTAGAGAAACATAAACATGATCGTGTCATTTGCCTGATTAAAACCTTTCACTAGGGTTTCCCTGGTGGCGCAGTGGTTGAGAATATGCCTGCTAATGCAGGGGACACGGGTTCGAGCCCTGGTCTGGGAAGATCCCACATGCCGCGGAGCAACTAGGCCCGTGAGCCACAACTACTGAGACTGCGCGTCTGGAGCCTGTGCTCCGCAACGGGAGAGGCCGTGACAGCGAGAGGCCCGTGCACCGCGATGAAGAGTGGCCCCCGCTCGCTGCAAATGGAGAAAGCCCTCGCGCTGCAACTGGAGAAAGCCCTCGTGCTGCAACTGGAGAAAGCCCTCGCACAGCAACGAAGACCCAACACAGCCAAAAATAAATAAATAAATTTATAAAACAAACAAACAAACAAAAAAAACCTTTCACTAGCTTCCAGATGAACTTCAAATTAAACCCAAACCCCTTTTCATGGTCAAAGGTGAATCCCTGCAGGCTGAGCTCTGCCTACTTCTCCCACCTACCCCACATCATCACTCACCATGTACTCACTGTCATGTACTCACTGTCACCCAGTCACAGGGCCATGTCAGGAGCTGGTCAAATATGCTGAGGTCTTTCCCACTTTGGGAATTTTGCACGTGCTGTCCCTTTCACTTGGAATTTTATTCTTTCTGCTTATGTTTTTTTGTTCCTTTTCATATTCTGGACTCAGCATAAATGACATCTTCTCAAAGAGTCCTTCCAGAGTCACTCAACTGGAAGAGAAACATCCTCTCCCCACACCCTTATTCTCTACTCAGCAGCCTGGTCTTTGCTTTCTTCACAGTACTTGGGGCAACAGCTAATTAGATGTTGATTGCCTTGTTTACTAGCTTATTTCTCATTTTCCCCATAACATTGTGAGTTCTGTGAGGGCTGGGCTTTGTTTTACTCACTAATTTACACCTAGCATCTCAGACATTGTAGATATACATTTGCTGAAAGAATGAATGATGCAGTGAAGTGATAAATGCTCCTCCTTGGAGAATCATGCATGCATCTTCAAACATCAACCTGGCTGATTTTTGAAGGAAATCATCTAGAGGATGTGACCTCCAGTTGACCCTTGATCTGGACCCAGGGAATTGGAGGCTCCTCACCCTCTCCTGTGTCCTTGGAATGTATGTTTTGCCTACTCTTCCCAAGTAGGAACTGTTTTCAAGGACACAGCCTTATGAGAGCAATGTGTTGTTGAGACCATCTGGATGATATACATGAATGAATCCTGTTAGGGCTTCTACATAAACTTAAGATTCTGGTGGGTGGGTGCAGAGGTCTCATTTTGCAGATGCCCGAGACAAGTTTTGTATGTAAGTTCCCTTGCTCACGGTAACTGCCACCTACCAATCCGGAGTGGTCTGCCTCTTTCTCTGGTCTCTCCTTGCCCTCCATGTATGGGGGCCAATTTGCAAATCACCACTAATAATCAACTGAATTCAGAACCTACTAACAGTAAATAAAGCAAAAACTGAAACCACAATCTGGCAGTTTTTTTCTGCAAAAGGATGCTATTTCCTCTCTCATTTGAAATATGCTAACCATAGAGTATTCCATTGATGTCTCCAATTTCATGTCTTCAAAGATCTTGGATTTTATTTTTAATCTTTTTCCCAGTTTCAACTGAGTGTTTGTTTCAGTCAGCATTAATGGGTATGCCATGCTGATTTCAGAGAAGTGGAATGAAAATTTAAGACTTTTATTTCCAAAAACTCAATTATTTTGGATGTTATGAGAAATTGAAGGCTCAAACATTTCTAATCTTTTTTAAAAATAAATTTATTTATTTTATTTATTTATTTTGGGCTGCATTGGGTCTTCGTTGCTGTGCGCAGGTTTTCTCTAGTTGCGGTGAGTGGGGGGCTACTCTTCATTGTGGTGTGCGGGCTTTTCATTGCAGTGGCTTCTCTTGTTGCGGAGCACGGGCTCTAGGTGTGCAGGTTTCAGTAGTTGTGGCACCCAGGCTCAGTAGTTGTGGCTCACGGGCTCAAGAGTGCAAGCTCAGTAGTTGTGGTGCTTGGGCTTAGTTGCTCCACAGCATGTGGGATCTTCCCGGACCAGGGCTTGAACCCATGTCCCCTGCACTGGCAGGCAGATTCCTAATCACTGTGCCACCAGGAAAGCCCTCAAACATTTCTAATCTTAATAATCAGTTCCCAAAAGAACTTTTTAATAAAAACAGTTGTTCCAATAAGTGATGGCGTGTATACAAAAACACATACTCACATACCTATATACATACATAAGACATGCATTTATATAGATACACACAAGGTATTTATATAGTCAAATAAATATAGGAAATACTGAGTTAGACAAGGCTAAATAGGCCTTATAATTGTCAATTTCTCAGAGCCTTTATTAACATGCAAATATGATTATGAATTTCCAAAGTGGAATAAAGTACTCAGCATTTCCAATTTTATTTGATCCTCAAGTCCTTGTCATCTGCTCTCATCTTCTAGAAGCATTGTTCTACAGAGCAAATTATAGAAAATGCTTTTCTAGAGACAGTAATTAAAATTCCAATTCAAGAATTTTAAAATTGTTGGGACTTCCCTGGTAGCGCAGTGGTTAAGAATTGTCTGCCAATGCAGGGGACACGGGTTCGAGCCCTGGTCCAGGAAGATCCCACATGCCGTGGAGCAACTAAGCCCATGCGTCACAACTACTGAGCCTGCACTCCAGAGCCTGCAAGCCACAACTACTGAGCCCATGTGCCACAACTACTGAAGCCCACGCACATAGAGCCCATGCTCCGCAACAAGAGAAGCCACCAAAATGAGAAGCCCGCGCACCACAACAAAGAGTAGCCCCTGTTTGCCACAACTAGAGAGAAAGCCAGTGCACAGCAATGAAGACTCAACATAACCAAAATTACTTACTTACTTACTTAATTAATTAATTTTTTAAAAAGAATTTTAAAACTGTAGAACCAGAAGAAATCTCAAGAGATCATCTCACTCGGTCTCCTGACCAGATGTCACAAACTCAAATGCAGGACTAAAGCACACTGAAAAGAATATATCCAACATAGAGGAGAAAGTAATGACTTAGCTTCAGCTTTAATGCAGAATCTATGTCCCAGATTATTTAATTTTCCAAAAGAAGCGAGAAACTCAGAGTTTGTATTAAAACTTTCCATTTTTAGATATTTGTAACTATTTCAAAATGATGTTTTGCAAACACTACACAGACTAAATAAAAATACCTGTAGGACATATTTAATACACAATCCACCAGTTTTCAATCTGATTTAAACTACCTAGTATAGATATTTGTCTATTCCATTTTTCAAAATTTGTATTTAGTGACTCACCTAACGCTGCTGCATTTGTAACCATCTTTGATTTACTTTCCTTTATGGTCCCCTGTGAATCCTCCAATTTGGCAAATCTTTCAACTGGAAGGTATAAATAACATCAAAATGGTCAAAATTTCCTTTGCATATAACATTAAGAAAGGGCCAGGTAATGTGCTAGAGTAGATGGCCTCCAAGATAAGCTCCATTCCATTGAAAGATCCATTTACTACCACACATTCTATAATGTTCTATTCTACTCAAATAGAGATATCTAAACTAACTCAATAAAGACTATTTCACTTGGAAAAATAACAAAAATTTTCAAAGGGAAACTTGTCTATAACTCCTGTAAATAATAATTTTAATATCATTAGGACCTAGGCATTTATCAGTTACAAAGTAGGTGAAGAAAAATGAGCAGCATAGATAAGAGCATAGGCTTTGGAGTCAAATAAGCCTGTGTTAGAATCCCAGCCCATTTCTTACTGGCCACCTGATTTTTAACACGGCATCCTCCCAGACTCTTGGCATCTTTGTATCTTAGGTTAAAATGAAGAAAATAATAGTACCTGCTTTAACAGGTTGCTGACAGTTCTAATTATATAACATGCTTAAAGTAATAAAGTTATAGCAATTGAAAAGAGATCAGTGGTTATCAGATTGTTTAGTTGGGATGTGTGACCATTATGGGATAACTTGAAGAAATTTCTTTGCAATGATGGAACTCTGTATCTTGATTGTGAAAATGGTTACATGAATAGATGCATATAGTAAAATTTCATAAAACTGTATACCAAAAACTGCATGTAAAACTGATGTAATCTGAATATGGTCTGGATTCAAGTTAATAGTTTACTAATGTCAGTTTCCTGGTTTTGACAATGTACTATGGTTATGTAAGCAATTATACTGACGGAAACCGGATGATGGATACAGAAGAACTCGCTATATTATTTTACAACTCCTAATGAGTCAAACTATTTCAAAATTAAAAGTCTAAAGAAAAACAAAGGAAAAAAAAAAGCTTGCTAAGAGGATTGTATGTGAGAGTGTGCAAAGAACTTGGCACAATATCTGGCACATTATAAATGCTCTCTAGATGGTAGATATCATTTTTTAATTATTAAGTCTAGGAATTGAAACTTAAGAATAATGAAAATGGAATATATACCACTGAGAAATGAGATAAAATTTATCAGTTATCTAAGGAGGTAACTCAAATTGAATTTTGAATATTAAGACCAATAAAAGGACAAAAGATGAAGCGATAATAACTCATCAGCTTCAAACTCATTTCTCATTGCCCACCTACCAACATTTCAGTCACTTGACATTATACCCAGGAATAACTAACACATCACTGAAATTATGCAGTCCTTTAAAGGACTGCATAATTTACTGTAATGACACAGTAAACTTTTCTATCTCTATGCACTTTCATACTAATGATGCTTTAAATACTTACAGCTTACTAATAGCTATTACACATTAAAACTAGTTTATAAAATAATCACCTGTTTTAATTAATAGTAGGGCTTAAGCAGTAGGAAAAACTTAATTGTGATAAATCTTTATAGACAAGTTAAACTTTCTGGTCAGTATAATGTTCCCTCCTCTTGAAGTAAACTCCGAAAATAATTAGAATATTAATGTACATGAATCTTTACTTTCTTCTTTCCAGATGTACAGCTGCTTAAGAAATACAGTTTGATGTTCTAGTTTTTATGAAGAATTATGAAAGAATTATGAAAAACATGTTCTAATCACTAATTAATTGATACATGTCTAAAATGATCTATAACCATACAAATATTCTGATTAAGGTATAATAAAAATAGCATGTGTTTTGAGGTGAGAGAGCATGGGCTGTTATTGATACATTTATTCAACAGATTTTATTGAGCTCATACTATGTGCCATTTTTCTAAGCACTAGGCATACAGCAGGAAGCAAGACAAAGTCTCTACCCTTAGGGGGCTTACATTCTAGTAGGGAAGACAGACAAACAAATGGCAAACAAACAGAATAGAGTATTTCCTGTTATAAAGAAGAATTACATAGATCCATAATAAAAAGTGAGGGGTGGTGGAGAGAGGGGAGACTATAATATGTAGTGTTTAGGGAAGGCTTCTTCAAGGAGAAAGCATTTGAATGACAGAAATGAATGAAGATGAGGAAGTAAGCCATTTAAAGACCTAAAAGAAGAGTATTTCCAGAAGAGGGAGCAGCCAGCACAAATGTTCTCAAGAGGGTCAGGCTTGGTGGGTCTAAGGGACAAGAGATAACCATTGTAACTAGACTAAATTAGCCATGCAGAAGATGAGGTAGGCAAGATAGCAAGAGATAGGCTCATGGGATATGGGTGTTACTGAGTGTGATTGGAAGTCTCTAGGAAGTTTGAGTAAGTGTGTGTGTCATCATCTGACTTAGATTTTTAAGTTCAAACTCACTGCTGGATGGGGAACTGAGAGTAGGTGGGACAGAATGAACAAGGAGGCCTAGCTTAGCAATACTCTTCCTGGTGAGAAGTGATGATGCGCCTTCTCAGCACTGTGAACATGTTACTTGGCCTGTCTGGCTTCAGCTCCCTCACCCACAGACTGTGAGCTATAAATGAGCTGTTTTTACATGTAACTTAAATTCTGCATGGAAAGTGAAACAAGCTTGGATGGCTGCCCACAGATTCTACATCTGAAATAAACATCAGGTTCCAGTTCTACCCTAGGCAAAACTAAGGGCTATCTTTCACAGAATTTATTTCTTACGTACTGTATAAATTTTGGAAACAACCCCCAAATATAAAGAATAACATTAAAAATCTGCAGCAAGTCTACCATGTAAGAATGATGATCCTGATTATGTTGCGTTTTTCCCCCACCCACATATAACCTTTTTGGAAAACTGCTTTTTTCCTCAGAAGCATTTACTATACTTCAAATCATTAAATATTCTTCAAAAAATACGAACTGTTGATTTATTTGCATAAGTCCCTACCATGGTACATTTTACCTGTTTCCAGGCCTACATAACTATAAATGACACTATGATAAACATGCTAATATGTAAATCTTTGCATGCAGAGCTGGTTGTTTCCCTAGTGTAAACTCTTAAAAGTAAAGTTTCTCAATAGTCAAAAACTGTATGAAAATTTAATGCATTTAACATATGCTGCCAAATTTCCTGCCAGAAACTTATTCCAATTACCCTTTAGACAAGTGCCCAGTAATATTTTTGAGTCTTCTAGGGCTTTTTTGAACTCTCTACAGTCCTCTTTATCACTAATCTTACAAGGTTTCTTGTATCTACTGCAATTTCTCTGTCTGTTCCTCTTGGGAGTCCTTGCTCCAGACTTCTGCTCTGCATCCAGATCTAACCCCACATAAGTCTACACAATCAAAGCCTCCCAAGATGGGTCGTAGCACACACTGTTGACTCCCTACACAACTGCCTTTTCACCGTTCTCACTGGCTAATAGTGACATGCTCTTGTCTGGGTATCAGATTGCCAGCAATGTACTTGAGGAAAGTAGGCTTCTCTTCCAACCCTGAGGGTGGGGGGTGAATATTTATTTTTCTCATCCATTGCTAGGGGATAAATCTCTTTTTTTTTTTTTCTAATTCCATTGCCTTTGCCACTAATTAGCAGCATGTGAACTATGTCTAGTGAATAAAGCATAAGGGGAGATATGCTGGGGGCTTCTGGAACAACAATCTATCCTTCCCAGATAAAAGGAAAGAAGTAGTTCTCAAGCTGCCCTAGTTCTCTCCTGCTTCCTACTTTTGAACAGAAATGTGATACACGGACATTTGGCAGCCATTCTGCAGCCATTAGTTGTTTCAGGATGAAAAAAAACAGGTCAAGGATAGTAGAGCAAAAGGATAGAAAGTGGCTGGCTTCCAGACATTACTCAGGCACTGAACAAATCTTGAAGACCATCTGTATTTAATAATTGACACTTATTGAAGTAAGGCTCCGACTGTTCCACAGAGACTGCGAGATAGAGGCTCTATCTTTTTTGATGGTTACTATTCAAAGGAATGGCTCCTAGGTTCTTAAGGAAGACATTCCTGGGTTGTAAAACTGGCAGAAGACTCGGAAAAGATTTATATCTCTAAGGGGCTGAGAGAGATGTTATAGTTGCAAGTTTTCTAAAGTAAATACTCTAAGGAAAGGAATCTCAGGGGCCTATAGTCAGAAAGAAAACTGTCTGTTTAGTGATGGTGAGAAGAACACTGAAGCCATCTTTGTCAGTGAACATGCTGCTTCTCCCTCAGTTACCCTAATCACCCCCCACTCCGAAAACCTGTGCTAAGGAATTAAGTGAGCCTCTTATGACCTTTCAGAAAATTCCTAAATTGGCCAGAGTTAGTTTCTGTCCTTTGCAACTAAAGCCCCTCTGATGAGTCAAGATTGCATTCTTAACGTTTCTTTTTTTTGGAAATTAGGAAATGAAATTACATTTTCCACAGAGAGTAAATTATAATAGATCAGATATAGTCGAGGGAAAAAGGTACTGAACTTGGAGACCTGAGATATGGATTCTAGTTTCAGTTTGGTTACTGTATGTTTGAGGTATAATGCTTGTTTTTCTCAACCTGACAAATGAGAAGGTTGGACCAGATGGTCTTTGAGGTCCCTTCCAAATCTGACTTTCCAAAACTCTGTGATCATTTTGCCAGTTAAACAAATGCACCTTTAGAAATGTAAAACCAAAAGATCATTTCTTTATTCTCAGATTTTCATTAGCTGGAAAGAATAAAAATAACTATGCCAAAACTGTCCACGGTTTAGCAGAAGCAAAATCACAGTCAGAATTTCAAACAGCAGGTTTTGATTAGAAGGAGTTCAAAGCAGTCATAATTTACTTGCTCTTCAAAGAAGCTCTTAGCATAGACCTGCACAAATTACCAATATAAAGTGGTTGGCAGGTACAAGGTAAAAGACAAGAACTATATTGAGTAGATAAAGAATTATTTCAGACACTGGATGATGCTTTAGAACAGTAACTTGGGAAAGGAGGAATACGACAAACTGATCGTCATAGAATAAGTTCATTTTTCCAGCAATTTGAAAGCAGCAATCCAGAGCAATAAAATAAAATCAGCACGTCTCACCACATGGGGCAGCTAAAGTTGTAGTTTCCACAAAAGAAGGATAAATGGAATGTGTCACAGGGGATTAGGTGTTTAAGGGAGTAGAAAGTTCTTATAACAGCTGCTACTTGTGATAGATTTCAGGAATGCTTTTGAAATGAGTAGATAAGGTACTGAAATTCTTGCATTCTGCCTGGGCTCAATCCTTTGGGAAAGGGAGTAGCGTAAGAAACAAGTGCTGAAATTTGTTGCTGGAAAATGCTGAACATAATTTTAAATATAACATTTGTCTCATTTGAATCATAATTCATGCTCATTTTAGGAAAATTGCAAAAGAAATATATACCAAAAAAATTAAGAAAATATATTTCCATTACTCATCTAGACACAACTCTACTTCTTCATTTTCCCTGGAACAAAATCTCAGCTATTCCAACAGGTGAATTACTGCTTTCATTACTAGCCACATACCTAGAAGAAGTGTGTTCAAATTGGAGGACTAAAGAGAGATGGGCTGTTGCCTTTCTATCTCTCTCCCTCTAACTACAGGTATAATTACATAGATATTACTTAAAGAGCCTAGGAATGTTGAGGGCATAACTTGGTTTGCCCAAGCTACTAGGTTAGGCGACTGGGAAACTACTTACTTCTACTAGTAAAACTAGCTTTCCTATAAGCCTGGCATCCCTTCTTGGGCAAAGACAGCAAGGAATCCCATATATTAGGTTTCCCTCCAAAGAGAATTATCAAGGTATAATTCCCTGCATTTAATCCCTTAGGTTCTCCTCCTACATGCCAGCATTACTGGGTCATGGTTCATGGCGAGTAATGCATATTCAAGTACAGATACTGCCTCTGTCAGCACCTACTACCTCTAAGCCCCACCCACTCAGGGAAGCAAGTGTTTTAGCATGTAGCTCCATCCTTATCCTCCTGCTATCTGCATACCACTTGAAGAGGATTTAGAAACCCTGTATGGCTCCCAAATGCAGAATAGGTCATCTTTCTAGTCTGGATAATAGGGGAACAGACCACACTGAATGGCATGAAAATCTCTGTCAAAGGCACTAGTAAGGATTTCCATGGGGTGCTATAGCCTTAGCCCAAAAAACCACTGGACTTTTCACTTAAAATCAGATGTTATTCCCTTGGATAGAGGCAGAGCCAATCACTTACACATATTTTAAAACACTACTGACCAACCCAATACTTTAAACATTTAATTTTTCTCTACTGGGTGGGCAGTTCAAGCCATGCAGCCAACACCAACTAGTTTTTGCATTACTTCAAGCAAAGGCAACAAAAGAAACAAAACTCATTACCTGTGAGCATTCAAACCCTGACAATACACCAGATAAATCATCACTTCAAAAGAACATGTCAACGATGACTTGACTTCCCCATACTGAGCAGCTAAGGAAGCATTACAAAGTATGTTGATGGTTGGTTTTGCCAGGGGCAACCTATCCTTTTAAAGGAGTGTCCAAGATATTATAATTTGTCATTTACTGATACTATCTGTGCACAAGCTCTATGCTGGGACTAGATTTTGGAAAACATGGCATTCAGAAAGAAAGAGGGCTTGAAGTGGCTTTTTGCAGACTTCTGAGAAAAGGTCTCAGGAGTCCCTCTTTTATTTCTCAATCCATCTGAGAAAGTTAGGAAAGAACCCTGAGGTGAAGTACGGAAATGAAAATAATTCTGAGGAATTTTCTAGAAATTTCCAGAATCCAAAAATTTCTTTCTCAAAATTTTAATGGAGCAGAAAGTTCTCCCAAAGTTCCATGAGTTAGCCTTTATTTGCCATTCTTAAGCAACTTTGGATAAATAGTTAAAAATCTGAAAGAGATAAATATTGCCAATCAATGTAAACAACTGATGGCTGTTGACTGATGATTAAGTTGTGTCATCGATACTATAATGGCATATTACTCTGTGATGTGATACAGGTTGTTAACAAGATGCAGCCACGGTAGCTAGGACCAGTGATGTACCAAATATGTGGGTGTTCCTAATTCTCTCAGTTGAAAATATTCTTATTCTTATTCCGAGATGTAACCCTTGGCCATTCCTACAAAAGACATGACCCTTTTTTCATACTAGGTCCAGTAATAAATTTGGGAGCTCCATCAAGCCTAGGAATGAGTTGTGCAAATATATACCAGAATTTATGATTATCTTTTCAAAAACAATATTATCCTCTAACCTCCTAAAGAGCTTTCCTGGAAAATAATTTAAACATTGATAAATGAAATGATTAACCTAGTCCCACTAGGTTACTGCTAGCTTGTTTGGAATCTGGATGCTTTATTATTGCTTTCAGCCGATTTAATATCAACTGCCTATTTGCTGTCAATGTCAATGTCTTTAAAATTCCTTGACTGGGTCCCTAATGGAAAGACATTAGATGATAAGGCAAGTGATTTCTCTACCTTCCTTTTGGTGTCTGACATCATTAATGTGATTAATGAGGTGACCATAGAACCAAAGTCACTTGTCACCATTAGATTGCTAATACAATAGCCAAAGCTCAAAGGTGAGGAAGGAATGAGGAAAAAGTCTTCTCTTACCTCTGTTCTCTACTTTATCAAGGAGACAAACAACGTACTTTGTGTGAACCTTTTTGTAATAGTAAACATTTTGTAATAGTAAATGCTAAGAAAATGAAAAACGTGTTTATTTGGTTCCAAATTATTTGTGATGACTGAAAAATAATTATTTTACCTTTAAAGATTAAGAATCCATTCTAGATGATTGAATAATGACTACACAATAGAAAAGAAATCGCTGGATCAGTGCCTTTAAAAAGGAGTAAGAGGAAAGGTAGACTCACCAATGGAAGTGATTGGCTCATGTTGATATAAAGTCCAGCAGAAGCTCTTGCTTCAGGCATAGCTAACTCTGTCTTGCTCCTCTTGTCCCCCTCTTCCTCTCTTCACCATTTCCCCCTTCTCCCTCCATTTCTCTGCTGTAATTTTCTGTTGTTTTCAAAATCCTGGAGAATAACAGAGAGAGAGAGAGATTAAGAGAGAGAACTTCTTTTCTCTCATTGTAGTAAAATCCCAAAATTGATACAAACCTGGCTTGGACTACTTACTCAGTCTTAGAGGATGAGGATGCGTATATTGATGTGTTCATACAGCCCAGACCTGGAGCAGGGGGAAGTAGTTCACCCAAATGTGAAACATACAAGAGTGGGAAATTGTGATTTTTTTTACACATAAAAGGAAAAATCAATCCTGAGCAACCAAACAATAAAAATAAACTATCTATCTACCATAGAAGGAACAAATGGTTTTTAAAGAGAAACTGGGTTTGCATTTGGTCATACAAACCTTTTTCTGTAGAGCTATATGGACTGATGGGCATTCTCGTACATGGCTGGTAGGAGTGTAAACTTTAGAATTTTCCTGAAGAGCAAATTGGAAACATTTTAAGTATGAATATACATCTTAAATATGAATATACACCATTCTAGAAATTTATACTAAAGGAACAATAATAAATCATCACAAAAATGTGACTAAAGTGATGTTTCTCTCATTGTATATATGACAACAAAGAATTGGCAGCAACCTAAATGTCAAAATATAGGGGAGATTTTAAAAAAGCATGTGGGTTTCCCTGGTGGCGCAGTGGTTGAGAATCCACCTGCCGATGCAAGGAACGTGGGTTCGTGCCCCGGTCCGGGAAGATCCCACATGCCGCGGAGCGGCTGGGCCCGTGCGCCATGGCCGCTGAGCCTGCGCGTCCGGAGCCTGTGCTCTGCAACGGGAGAGGCCACAGCAGTGAGAGGCCCGTGTACCACAAAAAAAAAAAAAAAAAAAAAAGCATGGAGAGTACTATTTTAAAATTTATGTGTTTATTTGTCTGTTATTTATTTATTTATATAATCTGAAAAGATATATACCAAAAGCCTAGGAATATCAGGATGGTTGAAATATGGGTGATTTTTCCTGCCTTCTTTTTTCTAATCTCTATTTACTAATTTTCCCCCAATGAGTATAAACACATATTAACTGTGTAATGTTTGTGTTCTGAGAAGAGAGCAGCTTGAAAACAGATTCCTGATTCACTCTAAATACCCCTTCTAAATAATACCATATTGGGATGGGAGGCTGGTGAGCAGGACATATAACACTTCAAATGTGTCTTTAGGGACCAAGAATCAGCTGTAAACTATTCTCTTTTGTGATCTAAGCCAAGGGATCAGACCCAAGGGAAAGGGCTTACCTATGTTTGGGGTCTCCAATGATGACTCAGGTTTGTTTATTTCTTGAAGGAAATCAGCAAGCAGAAGCCTGTGCTTCTCTTCCAGAAAGACTGCACCTGTCCATTTGCTGCATGTGGTCCTACTGACCCAGAGGCCTGGAAGAAACACGGAGGAGAAAAATGCCCTGTCCCTGAAGTGGGGAAAGGACTGCCACTTTTACCCCAATTTCACATGATATTTTAAAATTAATTCCAGATGAAATAAGTTTTTAAATGCAAAATACATAATGGTTAAAACATTACAAGAAATTTAAGAAGAGTATTTGTATAACCATGCATTATACAAGATTATCCTAGGCAAGACAGGAGACCTAAAAGCCTTATGTAATATTTCATTATGTAAAAATTAAACACCTTTCATGGCAAATATACCATAAGCAGAATTAAAGAGAAATAAGAAACTGAGGAAAATATTTTCAATGCCTATGTCAGATAAAGGGTTAATATTCCTTGTATTAAAAGATCTCCAGAAATAATTAAGAAAAAGGGAAGTAACTGAAGGAAAAATGGATGAAAAGGCAAAAACAGAAGAAGAAATTCTAATGGCCAATAAATACACAAAAATTCTCTTAACCTCTCTAGGGTTTAAAGGAATACAAGTAAAAGCAACAAGATGTCATTTTTTCATTAATCTCATATAGAAATAATAATATAGTGAGAATAAAGCACTGATGAAAAAACAGGGATACATAACCTCGGATAGGAAATAATTTGTGAATTGCAATGACCTCTTGGATTGACCTATTAATCTCGATTTGGAAATCTATCCATTAGAAATAAAAACCCTCTGTTCTATGAACGAAGATGTCTATTGCAACACTGTTTTATAGTAGCAGAATACAAGAAAAAATAAAGGGACACCAACAAGGGAAATGGTTGGATAAATCACAGTACATCTACTCCATGCAACAGTCCATAGCTATCAAAAAGAATAGATTAGGCCAATGACTCTCCAAGTGTGGCCCTTGGACTAGTAGCCTCAGCATCACCCAGGAACTTATAGAAAAGCATGTTCTCTGGTCCCACGCCAGGCCTGCTGAATTGGAATGTGTGAGGATGGGGCCCAGTAATCTGTGTCTTAAGTTATCCATGTGTTTCTGATACATGGTTAGATCTATATCACTTGTCTTGAGAAGTCTATTCATATTGTTAAATGAGAAAATTAAATTTAAGAGTAATATATTTAATGTGATGCATTTTTATAAAAGCAAACATCTATAAAGCATACACTTTTTTGATATGTACTCATACTTTTGTATGTGAAAGCATAAAGTTGTGCCAATAACATTTTTTAAGGTAGGAAAGGAGTAAGGAAAGAGAAATAAGCTCTCTTCATGTATCTTTGCTTCCTTTTTCACTGGAAACAGTGAGCATATATTACTTTCCTAAATAAAAAAAAAAAGACATTTAAATAATAAGTTAAAGAAAACATGGTAATTGAGCCTAGATTTTCACCTGACCTAGATCAAATAGACTCTAAGCTATGTGGACATCAATTGGTTAGATCGTCCTTTCACCAAGCCTTAATTGGCCTTAAGACCTAGCTAGTGATGGCTCTGGCATAATCCTTTACTAAGCAAACTATTAAATAGGTAGGTGGATCAGAGCAAGGACTCTTGGATTTTGCATGAAGGGGCTTATAAGCACAATTTCTCTGCATTATTTCTCCAAACTGCCTATATAGTTAAAGTTAAGACCTATCCATTGGACCCTCTGAAAATGTTACAGTCACTGTAAGCAAACTATATAGATGTCAACAGCTATAATACAAGTCTATGCACAGTTTACTGAATTTAAAAATTTTGTCAACTGGTAGTTTATTCCAATACTTCTTTCCATTGGGTTTTAAATTTTAAGTGTGGAGAAACAATGGTTTCTTCTTTAAAGCCTTAATCATTTATTGAAATACCATTTTTAAAGTCAAATTAAGTTAAATGTTGAATTATTACATTTTTTGGCTAAGATTTTTCCTTCAAGGACAAAATACTCCAATACTATCATTTGAGATTGGTTTTATCTACATCTGAAGTTTGTTAGAAAATACATGTATTTGCAAAGCTCTAGCAAGTCATAAGTACATGATTGTAGGGTCCAAAAGTTACATCCCAGGAAGTCACAAAAGTTAACAACATGGGCCAGAATAATCATGGAGATTAGGTAAATTTAACTTGTGATGTTGACTTCTTCCTTTTAATTACTTAGCTCTTGAATATAGTCAATAGTCTGATGAGCTCTGATTATGGAGAACTCAGCTAAAAATATACTGAATCATAATCACCTGAAATGTGACATTTAAAATTCTACAATTTTAGTTCTCCTATCCACCCGTTCTTCTTCCATGGGACAACTTTAGGGTTATAACTGAAATGAATCTCCAAATGCCCCAGTGATGTGACTTTTGCACGTTGCTGGAAAATTAAGAAGAATGTTTACTTGCCCTTTAAAAACCTATATTCCACTGAAAGGAACCTAGATTTAAAATTCTCACAAGCCTGAAAGAAATAATTTCATAATCTAATATGTTATGGTGGTCTAAATGAGAATTTTCCAACTCAGTCTCATAAAAAGAAGCCTTTTGCCACTAGACTTAAAAAAGATTAGACATACAATATAATTAAGTTAACGAAGTCCACTGTAATTCCTTAGAAGTGAATCTCTTTTAATCTTCCAAGTTTATTGGCTTCATTACTGTTGCAAAGAATTTCTAACCCATGATTACATCGGTGCCTTTCTGCAGAGCCATTCAGCATTCTGAGAAATACCCAACTAATTTGATTACATGCTTTGGTTCTCAACAGATCCCAAATAGAGAAAATCCTTTCTGCCTTTTATCTAAAATGTTTGCTCTGCATTAACATATTTCACTAGTATAAGTAAATAAGCTTTTTTTCCTTCAGCCAAGTATTCGAGAGCCTACTATGTGCCAGTGCTTGCCAAGCACTTCAAGTGCATGAGGAAAATCAAGACAAGGATTTGACATAAGTACCTTACATTACAGTGAAGGTGTCTCTCTAAAAGGATTCCTTAAATATTTTTTGCTAACTCAATATTTATTACTTAATCAGATGCTTGATTTAACACCCATGCTATTTGTTACCTATTAAAAACTGATTAATGCATTTTACTATTTTGGTCTAAATGTTTTACTACCCTCCAAGGGAAATATTTGGACATTTCCCTTCACTGAGGCCAGATTATCACTGGCACCCAACCAAGGAACAGACCCTATGTTCCTTCCAAAATTATTTGACTTTATTTCCATAACATAACATCCTTTCTTTTATCAAAGAGTGTATGAAATGCTGGAACTGAGGAGAATATTTTTATTTAAATATTAGAAATTTGTACCTGTATAACTTAAAGCACCATACCTTACCCTGAAAGGATTTATATGTTGTGCTGAGAGAGTGTATCAATTTTATTTGTGGTGTTAACGGAAGTTCAAATTGCTAAATTAGATTCAGATAACATATTCATGGTTTGCATTAACAAGAAAATAAGCAGACAGTTGAACAGATTCAGAAACTGTGCATGTTTAAAGCAATGAGCATTTTAAGTGTGAAGAGAAAAATAATGTAGTTTTAGTAAATAGTCTTTCTACTTTAAAGTGTCAACCATGGCCATGGGATTTCTGTTCTCATTAAATCTTAGTTTTTTCTTAGTCCTAAAAAGACTTTTCAGTAGAGGGAGGAAGAAATCCAGTTTTGAAGAATTCATGTTACTGAAATCGCCATGGTCAGACTCTACAGGTGAGAGAATGTAGTCCCTCCTAAAAAGTTCGTCCTGTTAACCAGAGGAAGGACAGAACCTTGGGGCTGAAAGAGTTCAGATTCACTACCCACAACTGATACTAAATTTCCCATATTTGTAGTACGTGATTATCCAAAAGATACTTCTATGCATTTGCAACAACAAACTTTTAAAAGTTTGATGCTATTCCGTAGGACTTTGCCTGGAAATTTTCTTTAACTAAAAAGTATTTTAGGGCTTCCCTGGTGGCGCAGTGGTTGAGAGTCCGCCTGCCGATGCAGGGGACACGGGTTC
>NC_041221.1:156881823-156929581 GCF_002837175.3 Physeter macrocephalus
GTGAGCCATGGCCGCTGAGCCTGCGCGTCCGGAGCCTGTGCTCCGCAACGGGAGAGGCCACAACAGAGAGAGGCCCACGTACCGCAAAAAAACAAAAAAAAAAAAAAAAAAGTACTTTAAACTTCACACTAGAATTCTTAGAAGGGTGATTTATAGAACCCACACTGGGGTTTTCCATTAGAACTGTAACTAAAAATAAATAAATAAGAACTGCCATCTCCAACCAATGGTTAGGAATGAAGGTGCTGGATTTGATATCCTGGGTTTGATTTCCAGCTGTGTAATCTTGCACACATTACTTTCTCTAATCTGGCTAAGCCTCAGATTCTTCACAGGTAAAATGAGGATAAAAGTAGTGCCCATCACAAAAGGGTCTTTGTGAAGATTAAATGTAATAAGGTGTTTATCAGTACAATGCCCTGCACATAGTTCCCACTCTATAAATTCATGATTCAACAAATAAATATGTGCTACTCTTTGGTCATTTTCAATATTTTTACTCTCTATTATTTTCCTTAATAGACTTTAAGGGGTAATGATGTTACTGTCATTTTCAAAGAACCAGATTAGTATTTATTTATCTTCTCTAGAATTTTTAAAATTTTTGCCTTCTTTTTCATAAATAACATCTTTTATTTCTATTTGTCTCTTCTTACTTTTTCTTTTAAGTTATTTTAAAATTTTATTTATTTTTAGCTGTGTTGGGTCTTTGTTGCTGCGTGCAGGCTTTCTCTCGTTGCAGTGAGCAGGAGATATTCTTCGCTGTGGTGCGCAGGCTTCTCATTGCAGTGGCTTCTCTTGTGGAGCACGGGATCTAGGCGCACGGGCTTCAGTAGTTGCAGCACGTGGGCTCAGTAGTTGTGCCACGTGGGCTCTAGGGTGCATGGGTTTCAGTAGTTGTGGTGTGCGTGCTCAGTTGTTGTGGCTCAAGGGCTCTAGAGCATGGGCTCAATAGTTGTGGCGCACGGGCTTAGTTGCTCCGCGGCATGTGGGATCTTCCTGGAGCAGGGATCGAACCCGTGTCCCCTGAATTGGCAGACGGATTCTCAACCACTGTGCCACCAGAGAAGTCCCTCTTCTTGCTTTATTTTTCTTTTTTCTAACTTCTTAATTCTTCTATTTGCTTTCTCTCCTAAGGTAAGCATTAGGACTCTGATTACAACTTGTACTATAGCCTGTAGGTTTGTATGTGATGTGTCTCATTAAATTCCTTTCTAAAGAATTTGCAATATTCACTGTCTTCTCTTGGATTCGCGAATAATCTGGGAGTGAATTTCTTAGTTTCCATGTAGTTGAGATTCTTTTTGATCATCTTTTAATTTTTGAATTACTCCATTTGACAATACCTTTTAATTTAGAGTCATCTTTACAAAAAAGAGATTTCTGTCCTAACAGTTAGTTAAAAATTCATTATCATCTAAGGGAATTTGTTTTTATTTAATAATTTTGATAGCCCTTTAAGAATTCCCAAGAAAAATTTCACAGTTTCTGTAGCCTCAATACTGAGAAGCATGCAACAATGAGTAAAAAGCAAAAGAAAGTCCATATTTAAATGTCTGGGCATTCAATGTATTTTGCTTTATTATAAATCTTAAATATCTAGTAGGAATCAAGATGGGATGAATTTAAAGTATTCCCACTTGCTTATAAACTTTACTCTTCTCAGTTTTAATAAAAAGACTTTATAATAGAAGCCAGTCGAGGGAATTTTCTGGAAGTAAAATTAATAAGAAGTCAAGCATCAAAGCACAGTGTTAAACATAAAATGAAGCCAACAGACTGGGTGCAAGGAGTATGTAGATGATGAAAGTCAAGCCTATGCTTAAAAAAATAATACGTACACCATCTGAGCAATCTGTATGATCCACAAAGATAAGGAAACCCTATCACTGTTGTATCTCCACAAGGAGAAAAGAAACCACAGGAACAAGTGGTTTAAATTCCAAGACATAGCCAACAACTCTAAATGCAGAGACTTCCACATTAGTTCTAGAAGTTTATAATCTAATCCTCAGTCCCAGGAAAACAAAACATTTTACCCTGGATCTAGAGTTCTCACCAGTTTTATGCAGGGTTATAGAAAGAAAAGACTATTTTCACAGTTTTAGGCAAGTGGTTCTCGCTGACCCTTAGTTTCCTCATCTGCCGAATAGCTACCAGGTGGCAAGAGCCCTGATTATATAATCTGTATGCTTATTTTTAGCTCTAGCATTTTCAAATTCTACAGGCAGCATAACATGTGTCTATTCTAAGCATTAAAAATGTATGAAGAAATTCCAATTACAAATAGCAGGGCTATAATAGAACTTACTAAAATAGTTTTGATCAAATATACAACACCCTGAAGTATTACTTGATAAGACTAGTTTTGAACTAATCCTGTCATTGATAAATTAAGTGTTCAGGTATGAAGATTAATCATGTCAAGTTATTTCATGATGCAGAAATTTTATTTACCTAAAAGAATAAGAAAGTAAACTTTTGAGTACTTTAAATGGGCTGAGAAATAAGTGCTAAGCGTTTTACATGTGCCAAATAACTGGAAATCATGAAAGTAAAAATTGTGGACTATTAGTCTAGAGCAGATGTTGCTGGTTCCCTGCCCATACCCCTCTGGTCTTGTTACTTCAGTTTGCTTCTGTACAAATACCAACGGCCAGAATCTGCATCTCTTTGCCCAGAAGCCTTTGAAGACTTGGAAGGCTGGCACACCTTGCACCCAGCAGACTGGCCGGTGGAAGGAACTAAGACCTCTACCCCAGGGAGCAGTCTAAACCAAGGGCTGAATGGAGTTGCTTGGTAAATGCCCAGCTTGCTCACCCCACAGGCAAGGTGTGTGTTTTACACCATTTTTTCAGAACTTCCCAGAGGTGTTAAGATCTAGTTACCAATAGCAGTGGCTGCACTGATAGTTCTTCGCACAATGGCTACCCCACCTTCCTGGTGTCTCTTCGCCACTCCCCTACTCATGTTTCCTGTACCTGCCAAACTAACTACTTGCACTCAAGTCCTTCTATTGTCTCAAGATCTGCTCCTGGGGGGACCCAAACTAAGACTGACTACCAGAAACAGACTGATCTCACTGTGCAAGTAAATCTTCAAGTCAGCTACGATTTTGTCCTTCACCACCCCACTTAAATATACAGTCATGCTCTTTGCCCCAAATTAGGAACAAACTGGGCAGGAGTCTTGTATATGCAATCAAGAAAGCAATACCCACTTCCAAAAGAAAAACAAATACAGAGGTGAAACTTGATACCCACCCCGGGAGCAAAGAACATGACAGAAACCTTTTGCTCAAATGAAGATATTATAGGATGGGGGAATAGAAGGAAGAGGATTAGCCCTTTGATTACCATTTTCCCTACTCTCAGGAGAATTTTGATGATAAAGATTTAGACAAGCATATTTTAGCAGGGTAGACATGAGTTAAGGGTTCATTCTGCTGAACACTAGTTCTGAGTCTGAAAGCAAAATTGTGGCAGGGACACATCATGGATATAACCTGTACCTAACACAGTAGTTGGAACATAGTAGGAGTTCACTACATACCTGTAAATGTATAGTGAGAACCAAGATGGATCAGGCAAGCCTTAAAGACTAAGAAAGAGGAAGTTAATCCACTATAAATAGCTCAAGACTAGTTAGAAGGAAAACTAAAACGTCATCCCATTTCAGCTCATCAAGTTAGGAAGGAAGCGTGCTTGATCAAAAACTCCACATGTACTGTCTTTTAGGAGTCTGGAGATAATGATAGAAAGGGGGGTGGACATTCTGCAAAAGGAAGAAAGGGAAACGTCCATCACACCAATTATGTTTTCATTATAAAGTCCAAAGCAAAGGCAAACTTAAAATGTTACATTCAGAATGACTAAAGAATTAATTACTGTTGTAATATCTTAGTTCTCATGTGTTAGCGTCAAAATTATACCTTCCCAAATGTCTATTTTCATATCTCTGAATCACTCATGAACACACTGTAGGTTACAGGCATGCTACTTTTACCTGACCATTGTGGAGCCCTTCATATTAATAGACCTGATCTTAGGTAAAAATATTCTGATGGAGACAAAAGAAATTTAACATTTGACTGATCCTAGCCTTCTTACATCACCTCCAGTTATAAAGAATTTATTCATTCTCTTTGTCTTCTTTCTTCTCTGCTCTCTTGAAAACCCAGTCCCCAGGATATTATCATCCTGAATTTGGAAAACAGGTATAGTGATATCTGATTGGAGGCATGCGGATGCTTCCAAAAACAATGGACACATGGTTTGGGGCTTGGTAAGACAGGAAATAAAGGGAGAGGATGAAACATTCAGGGGTACTATGGTATATTAAAAAATGAGAGAGGAGGGGGGATTTTATAAAGCATTGTTGAATTACAGAGCTGTGATTCAAATATAAACCACTAAAATACTTGTCTGGAAGTATAAGTTTAAAGTATAGTATGGTATAGTAGAGTAGAGCTTAGTATAGTATAGTATGTCTGAAATACTATAGCTTAAGCTGCCTCTAGGCTAAGCTGCCTCTAGGCTAAGCTGCTTCTAGGCTAAGCTGCCTCTCCTACCCTCTTTCTCTCCTGAAACTATATACAAAAATGTTGCTGGGTGCCCAGGGCACTAGCAGGACAACTTTGAAATAAGGTATTAGAAAAGCAAATCACCAAAGAGGCGTTAAATTATCATCTTTCCATCAACCACAATATCCTTCTGTCTTTAAAAGACAGAAGTTCAAAGAGTGAAAATGTGCCCATTTTATCTGGGAAAAAGTGGGAATTTTACTTCAACTTTCTGTGTATCATTAGGTTGTTAGAAATCATGGAAACCTAAATTACATATGCAACCACTTCATGCACTGAGACCTCTTGTAAGAAGAAAGCAGCAATATAATCAGTCAGCTCAAATCATCCTCAACATTAACAAGGTGGCTGTAGAGTTATTTTAAGAAATGACTTTCTGCTCCTATTAGTAGACTGATTATACTCTAGCTTTTGTTCCAGAAGCATATCACCAAACTAGTCCCCCAAAATGTGTATTAAAAATGATACATTTTCCTTGCCAGTGTTTATATTCAAGTCAAAGTTTCTTCAGAAAAGAACAGGAATACAAAAAAATTTGAAGCCATGGCAGTTTGCATCTCTCCAGCAAAAGCAATCATCAAGGCAAATATTTATTGTTTGAGTTGTTGAACATAGACTGTGTGGACAGAAGTTTAATGTCCATGCAATCTGTTTCCAGTGCATCAGCTATCACACTACAAATGACAAACAAGATTCTTTCTTGTTTAAAATGTGTCCCACAAGCTCAGAATCAATCTTGATCAACAGACTGTGGTATAATTTGGCAGTTCAGAGATGAGAAGATTATGGACACATTTCAGTTAAAAAATAAATTCAAAGGAGACAACTTGTATGCATGATGTATCTAAAAATGCTTCTGAAACACATTTAGGAATCTAAGTCAACTCTGAACAGAGAGTCTTGGTCTATTTTGTCAAAAAATATAATGTAGAAGAATTACTTATGGAGAAGCTACAGACAACCTTCCACTTTTTATACAACAAATTCCTGAAGTATATGCAAAAGCTGAATGTGAAAAAATAAAACGATCTGTGTGGAACCTTAGCTCCACTAATTACTCATTAAAAGAATTTAAATTATTTAATGTCTCTAATTCATACATTTATACATTCAACACATATTTATTGCATTCCTGTTACATGTCAGACACTGCTCTAGGGTTTGAAAATACAGAAGTTAACAAAAGAGGCTACAATCTCTGCCTTCACACTTTGAAATGAGAGAGGCAAAACAGACTGAGGACAAATATATATTAGAATATGAGCCGTGGCCGCTGAGCCTGCACGTCCGGAGCC
The DNA here is from genome assembly GCF_002837175.3 of Physeter macrocephalus. NCBI lineage: Eukaryota > Metazoa > Chordata > Mammalia > Artiodactyla > Physeteridae > Physeter > Physeter macrocephalus. Next base: position 156,887,701 of record NC_041221.1, read on the forward strand.
TGTGCTCTGCAAAGGGAGAGGCCACAACAGTGAGAAGCCTGTGTTTCGCAAAAAAGAAAAAAAAAAGAAACAGCATTTCATGAGTGGCAAGTGCAAAGGCCCTGAAGCAAGACTATGCCTGACAAGAAAAGATAGCAAAAGACAGCAAAAGCAGAGACATGAAGGGTAGAGTGTCAGAAGAGGAAGTCAAGAAGTAAAGGGGGTCAGAGCTGGGGAACAGACCTGTTAGTTCACAGCAAGGACCCTAGAGAGAATAAAAAGCTATTAGAGGATTTTGAGAAAAGAAATTATATCATCTGCCTTACATTTGACAGGTATAATAACAATTCCTCCTCATGAGTTTACTGTAAAAATTAAGATACGTACTTCCCTGGTGGCGCAGTGGTTAAGAATCCACCTGCCAATGCAGGGGACATGGGTTCATGCCCTGGTCCAGGAAGTTCCCACATGCCGTGGAGCAACTAAGCCCGTGTGCCACAACTACTGAGCCTGCACGCTAGAGCCCACGAGCCACAGCTACTGAGCCTGCACGCCACAACTACTGAAGCCTGTGCACCTAGAGCCCGTGCTCCTCAACAAGAGAAGCCACGGCAATGAGAAGCCCGCACACCATAACGAAGAGTAGGCCCTGCTAGGCACAACTACAGAAAGCCCGCGTGCACCAACGAAGACCCAACGCAGCCAAAAAAATAAAAGTCTCCCTTTTAAAAGTGAAAATTTTTTTTAAAAGCCCTCTTCTCAAAAATTTTTTTAAAAAAATTAACTAAGATAATTGACATAAAATGCTTCCCACAGTACATAGCAAAAGATAAACATAAAATGTTAGCTGCTATAATTATTTTTGTTATTCAGACAGGGATTAGGAAAACATAATAAAAAATGAAAGTCGTTGCATGGGTTAGGCTTCCTATTTTTTATTTTGTCTTTATTCTTAAAAAACTCAGAATAACAATCCAAGGAGGGAAAGAAGAATAATGAAGAGATGCTTTGGTTCAAAGATCAAGTGAAGATAATTTCTGATACATTTAAGTGCCTTTTTTAAAAAATGGAAGAAAAAACTTAAAGTACAAAACTGAAGGATATTAAATTTTCCAGGTAAATCTCTCAATGCTCTAGGCACAGAAATAATTGGAAATCTATTTGAAGCAATTTGAATTGATGTTTCTTCCAATTTACGGCCAGGAAGAAGCATCAAAACTGTTTGGATGACTTTAGGCAAAGAGCTATACACAGTAAATAGAAAGGATTTATTGTAAGTAGATTCCAAGAAAGCCACTAATAGGCCTCCCTGCTGGCTGAGCAAGATTACTGAAACAAAATAAAGCAAAGCAAAAGGTATTATTGCCTACGTAAGCAGTCTGGCATAAAAATTATTACAGAAGCTGGACTGGAGAAAAAATAAACAGATCATGCTTAAAACATCATGAGAGGCAAAGTACATTTTCCCTCTCCCAGTATATCATTACAGGTGTACAATAGGCATAAATGATATAAATATTGGAGAAGGATTTATGATTTGAACTCCCAGAGAACCTTCAAAGTGCAGAATCTCATTTCACACACAGCCCAAGGAACAAATATTGTTATCTTTCATTTTTACATCATTTTGTGTATTTCATTCCTTTAAAAAGCATTTATTGATTACCTATTATGGGCAAGGAGCTGTGGAAAATAGAAAATTGTGTAACACATGGTCCTTGTCACCCAAGAAACCCACGTTATAGAAAAGGGACACAAGGCATGGTGTCTATTTTACTGAACATAAGACACCATCAATTGGAGTTAAATCAAAATAATAATTTTATAGGAAAAAAGAAAATCAATAAATATACAGAGTTTTAAAGATAAACCCAATATCAGAAACATTAAAATTTGAAAGAAATACATACCTTAATATATAAAATCAGGTATATAAATATCTACACTAAGAGGAAGCATAAGTGAAAAAGATGGTTTTTGAAATAACAGGATGTTATAGGTGCACAAAGGAAAAAGTATTACCACTGGATCAGAGAGGTTAGCAAAATCCAGATGATGTTAACATTTCAGCTGGGCTTTAAAAAAAAGCAATAGAAAGTCTATAATGGAAATGACAGGTAAAAAAAAAAAAATGCATTCCAGGCAAGTAGAAATGGTGGGTAAGAAATGCATTCCAGGCAGATGAAATAGCACGTACAGAGTAAAAATTACTTTGCACAGAGGAGCAGCCATACATTCAGACTGACTGAAGGAGGTTCATATTGGACCCAGTTGTAAGGCGTTTTAAATGCTAAATAAATGATTGTAAACACTGCCCTGTCAGAAACTAGGAAGCTTCAGAAGTAGACAACACACATTGTTTAGGAAGAATAACAAAACAAAAATCCACAGTGAACTGGAGGGAGGCTAGACTGCAGTGGAAGAGCAATAGGGAATCTTCCCGAATACTCCAGGCAAGATATGCCAAACCAGACGAGCGAGGTGAAAAGGTGAGTTGAAGAGAGATGGATGTGTCTCTCCCTTTAGCGTGCTTTTACTCACATGCTCGTAATTAATCCGTAATAATGTGACATCAAAAGAATTATTCAGATTTTAAAGAGGAGGAAGCCAAGAGAGAAAATTTATGACTTTTTTTTTTTTTTACTATATATCGTGTTGAGATAAACTGAGTCATATTAAAACTTTTAAGTTTATTTGAGCAAAAATCAATTGGAACCAGGCAGTGCCAAACCTTCAGTGGTTAAGAGGGCTCTGCCGAGAAGAACAGGGGGAGACGTGTCTAGAGAAAGTGCAGAAGCTGAGAAAGGAAAGCATAACTTGGCTATAGCTTAAAGCCTAGGTGGCTGCTTGTCATTGGTTGTCCTTAGTGTATTGATTTTGGAACCCTAAAGCATTTGCAGACTTAGATTTTGGTTTGCTCACGTAGGCCACAGCATTAGCGCCTCCGCAGTCTAAGGGCCTCGTTGTTTAATTATTTTTTTTTTTTTTGCGGTACGCGGGCCTCTCACTGTTGTGGCCTCTCCCGTTGTGGAGCACAGGCTCCGGACGCGCAGGCTCAGCGGCCATGGCTCACGGGCCCAGCCGCTCCGCGGCATGTGGGATCTTCCCGGACCGGGGCACGAACCCATGTCCCCTGCATCGGCAGGCGGACTCTCAACTACTGCGCCACCAGGGAAGCCCTGTTTAATTAATTTAACACTAGATAGATTCGACCACCCCAGAGGGCAGATCTGCCATTCTCTTCTCAGCACATCACCTAACTTTCATAGGTTTCTGATCAGAAATTACAGAATGAATGCTTTAGGATGAATTGGATGTTTCAACTTGAAAGATAAAAAAAGCACTGTGCGCCTACAGGGTGCAGTGCTTTGCTAAACAAAGATGGCTATACTGACTCAGCTGTTCAACCTCACGCAGTTGTTGACAATTTTCGTGGCAGTGACAGTTTGTAAAGGCATTATCTCTGTGCCCAGCCTGAGCCATGTAATCAGAAAACTAAGACAGATGGCTGAGTGACATGGGATGAGAGGTGAATCAGAATTTTGGCTACTTCGTTACCAAAATCGTGTTTAGGGTGATTTGGAATTCTACATTCCTATTTCAAATGATAAAATATTTCTGAAGGAGATTAGGCATGCACACATCATCAAAAGAAATTTCATTTAATGATGTTGGACAAATTACCAATCAAAATAGACTAACTTCCCCAAGCATCACTTGCATGAAGAACACTAGTTCTCAATTTGTAAATCATTTCTTAGATACTTGGTAGAGTTAAAAAATAAGGGTCTTATTTTGTGGAGTCTCTGATAACTCTATCAGAGTCACCTTGGGTGACCCCTAATTCAGATTACAAATCAGGCAGAATGGAGTCAGGTTTGGAAATCTGTAGCAACCAGATTTGGAAAACACTGCTCCAGGGGACACTGTGACCAATAGATAGCTCACATTGAATCCATGAGAAGAAAATAGTTTTTCTCTCCACGCCATGATAACTTAACATCTTCAAATTCATTCCAAGCCACATTCTTTTGCAAGCAACCAATTTCTATCTTTTGCGATAATTATATTAGTATTGATACTAAGCACATATGAAAACCATGCATTCTTTTCTATCTGGCATCTTTCAAGATAATCCACGTCATGGTGTGTATAAGTAGTGCGTTCCGTTTTATTGCCAAGTATAATAAGAAGGCTGGGAAGGAGAAGCAAACCTGACGACAAGTGGGATTTTTCAATCATGAAAACTATTCTTAATTAGTAAATACTTACACATATGTACACATATATACATACACTTTCATATATATGCATCCTACGAAGGTCATCTATGGTTTCAAGATTATTCTATTTGTAGTTATACATTTTGTGATGACATTTTATTGGTCTGGGGCAACCTCTGTTTATATAACGTCCCCCAAAAGGTGTTTTGTTCAACAAAGAGAGGAACACAAAAGTCTCATTTTTGCCAAGTTCTTTGTAGGATGGACCTGTATAAATTCTAAAACAGTCATCAAGGAATGCACTGAAAAAAAAAATTCTAAGGCAAGTCTCCACAAACTTTTTCCATAAAAAGCCAGAGAGTTAATAGTTTAGGCTTTGTGAGCCATACGGTGTCTGTCGCAACTACTGAACTCTGCCAATGTAGCATGAAAGCAGCCACAGACCACAGGTAAAGGAACAAGCACATCTATGTTCTAATACAATTTAATTAATGAAAACAGGTAACTACCAACACCTATTAGAATGGCCCAAATCCAACACACTGGCAACACCAACTTCTGGCAAGGATGTGAAGCAATAAGAACTCTCATTCATTGTTGGTGGGAATGCAAAATGGTAGCCACTTTGGAAGACAGTTTGGTGGTTTCTTACAAAAGTAAACATACCCTTGCCACACGTTCCAGCAAAGATGCTCCTTGGAATTTACTCAAAAGAGTTGAAAATTTATGTGTTTTGTTCATTAGAATACTCACAGGGGATTTTTAGGGCAGTGGAACTAACTCTTCTCTATGATAGGTAATGGTGGATACATGACATTATGCATTTGGCAAAACTCATAGAATGTACAATGCGAAGGGTGAACCCTAATGTAAACTACGGACTTTAGTTAATACAAATGTATCAATATTGGTTACTAAATTTTAACAAATATACCACACTAATGCAAGATGTTAATAATAGGGGAAACTGTGGGTGGGGTGAGAGCACAGTTTCTGTTGGGAACTCTACTTTCTGTTCAATTTTTCTGTGAACCTAAAACTGCTCTAATAAAACAAAACAAAACAAAAACAGGCAATGAGCCAGATTTGACCTGTGGGCTATAGTTTGCTGCCCTCTGTTCTAGAGAATGAAGACATCATCAGAGAATACTTGGAGTTCATAAAGTTGTCTTTGTGAATGTCACTGACTTCAAAGAAATTCATTCAATATTGCTTTCAGAATTTTGTTTAGAAAAGCATGATAACACTCCTGCCAATTACATTCATATTTTCATATTTTTATTTCCATAGCAAAAAGTTATCCATTATAATCATGAAACTGAACCCATGCACTTTTCTTACAAGCCAATAGTTAAGCAGATCCTTCTTGCTCCAGCATTGGGGGGACCTCCCACAACCCACAGAGCCCCTGTGTGGGGAACCTAGCACATCTTAATGTAACACAAGCAGTGCTCCAAATACAGGTGTCTTCAGGCTATGGCTTCATCTAGGCTGCTCAAAAAGATTAGATACTTTATGGCCCTCTTAAATAGTCTCATATTGTATACTTTAGAAAGTTTTATCTTCTAGAGTTTCCACCTGTCATGTTGCCATCAGTAGCGCAGGAAACAACCCTAGCATTTTTTTAAAGAGTGCTATAAACTCAGTCTTATCTCCATGGCCACTTTACAGTAGCAATGTGTATTCCATTTTTAAGATACTAATCAAATTTTAGTTAAAATAGTAACATGTATTCTCAGTAACAATACTATAAATAATCTGTTTTGCACTTAATGTAACAGTAAAAACATATATTCAATGGTTATTATTATTTTAAATATTTGTTTTTGTTTATGTTTCAAAATGCAGCAATAAAATTTACTTCAACTGCAATCACCAATGCAACTACAACTTTTCTTATAATTTGCCATAAATAATAAATAATGCAGTGCCTATAAATGCACAACAATCTTTCTTGGGAAAAGTTGGCTTTTGATTGCTGTAATTTTTGTGAGATTTGTCAAGTCAAGATAGAATTTTAACTAACTTGGGGTCCACCTGCTGCTAAGTGATCTAGGAACGTGTAGAAGACTTGTTTTCTTTAGGACAAGCTATAACTGCTCTGGGAATCGTAAAATGTATATTTCTGCCCCTTTTTGTTATTTTCAACAGATTATGCTCATTAACAATGGGAAAGTAGCTGAACTTCAACCATTTAGTATAAGGATTAGGTTGATTAGCTTCTGAGGGTAGGATGGCTGAGTTGGAATGAAAGATTTGACTTCTCAGTATCTGCACACATAAGCTATTTGCCACTCATAAAAGACTAACAACTTTCTGGGCTTCCCTGGTGGTGCATGGTTATAATCTGCCTGCCAATGCAGGGGACACGGGTTCGAGCCCTGGTCCGGGAAGATCCCACATGCCGCGGAGCAACTAAGCCTGTGCGCCACAACTACTGAGCCTGCATGCTACAGCTACTGAAGCCCGCACGCCTAGAGCCCGTGCTCCGCGACAAGAGAAGCCACCACAATGAGAAGTCAGTACACCACAATGAAGAGCAGCTCCCGTTCATCGTAACTAGAGAAAACCCGCGTACGGCAACGAAGACCCAACGCAGCCAAAAATAAGTTAATTAATTAATTAATTTTTTTTTAAAAGACTAACAACTTTCTTTCCTGACCGTGTCTGTAACTAGGTCAACAGCCATTTTGAAAAGAGACAGATATGTATATTATGGAGAAGGTAGAATAGAAAAGAGAGAATCCAGAAAAATCTCTTTTAAATAGAAGCAGCAGCATCTGAGTTATGAATTGAGTTATTTGTCAAGTGATCTAGTCTTGAGAAAGTATACATAACCTTTAGAGAAGTGACAGAGACATCTACTACCAGCTATTGACCACATACCATGCTAGAACAGAAGTCAATACATAAACGAAACAAGGTTAAATACATTAACAAGGACCCCGTGCCATATAACTGCAGTTTACCCCAATCCTTCTCTCTCTCTTTTTTGTCTCCAATTTTTATGTGTAGGAGGAAGGTAGGAGGGAATCAAAGCTTGCAAGGAGAATTTTGCCTTGTTATTTTGCTAACTTAATGCTCAGCATCTGGTCTATCTGCTGCTGTGCATGGGCTATGGTGATCTGACACTGATCATGGAATGCTGATTGAAAAATAATGAAGAGTCGACTTCAGATAGAAATTCTTTGCGGGTGAACTAACAACATTCAAGCTTATTAAGACCAGTCAATAACTAACCAATTTTTTTGCTTTTGAGTTATTTTAACAGATGGCTGCTTTATCTTCTTTCATAAGCTCACAAACAGTGCTCATCTGCATTTTCTTTACATCTTAGAAAACAGTTGCTGTGGTTCTTCACTTTTATTCCCTTATGCATTTAAGTTGAATTTTTTATGTTGAAATTTTGGTCTGGGCTTTTCCACTTTATAGTGGCAAGGTTAGAATAAGTTAGTAATAATTAAGTGTGGGTCAGAGGCATATGTAATTTTTGACATATGCCTTGGAAACTCAAGTTGCCTTAGGAAAACACCCCACCCATTTCTTCAGCTGCAAAATGAGAGATTCTGTGTTTGCCAGTCAGCATCTGCCTATATAAGACAATTTTTCAAAGTTAGAGAAAGTTTAAGGCAATAAGGTGAATTTTCTAATAGTGACGGTGACTTTTTGTAACTAAAAACAGATATTTAAGCAATTATGACAAAGTCACATCTCTGAGTGCTTACAGGGCAAAGTTTTCCAATGGCTCAAAGCAATATACACATCATCCTAAATCTAGGACTATTTGGCGAGTATCATAGTGGCACATTACAGCAATATGGAATTTATCCCTATTAGTTGAAACTTTTTCTCCTCCTGTCTAGCCTAATTTAGTTCTAGAAATACTTGAAAGAATTTTTTTATCTCATGGATAGAGCTTTCCTTTAATCAAGGATAGTAAGTGCTATATGAGATAAATAGGAGCCTTGATCTGTTGGGAAGTAACATAAAGGCTTATATTGCAGAGATGTGTTCAATTAATTGCAATATTCATAAAAGTTCTCAAAACAATAAAAAGAAAATTGGTAGCAGGTCTGAAAATATCATAATTACCATCCCAAGATACAAGCAAACCAGTTTACACATAAGCTAGTTTGATAATTTTGCAGCCAATTAGTAACAATACAACCAAAGTTACCTGAAGTACTCAGAGAACAGAGATTGTTTTTGTTACACTCTCCAAACAAAACAAAACCAAGCCTAGTATGGTAGATTGGTTACATTAATGGTCCCAAATAATGCCTCCCTACACTGTGGCCCTTAACTGTGTGATCCTCTCCCACTCTGTCTCCCGCTGTGGCCAACTAACTTATTTTAGCCAATGGGATACTAGCCCACATGCTGCAAGCAGAGACTTGAGGACATGTACGTTTCTGCTGTTCTCTGGTGTGACTGAGGGGCTGGCTTACTCTTGGACCCTTACCACTACCAGATGAACATTCCTAGGCTAGTCTGATGAAAAGATATGAGAAACATATGAACTAAACCCAAACTGTCCAAGCTAAAGTCATCCTAGTTAAGACAGCCCTCTGCTTACCTGCCAGTTGACCAGAGATGCATGAGCCAGCCCACCTCAGATCAACCCAGCCTCTATCAATAAAACCAGCAGCCAACCCACAGACTTATGAGAAATAATAAATGTGTGTTTTAAACATCTTTGTTTTGAGGTGATTTATTACACAGTATTATTATGGCAATAGATTATTGATACACCTTGTTACAGTCTGAAAATCTTTCTGAAAACTTATAAATCCACCTTTTTGCCTGAATCTGTTGATTTGCTAAATACAGTAATTTTCTCCATTTGTCCCTTTCCCTCAAGAAATTGAAATTAAATGCTTCATTACATACTGAAATGTCTCTCTGTTATTACCATTACTTGCATTTCCAGTGCAGTATACCAGTTACCTAAAATTACTACTCAACTTCCAGGTCAAATTTTTGCAGTTTTCCAATATGCCTTCTACCTAAAAGAAGTCTTAAGACTTGAAGGGACACTTCCAAAAGAGATTAGGCTTAATCAGAGAAAAAAATATCTTAAAGGTCTTTAAGGAAATAAATTTTAAAAAAAACAAAAAACTTGGAGTATACGCAATTCCTTGCTGCTACATTTTTTTCTCTTTTTGAGTTTTAAATAAAGGTCAGCTTAATAACAACTAGAACCCATCTATTTATTTCTTGTCATTATCAGTCAAAGTTCAGGTCATTTTAAACGGACCCTCCACTCCTTGACAAGTTTTCCATACCTTTCCTAAGGACAGTACTGTATCAACATTAGTATCATATGCTTATCATACGTCTTTGCACTGAGGGATTGGAAATCATCGATTTTTCTTTACAGAAAGGAAATCTGGGCCATTGAAGAGGAGAGGTCATTTGCTTTTTGCTCAGCCTCTCAGAATCTTGGTTTTTTCTTTTATCACAAATCAAATGAAGTTGTTGGGCACAGAAAGTTTTGAGCAATTTGATTGTCTTCAAATAACTATTTTTCCTCCATATTTCTGTGGGAATAGAGAATACAGAATCAGAAAACAGAAATGATTTGTTTTTATCGTGAATCCGTCAACCCAAATAAAGGCATAGGTGTGGAAATTTAATGTGAGAAAGTTATAGGTTTTAAAGTTTTAAAATAAAGGTAAGATACTTTATTTCTAGTGGGTTTATAGCATGTGATGAGAGTATAGGATATAAACAGAGATGTAAGATTGCCAAGCTAATGGCCACTTATTGATAATGATAAAACACGTTACTGAGAATGATAAAAACTGCTATATCTTCTTACTCTAAGTCAGACTCTCTGCTAAGTGCTTTCCAAACATTTAATTTAATGCTACAACAACCATATGATTCAATGGCAAATACAAGTAGTTGGCAGATCCAAGAGCCATTTCTCTCTCCCTTCTCTCATACTACCTTCTACTACTGTGGCTAGAAAAGTGAAATATTCAGTTTTCCAGTTTTCCTTGTAGTAAGAGATGGCCATGAGATAATGTTCTGTCCAAGTATATATAAGCAGAAGTTGTTTCAGGAGATTTCTGGGAAAACTTTTGTTTTCTTAATCAAAAGAGACAGTCATGAATGACATGACTTTTCCCCCTTTCTTCCTGCCTTGAATGCAGATTTGACGCCTACAGCTGTGGCAGCCATCTTGTCACCACATGGAAAAGGCCTAGAGGATTACAGAGATGCCAGCCCTGTTAATACTGAACCACTAAACCAATCCCAAGAGCCTCTACCTCCAGATTTCTCATCATGAGAGAGAAAATAAACCTCTACTTATTCAAGTCACTGTTAGGCAAGAGTTTCACTACTTCTACTTGTAAAAATTCCTAATAGAAATTTCAGATCCCATGTTTGTTTCTTTGTTTTTGTTTTATGTTTTTCTTTTTGCCAATTTGTAGATTAGTTTCTTTAATTCACCTCCAGTAATGCTAAAGTCCAAAATAAATCCACACATTCCATTAAAAATTTATATAATATCTAAATATGACATATATCAGGTAGGTTTTAAGTTTGCCTTGTTCAACATTCAACAAATTGAAATTGGGCTGTGCATAGATATCCTAGTAACTTCAAGCATTAAAGCAATCTCTTAATTTTGAATACCCATTCATTCTAAAATATACACAAAATATGCAAAGAGGTGTTCATACTTAGCTAGAAACAAATAGAAGCTATGATGTCATAATTGAAAAATAACCTTAAGTAAATATCCTATACTATTAAAAGTATAGATTTTAAATGTAAACAATTAAATAAAAAATTAAATATCCATGCAAAATACCCAATGCAGAAGATACACTTTATATTCATTCATCTGTTTTTCACACATATACCTAAGTCCTTATGTCTGGGAAGGTGCTTTTTATTTCTGTTTGTTATCAAATCTAATGTTCTTAAGCAAGCTCAGTACTGCCTCTCTCTGTACTCAATATTGAAGTAAACATTCTATCAGCAATCTCTCCAAAACTTCCCAACACCAATCTTTTCCTAGATTCCAAGTGCATGTAAGGTGCTGGTTATAAACTGAAATCAATTGATTGCTGATTTTAGTACAATGATCACCAAGAAAAGCAGAATTAGCAGATGGAATAAGCAAAAGGTTTACTTTTTATTTGGCCATAAGGTGGATATAAAATAACAGAGACCAAAACAGACATTAAAGTATAAAACGAATGACTTTCAGAGAGTGTATTTCCCGGGAGCAGGCCTTGCATTCATCCCTTTAACTCTGAGGATGCAGTAATCCTCAAACTACTCCTAATTTAGAGAACTTTGGAACTATTAGAATGACTCAGTGAGGATTCTGAATTCTAAGGACAATGAAGTATAACTGCACTCTCAGACTTTGGTATCATAGAAAGAGTTCAGGCTTTAAAGCCAGATGAACATTTACTAGTAAATCACACCTGGGGTGATTTACTTAGCATCTTTGAGCATTAGGGTCTCATCTATAACTCACAGAGAAGTTGCAGACTAAATATACCATTTTTTAAAGTGTTGGTACAGACTATGGCATATATTAAATGTTCAATAAATAATGGCTATTTTTATTAGCTTATCATTTTGATATATTATCTTATTTTTAAGTACCTTTAGACAAAGCTAGAAAAAAAATCACAGTATTTTCAGCCAGTTTCACACTTACTCAAAATGAATTTCTGGCCTCAAAATTAAATCTTCTTTTATAACCTATAATCTTTAAGTATGAGGCAAGAAAACTGTGGTGAGAGCAGCCGTTGATCATGACGAGATCCCTGACTGAGCTGAGTAAACACTGGGTAAACTCCATGTTCAGTGAGGATTGAGTGAAAATGAAATAAAACCACAGCAAGTACTGTTTGCTCCACCTGCCTAAAATGTGGAGAAAGTGCCCATGGGGTGTCCTCTTATCCTTCTCTTTATTTGTTTAGTAAATGTGTGTGGTCAAGGAGCCCATGGTGCATTTGGCAGCGTGGGTCACAAAATGTTAGCTATAAATAAAAAACAAGATCCAATACCCTCTTTTTATCCGTTCTTCCCTCAAGACTATTCATTGGTCAAGTATTTCAGCCCCTTCTGTTTGTTAGGCACTGAGGATACAAAGGTTAACGAGATACAGCTCCTGCCCCCGTGAGACCTCCACTGTGGTTAGAATGAGAAACCTTTAAAATCTGACTGCTGGAGCAACCATGATGAGCGGCAAGGTGAGCGCAGAATGAGAACGTGGAAAATCAAAGCTCTGCGGCTCAAGTTATTAATCAAAGTTATAATGTGAAAGGGCTCCCCCTCCCCTGCCTCCCTGATCAAGCTTCTCTATGTGAGTGCCAAACCTGGGAGACTGCAGCGAGGCAGAGAAGATGACCCAGGTTTGGACTGAACTAAGATTATGAAACCAGCCTGAGAAAAAAAAAGAACTATGGATAATGTGTCCCATCTAGCCTGACTCAGAAATCCCAAATGTCCACTCTGCCCAGCAGTCCAGGTGGGCAGCCTGCCAACCCAGCTCGCATCCCCATGAGGTGACCTTCTCCCAAGGAGAGATAGTGGCAGTTGTGTCCTGGTGACAAACCAGAAGCCTCCCTGGTTACCAAACCCAACCAGGTACACTTTGTCTATGGTCACTATGCTCCCTACAACAGCTGAGTGAACAGAGATGGCAGAGTAGTAGTGAGACTGACATGCAAACAAGTAATTATAATACAATGTAATGTGGAAGTACAGATTGGTGAGCAATGAACTCACCTCAGTCCTGGGATCAGACGCTCACAGAAAGCTCAGAAGACTTGTCACCTGGTGATACTTGGAGGAGGATATAGAAATTTCGTGAAGCTGGTGCGTGGAGGCGGGGAGTCAAGGGGAGAGCACGCATGCCAATGGAAGAGCAGGAGGTAAGAAAATGATTGAAGGGCTCTGGGAAAGATAAACAATTTGACATAACTGGAGTGCAAGTGCTCCGTGTGCGGGAGAGGTGAGGGCAGTGGGTGGTAGGGGTAGGAGTGAGGAGAGCAATGAGACAGAAAGTTAAACCCGGATTGGGTATGGCTTTTTATGCATAAGTAAAGGGTCAGACAAACTATGTGCCCAAGCAGCTCAAATTTGCTCCCCAAAAGGGCAGTTTTAAATTTCCTATAGATTACATAATCATTTTTACATAAAATTCCATATTTTTGTTCTTTCTTGAAAACTCAGATGTGGTGATAATCTCAGAGGTGAGGTGATCACGTGGCCCTCTTAGGGCCACGTGTGATCCAGTGGGCCACGGACCCTGCCCAGTGCATGTCACTTGTTTTGTTTCCTGCCAGAGCCTGGAAGTCATGTGAGTTTTTCACTCCTGCACTCAGTGATGGAAAGATAACAAAAGTGTTTTATAGGAATACCGATAAGATCGCATTCATTATCTGCTCAACGCTGTGAGCAAAAAAAGAAGGGATATCACAGAAACTCTACTAATGCCAGCATTTTAATAGTTTAAAACTCTTTCACTGTTGCCTACGCAATTTTCAATAGTATGTGAAATGGACCTCTGAAATACAACTATCTTACTACCAAATCCTTCTTTTTCTCTCTTTTTGTAAAATAATTTTCAAATCATGGAGCCCATCCCCAGAAAGCCACAGAAGATAAATTATTTCATTGTGCTGAGTGCCTTAAACAATTCAAATCAAAACAAACTCTGAACTTAATATCACTCACTGATGATGTTCTAACGCACAGTAAATATCTAGCACTGCTCCAATTGGTTATATAAAAGTTTACCCTAATTTGTAGTGTTTGCAAAGCCCTTCAGCATATGTGTTGCTGTGGTATGTGGCCTCAGTATGTAGTGATTTAGTTTCACCCCCAAGTCAGAGGAAAGTTGAGTTTAACAGTATCAGCATACTTCATTGCAGTGCAGTGAATTAAAAACAAATTAATATTTTATCCTCAAGTAACTCTTAAAATCTACAAAGTCTTATTGAAAGAGATTTATTAAAAGAACTAGGAGTTTGGTTTAGTTTAGCTTTTTATTTATTTACTAATCAGAGCAATTTCGACATTCTCCAAGATGCATAGCTAAGATGCATAAAATGTAAAGCTTCTCAAGAAACTGAAGTTACAAAATCCTCTAAAGTAAAATATTGACCAATGAAGAATATGAAGATGTATCTCATGCCGTCACAGCAAATGAACTCGAGATGGGAAAAAAATGACTGACAAAGAGATAGATCTCTATTATATACTGAACACCTTCTAATGTCAGGTACTATATTGGGCTTTTTACATATTATACATTTAAACCTTACAGCAAATCTATGAGAAGTTTAAGTCCCCACTTTATAGGTGCAGAAGCTAAGGCTCAGAGAGGTTAAGTAACATATGTAACATGTCACAGCTGCAAGAGGCACTCAGTTTTGAACTCAAGATTCCAAAGCTATGCTTTTCTCTTATATACATATATGTGTATATACATATATGTATGTATATAACTATAATTGACTTGCAGTATTATATTAGTTTCAGGTATACAACATAGTGATTCAATATTTTTATACATTATGAAAGGCTCACCATGGTGAGTCTAGTTACCATCTGTCACCATACAAAGTTATTACAATATTATTGACTCTATTCTCTATGCTGTACATTACATTCTCATGATTTATTTTTCAACCGAAAGTTTGTAATTCTTGAATCTTCCCGGACCGGGGCACGAACCCGTGTCCCCTGCATCGGCAGGCGGACTCTCAACCACCGCGCCACCGGGGAAGCCCAAAAGTTTGTAATTCTTAATCCCCTTCCCCTATTTAGCCCATCCTTCCCACCTTCCTCCTCTCTGGCAACCACTAGTTTGCTTCCTGTATCTATGAATCTGTTTCTGTTATGTTATATTTGTTCATTGGTTTTATTTTTTTAGAGTCCACAAATAAGTAAAATCATATGGTTTTTGTCTTTCTCTGACTTATTTCACTTAGCATAATACCCTCTAGGCCCATCCATGTTGTCATAAATGGCAAGATTTCATTTTTTTTAATGTCTAAGTAATATTCCATTATATATACATGCCACATTTCTTTATCCATTCATCTACAGACAGGCACTCAGGTTGCTTCCATACCTTTACGATGGTAACTAATGCTGCAACGAACCTTGGGGTGCATATATCTTCTCAAATTAGTGTTTTCATTGTTTTCAGATAAATACCTAGAAGTAGAATTGCTAGATCATATGGTAGTTCTAGTTTTAATTTTCTGAGGAACCTCCATACTCTTTTTCACAGTGGCTGCACCAATTTATATTCCAACCAATGGTGTACAAGGGTTCCCTTTTATCTACATCCTCAACAACACTTATTACTTGTCTTTCAGACGACACCCCTTCTGACAGGTGTGAGGTGATATCTCATTGTAGTTTGCATTTTCCTTTCCGTGATGATTAGTGATATTAATCTATGACAAAGGAGGCAAGAATATACAATAGGGAAAAGACAGCCTCTTCAGTAAATGGTGTTGGGAAAACTGGACAGCTACATGCAAAAGAATGAAAGTAGACCACTTTCTCATATCATGTATAAAAATAAACTCAAAATAAATTAAAGACTTAAATGTAAGACCTGAAACTATAAAATTCCTGGAAAGAAACATAGGGAGTACTCTCTGACATCAGTATTAACAATTTTTTTTTTTTGGATCTGTTTCAAAAGGCGAAGGGAACAAAAGCAAAAATAAACAAATGGGACTATATCAAACTAAAAAGCTCTTGCACAGTGAAGGAAACCATCAACACAATGAAAAGGCAACCTACTGGATGGAGAAAGATATTTGTAAATCACATGTCCAATAAGGGGTTAATATCCAAAATATATTTTTAAAATTCATACAACTCAATATCAAAAAAAAATAACAATCTGATTTTAAAATGGGCAAAGGATCCCAATAGACATTTTTCCAAAGAAGACATACAGATGGCCAAAGCTATGCTTTGAAAGGAAACTCAACACTTAAAATGATCAGGAGTTATACTGAGTATTACCCAATCCTGCTGAAGAACCACTGCCAATCTCAGCTCTATGGAGGATCTGAAGCTAGATGCACATATTAGGGAAGGGAGGTTTACAGGTGTCTCATATTTGTTCCTCTGTTAAGGGGTACTCCTGCAAAGGTTACACAAATACACACACACACACACACACACACACACACACACACACACACACACCCCAGCAGCATTATTATCATCAAACTGACAGCAGTTCTATATATCTAGAAAGTTATGAGAGGATGGGCCATTCCTCCCCCCAAAATAGTTAGGCCATCTTAAAGGAGATCAAATATTGGGTACCTGGACAGACACTGCCCCTGTAAGTGCATAGATAAATATGCACTATCCTGCTAAAAAGACAGCAATAAACACACTCACAAGCTATCCATCATGGCTAACACGCTGAACTGAACTGGGCACCAGAGGTCGCTGAAAAGAAATCCTTAAACCGAAGACCCCCTTTTACTTGTTTCTTTAATATTTCACTAGGTTTGAGGAAAAGCTGGCCAAACAACTCCACCAAAGCAGCAATAGTTCCATCCAGATATTTTTGTATGCAAAGGAGCCAAAAAACTCAAGGGTAAGAATAATGAAGCTGCCAAACAAGATGGATGTAATGACAGCATGAAGCAACAGGATAAGTGACTGAATTGCAGAATGAGGGCTACCCTGCTGAGGCCAGTAAACCAAAGGTGGCTTGTTGGGACTAAGCTCTAAACATTAAGATCAGGTCACATCAGAAAAACTCCAAGAAAGGCTTTGAAAGAGCAGATCCCTTTCTGATGGCTTCATTTCATTTACGAATTCACACAGTTACACACCTACTTTCAAATTTTGCTATCTGCCTAGTATGAAAAAACAAAAAGAGCAAGAAATAATATCCTCAATAAAAAAAAAAGACAGGTAATAGCAGTTATCAGAACTTAAATGAAATCATTATTCTACTTGATGTCAACAACTGTGCTGTAAATGGGCACATTTCCAGAATCTTGACACTTATTTTATGTCCAGATTTCACAATTTTTCCCAGTTACAATAGCATTTGCAGGGAGCTCTTACCTTTCTGCCTATATATTGTCTTAGATCTTAAACTCTTAGAGGCAATGATATGTTTTACACTTACTTTTATGTAACCGGCTGCACTTTTTTTTAAATAATAACTCATTGCCTTTATAAAGCAGATTATATATTTCAATAGAGTTTTTCCATTATATCATTTTGTTTGACTCTCATTGTCTTGTGGGGAAGAGCAGGATGGCATTATCCCAATTTTGCGGTTAAATTTTAAAAGAATAGTTTCTCAAAAACACACAACTATTCAGCCAGAGAGTTGAGGCAAGAACCTGAATCTTCTAATCTAAGGATAAATGAACCCAATTTTCAGATCTATTTTTTTTTCCCAAGAAGGAAAAAGCAGCAATGATTTTCATGTAATCCTCTTAAGTGTACTCAGCCTAAATCATGCATCAAACTCTGGGAACCCATGAGCAAAATCTTCACAACTTGTTGTTTAGCCCAGATATTGTTATACAGGGCAGTATAACAAAGTGCTTAGGCAGTTGGCAGAAATGTGAGTAAGCTATTTTCTTTGAGGAAGAAATTAATTTTGATTAGGTGTATGTTGAAATTTTAATTAATATGATGGCCTATTGAATAGCTTAAATATAAAATAAAGCAAAGGTCATTGCTATGGACTGAATGTCTGTGTGCCCCCAAAATTCATATGTTGAAACCATAACCCCTACATGATGGTATTTGGATATGGGGTCTTTGGTAATTAGGAATATGGTAATAAGGTAATTAGAGTTAGATTAGGTTGTGAAGGTGGGACCCTCATGATGGGATTAACGCCTTTATATCAATACAAAGAGGATGAGACATGAGAGCTCTCTCTTAGGGCACACACCCAGGAAGGCCATGTGAAGACAAACAAGAAGAGGACACTCACCAAGAAACTGACCATGTTAGCACCCTGATCTTGGATTTCTAGGCTCTAGAACTGTGAGAAATAAATTGTTTCTCAAATTTATTTTTGAGAATATCATCTAGGGATGATACCTTTTTATGACAAGTTAGTCTGGCTAGGTATATGTAGATAGCCTGATATTTGCCTGTATCTCTAATCTAAATTCTTATCTTCTTCCACTCCCTGCAGCTGCCTCAGCCTAACCTTTTCTGATGACTCAAAGGCACTATAATTCACTGTCCCAGGGCTATAATATGAGAAAATTTTAATGTCATTTAACACTTTAGAGATTACATTCACATACATTGTCCCATTAAATCCTCACACCTTAGGAGATAAGCAGAGTAGATATTTATTATTTGGGGGATACCCTGCTTCATTTCCACCTTCCTAACCATACCCTATTTCCTTTTGGGGAGTTATCTGTCTCCCATTGTTTGTAGTCTGGGTGAGATTATAAATCCAGGTATCTGTCTGCCACTAGAACCCAAATTGACTGCATTATTCTGCACTGTCCTAGTACACCAAGCAGTTGAACATATAACCTGAACCCTGTCAAAGTTTTCTGACAGAAATTTTACTATTTAGGGCAAAAATGGAAGAAGAAAAGATCATTGATGTTATTCGCCCTGATAGTGTAACCTTAACTAGACTGTCCCTTTGACCAGAAATTCCTGTAGTTCTTCCTTTCTAGCCTTCAGAAGAGGCTTTGTTTCAAGTCATCCTTCAACCTTCCCTTTGATTGCTGAACTCTAGGTAGACTTTCATTTAATGCCTTTTCCTTGATTCACTCAAAGTTTCTGTTCCTTGCAGCCAGTCTTCCAACTAATAAATTAGATCATTATGCCCATTTTACCAATGAAGACTGAGACTGAGAGGAGTTACCTGTCTAAAGTCATACCCTTAAACAGTACTAGACCTAGAATTTGAACCTACTTGTTCTTATTCCAAACGCAGTACTCATTTTGTGACACTTTGAATAATAAAATGTATCAGAAAACTATAAAGACTATAAAGATCATAAATTGAAAACATGCATTTACCTCTTCTTTGCCCTCTTCCATTAAATAAAAAAGAAAGTAAAGAAAATTTCTAAAATATGAACACAGAAGGATTAAAAATAAAGGGATGGTAATAAAATTCTAGAAACTGGAGAGCAGAAGGCTGAATAGTATACACAAGAAAACTGAGTCCTAAGCCAAGAGTAAGAAAGCTGTGATGCAACATGATTTCTACTACAAAATCCCTCAAAAGACACATATGTTGTTTGTGCACATTACTTCTAGAAGTGAATGTAAAAATAAGGCTAAAAATTAGAGAATAGGTATAAAATCTTTTTAGAAAGCTATTTAACTTCAGATTCCTCCCCAGTCTAACAAAGAAAATGGAAGTTCACTTTATGGAAGGGTAAAATTGAGCTTCTGGATAGGTCATAATAAAAGGCAGGAATAAGGAAAACCAAAAGTTTTCATGGAAACACTAAAATGTAGAGCCACCTCCCCAGCTCAGCTTTCAAAATACTGGAAGCCATTATATCATCAAGACAGGAAACAGGATTCTTCACTGGGTGACACAACCAGCCGAAGAAACAAGATCTAAACTCACCAATACGACATATTCCCCCAATTAAATGGCCCAGGTATATTACCCTATAATGAAACCCACATTTAGCCAAACATCTGAGGAAAATTTCAAATATAAAATATATACAGCAAAACACATAAACTGAAAAAGGGCTAGTTGAAGGAAACAAAACTTTGCAGCGAACTAAACACTTTAAAAAACTATAATTAATATCCTCAGAGAGATAAAAAGACATTGCATTCATGAAAAAAAGAATAGAATGCTATTTTTAAAAAGAGCAATCAAAGATCAAGAAAGAACTCTTAGAAATCAAAAATATGGTAACAGAAGTGATGAAAGGCCCAATAAAAAGTTGGACAGTAATATTGATGAAATCTCCCAAAGGAAGAAATTTGAGGAAAAAACATTTTTTAAAATTAGAAAATAAATTCATGAGATCCAATATTCAAGAAATGAAAATTGAGAAAGAAGAATAAAGAAATGGAACAGAGCAATATATGAACAAAATAATTCAAGAAAAATTTCCAGAACTGAAAAATTTGAACCTCAAATTGAAAGAGCTAATCAGTTGACTACAGACCTGGGGAGAGGACTGTGGTTGGCTGAGTGGAGATAGCCTGAAGGGGAGGGAGTGTGGGCCAACCCACAACCAGGGGTATATGCAGGACAGAAACTGGGTCCACCATAGAAGCCCTGTTGTTAACTCACATGCGAAGGGAGGAGCAGTGCCCCACCATAGCAACCTCAATCTTCACATGCTCACAGAGGGCATGGCTCTGCCTCTACGAGCTCTGGGAGTGTGCAAGCGCCAGGGGTTGCCTGTACATGAAGGCGGGGCTGAAACTTGAGCCAATCTCAGGGGCTGAGCGACTTAGGAAACAGGGCTGAAATCTGAGCACAGCAGCTCTGAGATCCACAGATTTACACTGCTGCCACCTGTGGCTATGTAAGCTCTGCACCTGAGGGACATCCAAGCCAATTACTGTTGCTCCCATGTCTGGGGAGGGTCTGGCATCAGTAGCTGCAGGCTTTGTGGGCACAGGCTCGCAGAGGCAGGGCCAGGGTCTGGGCTGATATCATAACTCCCACTGCAGGTCCAGGTACGTGACTACACATGACTACAGCAGGTCCCAGTGTTTGACTTCAGGGGACCTGCACTGGTGGCTTTCTGAGCACAGCACCTGAGGGACACCTGGGCTGATTGCCAGCATTCCCACAGTTGAGGCAGGTCCAAGGGCAGAGCCAACAACAGTGTACTTTGTGAGCCCACACAATGGGTGACAGGTGACACCACACACCACACTTCCTGGTGGACACCTCCTGTGTCCTGACAGATGAATGGATAAATGTGGACAGATGTGGTACAA
This sequence comes from Physeter macrocephalus, assembly GCF_002837175.3. Classification (NCBI taxonomy): domain Eukaryota; kingdom Metazoa; phylum Chordata; class Mammalia; order Artiodactyla; family Physeteridae; genus Physeter; species Physeter macrocephalus. Next base: position 156,908,859 of record NC_041221.1, read on the forward strand.
TGGAATACTATTTAGTCATTAAAAAGAATGAAATAGTGCCATTTGCAGCAACATGGATGGACCTAGAGATTTTCATACTAAGTGAAGTAAGTCAGATAGAGAAAGACAAACATCATATGATATCGCTCATTTGTGGAATCTAAAAAAATAATACAAATGAACTCATTTACAAAACAGAAACAGACTCGCAGACATAGAAAACAAACTTATGGTTACCAAAAGGGAAAGGGGGTAGGGGGAGGGATAAATTAGGAGTTTTGGATTAATAGATACAAACTACTATATATAAAATAAACAACAAGTTCTGTGTAGCACAGGGAACTATATTCAATATCCTGTAATAAACCATAACAGAAAAGAATATTTTATATATATATATATATGAATCACTTTGCTGTTCACCAGAAACTAACTAACCTACAACACTGTAAGTCAACTATACTTCAATATATTAATTAAAAAAAAGAAGAAGAACTGAGAAGAGATACTTGCCCAAGGGAAAATCATAGTGTGATTATCAAAAGAATGGCAATTATGAGAAGGAAACTGGGTGCTGGAAAGGAGAAAAAAAACATATATCTACTACATAGAGTTTGCTAGCTTTAAGTACATAGCAAACACTCTTTGGTTGATATAGCATCCTCTCTCATTCAAGACTAAAGATAAAGAATAATTTTGTGTCTGTCTTACACAGGGTCCACTTGATTACAAGGCAGTCATCAGTATAGTTCAAGTAAAAATTGGTTTTATTTCATTCTCAAGCAATCTCACTGTAAGAATTACAGCAGGGTCTCCAGAAAACCTGAAGGTTGTCAGGCAACTACATATGTGTATGGGAGTGTTGGGGCAGGGTCTACCGGGTAGAAGATAGGATATGTCTTTTATATAAGATATGTCTTTGTGCATTTGTATGTCTTTTTCACTATAAATCAGCTTATCACTTACATCATTTATTCCAAGGTTTACATATGGCCTCATCTAGGCCATCCAGAAATAGAGACTTAACACCAGAATGCACAGGGACTTCTAGGTCTGCTGCCCACAAAAATCTCAGTTCTCTAGTTCAGATCTGATGGGCCAGTAGAGGTCAGAGATCCATTGTGGGCCCCCTAGATGAGTTGTCTGAAGTAGGAATAGTAGTGGGGGCGTTGAAAATGAAGACTACATAGTTCAAAGGAGCTCTCATTCTGGAGCTAGGTGCTGGGCAGGATCCTTGAAGGTAGTTGTGGAGGCAAAGAGGAAATTATTGACATCTTTAATGCAATTTGATACAAAATTTAACTCTGAATTTTACACCAACTATATGAGAATTTCACAAGTGGAAATAAATAAGAAAGTAATACTCTAATAATGAGAATTTCATTCTATTTGTCATGTCAAAACCAAGTTTTCATTTAAGGAAAATGATAAAGAATGAGATCATCTATGAATAAAATAAGAATTTCGTTCATCTATCTTAAAGCAATGTTACTAAAAATGCTTAATGTTGAGGCTTCCCTGGTGGCGCAGTGGTTGAGAGTCTGCCTGCCGATGCAGGGGACACGGGCTCGTGCCCCGGTCCGGGAAGATCCCACATGCCGCGGAGCTGCTGGGCCCGTGAGCCATGGCCGCTGAGCCTGCGCGTCCGGAGCCTGTGCTCCGCAATGGGAGAGGCCACAACAGTGAGAGGCCCGCGTAACGCAAAAAACAAAACAAAACAAAAAAAATGCTTCATGTTATGAATTACATAATAATGGTTTTAATCGGTAGAAGTTAGAGTTTTAAGGGATAATAAAAGTAATGAACTTTGGACTCCCACCAGATTTAACAATCTCTAATATTAAAATATTAATATTTATATATATTTAAAATTCATATTGGAGTTAATACTAAAACAGTAGATAATATCTATTTAAATAAATATGTGGTTTCAAAAACAGCAATACTGTATGTATTATGTCTCAGCTTCTAAAAATTCACTGACAGTAAAAGAAGGGTTATTTTTATCATTTTAGCTATATTTTCCTTTGCTCTGAATCTGCTGATATTTTTTTAAAAAATGGAAACGAACACTTTTTTTCCATTAGATTTGAGTAAATTGAATCAACCACCCAGAAATGTGTGATTCTGGTGTATGTTACTTTTCAATATTCCATTTAAAATTAACCAGCACCAAGAAAAGCCCAATGCTATTTTCAACAGTACCTTCCAGAAGAGGGAAAAACAAAACTGATTTATATAGCAACACTTAGAACATCTAGCAATAGAAAATCTGCCAAATGTTTTCTATTTGTTTTTATGACTGTGTATATAGAAGTTTATATTCCTACATGGGGTGGGTAGCTATCAATAGAATACAATGAAATAATACCTCTTCTAAATCTTAATCTTTCCTTAACTTTGTCAGTTTAGGGTGATTAGTTGTACTCATAATAAACCTGTTGATGTGAAATCTCTAGTGCATGAAGTAAAAAAGAAAAATTCCTAAGAATCCCCCAGAAAATGCATTATATCCAGTTCCCTGAGATTTCTGGGATTTTCCTTCTGGAACTTACATCTACCAGATCCCATAGAGACATTCATCTTTCTGGAGAAAACTACTTTTGCAAAGTAGTTAAGGCAAGGAGTGTAAAATCAGACAGAGTAGAGGTTGAACTCCTCCTTCTCCATTTATTGGCTGTAAGATTTGGGACAAATTACTTAACTCCCCTCAGCCTATTTCCTCATCTATAAAATGGGTACCTACCTTACAAGTTGTGTGGATTAACTGAGATAAAGTGTGTAAAGCACTTAAGATGGTACCTACAGGGTCTTCCCTAGTGGTCCAGTGGTTAAGACTCTGCGCTTCCACCGCAGTGGGCATGGGTTCAACCCCTGCCCAGGGAACTAAGATCCCACCTGCCGCATGGCATGGCCAAAATAAATAAATAAAGTTTAATCAAAAAAAAGAAAAAGATGGTACCTACACAAAAAAATATGCAGTCAATTTGGTAGCCATTGTTGAGAAAGAATTCGTTATGTAAAAAATAATCATGTAATAAATAAAGTAGGGCCATTCCTACATCTGAGCTTATATATTATACAGCTTTTAAAATATATATGGTGATTATTTTTCCATATCTGTCCTACCCACCCTCACTGGACAGTGAGCCCCTTGAGGGTAGTGATTTTGTCTTATCTTTTCATCCTTAATTCAGATCTTGGCACATATTAGGTCTTAAATAATTACTTGTAAATAGAATTGAACCTAAAAATTCCTACAAGTCCATTATTCCTTCTAGGATGTAGAACTATGCAGCTCTTTACTCTGTTTTATGTAGCTGAAGTGCATAAGATATATTGCCCTCTGAAACCTTTAGTCAAATGCCAGAAAAGAAGAGGCATTTGTAAAACAGGCTATGCAGTGTTTTTTAACTGGTAGAGGGGCTTAAAATCTCAAGACAAGTACTGAGTAAATGTCTAACAAAACCTAACTGATATTATATCTTAAGTTCTTAGCAATTGGTATAGAAAAAAGAAGCTGCAAAATTTTTTGAGATATTGCATCAGAATTTTTGGTTCTGGGCTCCAAACCTTGCTGCATCAATCTACTTTCTTTTTCTTTTTAATTAATTAATTTATTTGTTTTATTTTTGGCTGCGTTGGGTCTTCGTTGCTGCACGCAGGCTTTCTCTAGTCGCAGTGAGGAGGGGATACTCTTCGTTGGGATACACGGGCTTCTCAATGTGGTGGCTTCTCTTGTTGCACAGAATGGGCTCTAGGCGCGTGGGCTTCAGGAGCTGTGCCTCGAGGGATCTAGAGCGCAGGTTCAGTAGTTGTGGCTCGTGGGCTCTAGAGCACAGGCTCAATAGTTGTGGCGCACAGGCTTAGTTGCTCCGCGGCATGTGGGATCTTCCCAGACCAAGGATAGAACCCATGTCCCATGCCTTGGCAGGCATATTCTTAACCGCCGCGCAACCAGGGAAGTCCATCAATTTACATTCTGAAGGTTATCTTCAGAGCCAGAAGGGTGAGGAACAGAAACTTTTAAAATAAAAAATTTCTCAGGGTTACTGTATCTAAAAATCCCTGTATTTTATTTTTTTAATTTATTTTTATTTTTTAAATAATATTCTTTTTTCTTTTTTTTTTTTAAACCCCACATTTGTTTATTTATTTATTTTTGGCTGTGTTGGGTCTTTTTTCTGTGCGAGGGCTTTCTCTAGTTGTGGCAAGCGGGGGCCACTCTTCATCGCGGTGCACAGGCCTCTCACTATCGCAGCCTCTCTTGTTGAGGAGCACAGGCTCCAGACGCACAGGCTCAGTAGCTGTGGCTCACGGGTCTAGTTGCTCCGCAGCATGTGGGATCTTCCCAGACCAGGGCTCGAACCTGTGTCCCCTGCATTGGAAGGCAGATTCTCAACCACTGCGCCACCAGGGAAGCCCAATCCCTGTATTTTAAATCCGGCTTTCACCTTGATAATAGGACTCTGTGGTAAGAAACAGCCTTAATTCTGTTTCCCTTGAAAATGTACTTTTACAGTGTGGAAGAATGCACTGAACTACTTTTAATGTTACGTTCATGGATATTACATAGATTGCATTGACGTGCGGGTCCTGAAAGGGTCAACATTTCTCTCCTTTGGGATCTTGACTCAACTCCAGAACCAAAAATCAGCAAATTCATGCATCCAAGTTATGATCTTTGAACACCTCCCACTTGTTTCTAAAGGCGCCTCAGGGACTTATTCGGCCTAGATAAAATTCAGCAAACATTGAAGATGTGTGCTAAATTGCAGAGCAGGGAGAGGTTGACTAAAGTCAGATAATCTAACACCTGCCTGGAGAGTAAGGAAGAAGTGTTTATCCTGATCTAGGGGCAGAAAAGTGGGTGATAAGATGAGGTTGCAATACTGAGGAAGAGAAGGACCCTCAAGATGAAGGGCACAGAGAGAGGGGAAGGTCATCAGTGGTCACTTTGTGTAAGGGTTCTAATCAAACATTGCTAATTATTCCAAGTTACAAATCCAGAAAAGCTCCTGCTTTGGACAGAGTGAGTGCACCTGTTTAAAACATGCTCCAGCATTCTTAAACTGACAATGTTGGGAGTCCCTTGGGTTCAATCCTGGGCCCTCTTTTCTTTCCCTTTTATAGTCCCTCTGCCTTTAGAAAACTTGTCCAGTCACATGACTTCAATTAATTTATATACCCTGATGACTCCAAATTTTTATCCTCTAAGCTCCACCTGCCTACCTAACATTTCAATGTGAATATCTCAGCCACCTAACTGTATCCCCTCTAATGCAGAACCCTTGATCATCCTGCAAAATCTTCTTCACTTCAATTTTCCTTGACTTCGTAGATGATGCTAGTATCTACTTCCTTCTATTTTCCCTGACAACATCCAAATTGAAGTAACTGTCGTACCTTGTCTGGACAACTGTATCTGTCACCTGAAATGGTCTTCCTTTTGACAGTCATCTTTGTCCTCCCACCATCCATTTTCCATACTGCTGCCACAGTGATTTCTTTTTTCTTTCAAGGAATGGTGTTTGACAGTGTCACATTCCTGAGTAAAGGCTTTACAAAAGGCTTTGCTCTTAGAATCGAATCTCAAATTCTTAATGCAGCCTAAAGGTCCAGCACAACCTGGTCCCTTTCAATTAACACTTTTCCTCTCCTTTTTTTTTTTTTTTTTTTTTTTTTTCGGGACATGGGGCTCTCACTGTTGTGGCCTCTCCCGTTGCGGAGCACAGGCTCCGGACGCGCAGGCTCGGCGGCCATGGCTCACGGGCCCAGCCGCTCTGCGGCATTTGGGATCTTCCCGGACCGGGGCATGAACCCGTGTCCCCCGCATCCGCAGGCGGACTCCCAACGACTGCGCCACCAGGGAAGCCCTCCTCTCCTTTCTTAAACTCCAGATATACCAGTGCCTTAAATATGCAAAGACCCACCTGAGTGTAGGGTCTTTGCAAACACTCTTTTTCCACCTTAACCCTCAAGCACCTTTACAGAGTAACTTCTACTCATCTCTTAAGACCTAATTTAAATGCCACTGCCTCTGGGAAGCCCTCTCCATGTCCTGGACCAGGATAAGTATGAGCTTAGTTTCCTTCTCCTTTTCTCGTACTGTAAATATAAGATTCTTTATACAATTTTTGTGTACAGGCATACCTCGTTTTATTGTACTTTGCTTTACTGAGCTTTGCAGATATTGCATTTTTTACAAATTGAAGGTTTGTGGTAACTCTGTGTTAAGCAAGTCTATTAGCGCCATTTTTCCAACAGCATTTGCCCACTTCATGTCTCTGTCACATTTTGGTAATTCTCCCTCTGTTTCAAACTTTTTCATTAATATTATATTATACCACATTATATTATATTATTATTATTATATTTGTTATGGTGATCTGTGATCAGTGATTTGGGTTGTTTTGGATTGCCACGAACCTCACCCATATAAGACCATGAATTTAATAGATAAACATTGTGTGTGTTCTGACAGCTCCGCCAACCAGCCGTTCCCTCATCTCTCCCTCTCCTCAGGCCTCCCTATTCCCTGACACACAACAATATTGAAATAAGGCTAATTAATAACCCTACAATGGCCTCTAAGTGTTCAAGTGAAAGGAAGAGCCATACATCTCTCACTTTAAATCAAACGCTAGAAATGATTAAGCTTATTGAGGAAGGCATGTCAAAAGCTGAGACAGGCTGAAAGCTGGTCCTCTTGTGCCAAACAGTTAGCTAAGTTGTGAATGCAAAGGAAATGTTCTTGAAGGAAATTAAAGGTGCTACTCCAGTGAACACGCAAATGATTTTTAAAAAGTGAAACAGATTTGTTGCCAATATGGAGAAAGTTTTAGTGGTCTGGAGAGAAGATCAAACCAACCACAACATTCCCCAAAGCCAAAGTCTAATCCAAAGCAAGGCCCTAACTCTCTTTAATTCTATGAAGGCTGAGAGGAGGTACGATGCTGCAGAAGAAAAGTCTGAAGCTAGCAGAGGTTGGTTCATGAGCTTTAAGCAAAGGAACAATCTCCACAACATAAAAGTACAAGGTGAACAGCAAGCGCTGATGGTAGAAACCACAGCAAGTTATGCAGAAGATCTAGCTAAGATCATTAACGAAGGTGGCTACATTAAACAACAGATTTTCAATGTAGAAGAAACAGCCTTATAGTAGAAGAAGATGCCATCTGGGACTTTCATAGCTAGAGGGGACAAGTCAAAGCCTGGCTTCAAAGGTTGAAAGGGCAGGCTGACTCTCTTGTTAGGGGCTAATGCAGCTGGTGACTTTAAGTTGAAACCGATGCTCACTTACCATTCCAAAAATCCTAGGGCCCTTAAGAATTATGCTAAATCTATCCTGCCTATAAATGGAACAACAAAGCCTGGATGACTGCACACCTGTTTACAACATGGTTTACTGAATATTTTCAGCCACTGTTGAGACCTGTTACTCAGAAAAAAAGATTCCTTTCAAATTATTACTTCTCATTGACAATGCACCTAGTTACCCAAGAGCTCTGACGGAGATGTAAAAGATTAATGTTTTCATGCCTGCTAACATAACATCCACTCTGCAGCCTGTGGATCACGGAGTAATTTCAAAGTACAAGAATTTCAATGTTAAGAAATGCATTTCATGGGACTTCCCTGGTAGTCCAGTGGTTGAGACTTCGCCTTCCAGTGCAGCGGGTGTGGGTTCAATCCCGGGTCAGGGAGCTAAGGTCCCACATGCCTCACAGCACATGCCAAAAAAACAAAACATAAAACAGAAGCAATACTGTAACGAATTCAGTAAAGAATTTTAAAATGGTCCACATCAAAAAAATCTTAAAAAAAAAAAAGAAATGCATTTCATAAGGCTATAGCTGTCATAGATAGTGATTCCTCAGATGGATGTGGGCAAAGTAAATTGAAAACCTTCTAGAAAGGATTCATCATTCTCGATGCCATTAAGAACATTCATGATTCATGGGAAGAGGTCAAAGTATCAACATTAGCAGGAGTTTGGAAGAAGTTGATTTCAACCCCCATGGATGACTTTGAGGGGTTCAAGACAGTGGTGAAAGTAACTACAGGTGTGGTGGAAACAGCAAGAGAACTAGAATTAGAAGTGGAGCCTGAAATGTGACTGAACTGCTGCAATCTCATGATAAAACTTAAACAGATGAAGAGTTGCTTCTTATGGATGAACAAAGACAGTGGTTTCTTTAGATGGAATCTACTCCTGGTGAAGATACTCTTAAGATTGTTGAAATGACAACAGAGGATTTAGAACATTACATAAACTTAGCTGATAAAACAGTGGCAGCGTTTGAGAGGGCTGACTCCAATTTTGAAAGAAGTTCTACTTCATGAAAGGAAGAGTCAATCGATGTGGCAAACTTCATTGTTGTCTTCTTTTAAGAAACTGCCACAGCCACCCCAGCCTTAGCAACCACCACCCAGATCAGTCAGCAGCTATCAACATCTAGGCACAGATGATGGTTAGCATTTTGAAGCAATAAAGTATTTTTTAAATTAAGGTATGTACATTGTTTTATTAGACAATGGTATTGCATACTTAATAGACTACAGTATAGTGTAAACACAGCTTTTATTTGCATTGGAAAACCAAAAAATTTGTGTGACTTGTTTTACGGCAAAAGTCGCTTTACTGCAGTGGTCTGCAACTGATCCTACAGCATCTCCAAGGTGTGCCTCTCCTGTGAGCTTCCTAATTAGGTCTGTGAGCGTCAACAGAAGCAGAGGCAATGTCTGTAGTGTCATCTACTGAATGTTCAGCAGCTAGCAAACTACTTGGAATGTACTTTGTAGAGAAACAGTAAATACAGCATTTTTAGAAAACTCACTAATGAAGGAAGCAAGTATATTAAAAGATCAACTAATGATGGCAGCCCTATCAGTTAAGGTTCTCCAGAGAAACAGAACCGATAGGATAGAGACAAAGGGAGATTTATTTTGAGGAATTGGCTCATGTGATGATAGAGGCTGACAAGTCCCAAGATCTGTAGGGTGAACTGGCAAGTTGGAGACCCAGGAGAGCTGATAGTTTAGTTCCAGTCCAAGTCTGAAGGTCCAAGAACCAGGGGAGCCAATGCCCAAGTTCAAAATTCTTCCTTCCAGGCAGGAAGAATTCTCTCTTGCACAGGGAAAAGTCAGCCTTTTTGTTCTATTCAGGACTTCAACTGATTAGATAAGGCCCACTCACATTATGGAGTGCAATCTTCTTTACTCAGTCTACTGAATTAAATGTTAATCTCACCCCAAAACATCCTCACAGCAACATCCAGTATAATGTTTGACCAAACACCTGGGCACCCTATAGACCATTCATTAATTTTGGTACATAAAATTATTATATCAGCCAAATAATCCCATAGGTTTGGCTTTTTATTGGCCATTAAATGTCATTATGTCTCCAAAATATTGTCAAAGCAAAAATCCTAACACGCAAAGGGTTTTAGGAAAGTCAGTTTGTCTGACATGTTGCTGCACAACTCTGTTTATGATTTTATTTTCCTAACTGCTGGGGTGCATTTTACTTCAAAAACATAAAAGCCAGGGCTTCCCTGGTGGCGCAGTGGTTGAGAGTCCGCCTGCCGATGCAGGGGACACGGGTTCGTGCGGAAGATCCCACATGCCACGGAGCGGCTGGGCCCGTGAGCCATGGCCGCTGAGCCTGCGCGTCCGGAGCCTGTGCTCTGCAACGGGAGAGGCCACAACAGTGAGAGGCCCGTGTACCGCAAAAAAAAATAAAAAATTTTTAAAAGAAACATAAAAGCCAGAAAATGATAGTAGAACTAATCACGTTAGATGGTCCATGGGCTCTCCCTACATCCCCATCACCACCACAGATACATTCCCAACAACTAACACAAGTCTGTGTGTTTTTTCTGAAGTTCCAGCGACAACTAAAGTAAGTCACTGTAAAGATAAAGAAATTTAGACATGGATACTCAACACAATTTTTTGCAGAGTCTAAGGGAAATAATTTTAAATTAAAAGTTAGCTATTGAATATCTACAGGGATCCTCTTAAAGGATGATCCACAGTCTCTATCTTTGTTTCTCTGTAAGTCCTTCCTCATCTTTCTATCCTCAAAGATGCAAATCCGTACCCTTATTTTGAAGAAATGCTCAGTCTTGTCAGAGGGTCCATTGCCTTCCCCTATCCATGGCTCACAGTAACACAATTACACATTCTAGTACATTTTCTGAAGAGTATTCCTTCTATAAAAAGGAGGCAAAGAGCTCCAGCAAACCACTGCACAGTGGAAGAGTTTTGACACTCCAACTCTAGTTGATCTCAGTGGCTTTTAATACATTGGGTTCTTTCATTAGTCAGCTCTTCAAATGTTATGGACTGAATGTTTGTGTTGTGGTTGCCAAGGGGGAGGGCAGGGGGGAGAGGGATGGACTGGGAGTTTGGGGTTGGTAGATGCAAACTATTACATTTAGAATGGATAAATGACAAGGTCTTACTGTATAGCACAGGGAACTATATCCAATCTCCTGTGATAAACTATAATGAAAAAGAATATTTTAAAAGAATGTACATACGTGTATAACTGAGTCACTTTGTTGTACAGCAGAAATTAGCACAACATTGTAAATCAACTATATTTCAATTAAAAAAAGATCACATGTTGAAATCCTATCCCCCAATGTGATGGTACTAGGTTTGGCCTTTGGGAGGGAATTAAGTAATAAGGGTGGAGTCTTCACGAATGGGATTAGTGCCCGTATAAAAAGACACAAGGGAGCTTGCTATCTCTCTCTCTACTCTCTGCCATTGTGAGGATGCCATGTACTATGGTGGCATGCTGATCTTAGACTTCCAGCCTCCAGAACTGTGAGGAATATATTTCTGATAAGCCACCCAAGCTATGGTATTTGTTATCTCAGTCCAAAACGACTAAGACACCAAACATACAATATTTACTGTGTCCCTACTACATGCCAGGCCCTATTCATTTTGAAGGGTCCCCCACCAATATAAGGTAAAGATATGCCCCTTCACACTTTCAACTATCAGAACACAGTATATATATACACACATACATGCAAATACACTTCATGGAAAAACAATACTTTCCCAAATGTAAATTTCTCTGCAAAAGTTTCCGCTGCCCACAGTGCAGATAGCCTTTTACATTTCAATACAGGGCAAGTGGTCTGAGTTCCTCTATATGCACTGTCTTGTTCATACCAAGTCAGGCTATACTTCTGCCTAAGAAACTAGCAGATAACAGCATGTATATGCAACATAAACATCTGCCTCACATAACCATTCCTAGGTACAAATGACTTGAAGAAAAAATTTGAAATTATCATTTTTTTGTTTCTCCTTTTACCATTATCCAAACTTCCCCTGCCCCCACTTCCACACAACTGGTTTCAGTAGGCAGAAGGGGAACCGAAGGGGGTAAAAAGGATGGGCATTCCTTCCAGTTATACAAATATATACCATGTATATATATGTATATAAATACGTACATATACATATACATGTATTTACATAATCAAACTTGATGTGTCTTAAAATAAAATGTAACATGTTGTCAGAGGAAAGCTCTTTCCCAAATGAAACTTTGCAAGATGGATTTTTAAAGTAGGATCATACCGCAGTCACTGGGTTCTTGAAAGGTGACCTTCATCCACAACTACATTAGTCAGCAATTCAGTTTTCTCAGTATCTTAAAGAGGTGATAATAGCTGCAAATTGTCCTGACATATGCTACCAGCTACTTCTTTAAAACAACAGTTACACAACTTGCTTTCTCTCAATTTGAATTTTTTTTAAAAATGTTCTTCTTTAACAGTTGTTTTACATTTTCAAACTCAAGTTTGGAATTGAAAGTTGGGAACTCATATGTGCAGGAAGATCCAACAGCCAGTCTCAACTAAGCATATTAAAGCCACTTTTACGGATACATAATTGCACCTTTTCTCAATCTCATTATTTTTTAGATAACTTGAAATGCTATTCTATTTGATCATGTTTATATCATTTGTCATTGCAATTTCACACTACATCTGAAATAACACCACATTTTTTCATAGAATGTTCACATCTCTCATTTCTCGAAAGCCTCACAACAACTGCGAATATGGTAGGTGGGGTGGGTAATATTAACCACAGTTCAGAGTAGGCGAAATGGAAGCTTAAAGAAATTAGAGTGTGAATATTCTCAACTCTGTCTTGAGTCCCCATTCTTCCATTACCCAAAAGAACTCTTGTACTATATAATCATAGATTCAACACAACTTTATGTGACAGCCTCATAAAATTCTAACTTTAATTCCTCCTGTTTATCTGAGTGCCGAGCTTGTGATTCCAAATGTCTCTTGTCCATTTCTTGTTGTATATTTGACCATAATTCAAACTGAACTGAACATCTCCTGTGACCTTTTTCTCCTTCACTAATTCCTACTGCTAGCAACTCCATATCCCGCTCTGACTTAAACACCTTCATATTTTTAGGGATTCTCCCATCCCTTTTCACAAATAAAATTAGTGTGATGTCATCCAACTCCTCCCCTCAGAAATCTTCAGTAGCTCCCCATTTTCTACCACAATTAGCTAAAACTTCTCCCAGGTCCTTAGCATCCTTGAATAACAGGTTGAAATCATCTCTACCAACTTCATTTTCAGTTGCTACCCATCCCTTGTCCTGGTTCTAATCAAATTTGCATACTTGACTGCCTTGTAAAGATACTAGAATCATTCTTGAATGTCTACCTTTTATGTTTTTCTTTTTACCTGAAATACTTTCCATCAATGACTCAGTCATCACTATTCTTTCCTTGTATGGCTACTAAAATTAATGTCTATACCAAAAATTCAGCTATTCAACATTTTCGTATGATTTATTACTTGCTTTCTGAAATTTTTTTCATCTTTGAAATTCTTAAAGAAAATATGAAAGTAGATAAGTTGAATTTTATATACCTTCCCAAATACCCTAGCCCAGAGATTAGACACACTCAAGCAATGTGAGTGGCAAGGGTAGTTCTGAACTAGAAATCTGCAAGCTTAGCCTACTAGCTTGTAGTGTGATTTTGGATAACTCATTTAACCTCCTGGATTGCAAGATCTCTATCTACAAATATAGGAATAGTAAAATAGGGGGAAAAAAATCCCTCAAAACTCATTTCCTGCCCATCTTCATGATTCACCCACTGAATTATTCCCATCAGCATATAGTGATATCACCATCACCCAGACCCCTCACTGCCTTCCACCAACCACTCCATTTTTCTAAGCAAGGATGCTACTGGCCTAAAATTGTCATTGTACAAAATTTTTAAAGGTACCCACTTGGGGCAGGAATATCATTGGATGAGAAAATGGGACATCTGTGAGATTTAGGAAAAATATGCCCCTCCTGTGCTCACATGGCTTGGCAACAGATGAACTTTACAATGATTTGAAAAGGCTCTCCTTCCTCTAGGTGAAAACAACTCTTGCCAGGGCACAAGCCTTGGAGAGCAGAGCTCTAGCTGTATTTCAGCCCCTACTTGATCCTCATCCTGCAAAACTGTGCTTAGCAGCCCTGAGTCCAAGCCACCACCACCTCTCACCTAGAAAAGTGCAATCACTTCTTGTTCACCTCTTCAATTCAGTAGGTGCCCCACCACATCCAGTTCTCCATAAAACTTCCAAAGTGACATTTCTGAGTTATAAAGCTCACAAGGACTCTCTCCTTGACCAAACTTGAGTCAGCTCCTCTCACCCCTCTTCTCCACTAGGCCCCAAACTTAGGCTCTGTCCTTGGCCTGCTAAGTCCAGTTTTAGCAAGAACTGGACTGGATCAGTTTAGTGAGACACCCCCCCCCACCCTCAATATCTAATCAAATTCTTCACCCCCCACCTTTGGTTCTGATGACCCTTGATATCTTACGGCTCTGGCCAGCCTTCAGCAAGAATCCTGTCAAGGCAGTTTGGCCAGAACACCCTTTACCCCTGATGTTTCCTCTTAGGAATTTTCTACCTACTGACCCCCACGCCCAGCTCCTTGGCTACACATCCATACTTGTCCATATTATATTGGGAGTTGAGCCCCATCTCTCTCCCCCACTGCAAAATCCCCCTTGCAGAAGTCTCCTCTTGAATAAAGCCTTTCTTACCATCTTTAACCATTGTCAGGAAGAATTTTTCTTGAACAAAGCAGGTCTCAGCACACCCTGACTCAAAGGTAGCCAATGACTTCCCAATCACACTCAGAATAAAATGCAAACTACTTACCATGGCCAACAAGGCCTTGCATGATATCACTCTTCCTCTTTTTTTGCTTCATCTCTCTACATTTTCTGCCATATTCACTCCTGTCTAGCCACGTGGCTTTCTTGCTGTCTCTCCAGCCCACCAAGCTTATTCTGCCCTAGGTCTTTATAGCTGTTGCTTCTTCTACCTATAATCACCTTCTCTAAGACCTTTGCAAATATTGCTATCTCAATTTATCCCAGTCCTCTTTAAAAAGTTCCTTCCTGAGGGTCTTTTATCTAAAATAGCACACACACACAAACTTTCACTCTCTATCCCCTAGCCCACTTACTTGTTTTCATAGAATTTATTACGATATTTTTTATACTCATTCTTTTTTTTATTATTTGTTTTTCCTTCTAAGTTGTATAGTTGCTAATGGGGAAAGTATCTATCCTATCACTATATCCTCCCATGTCTAGAACACAGACTGGCACTAGTGGATACTCAATACTTGTTGAATGAATGAATGATAATTACCGTGCTTATAAACCACCTTTACAACTGTTTATTGACATTGTTTTATTTAAATTGAATGTCTGGCTTCCCTGGTGGCGCAGTGGTTGCGCGTCCGCCTGCCGATGCAGGGGAGCCGGGTTCGCGCCCCGGTCTGGGAGGATCCCACATGCCGCAGAGCGGCTGGGCCGGTGAGCCATGGCCGCTGAGCCTGCGCGTCCGGAGCCTGTGCTCCGCAACGGGAGAGGCCATAACAGAGGGAGGCCCACATACCACAAAAAAAAAAAATAAATAAATAAATAAATAAATAAATAAATAAATAAATAAATAAATTGAATGTCTTTGTTACTTAAATGGCTATATTTTAAATGAAAATTTTTTTCATTTAAATTAGAAAATGAAAATAACTAATTAGCAGTAGCATTTGACACATAGAAGGTAATCTGAAAATGGATATATTGAAAACAAAATAGTATTTATGGCATTTCAGTTAGCTATTATTCTAGTCAAAGACTCTGAATGTGGACCTTCCTCTGTTAAAAAAGATTACAAGGTATTGGAGTAGTGATAAGAACTCACCAGCACCAAACTGAGAGTTTCTCCTCCTGAGTAAATCAAAACAGTCAAGAGAAAACTAAAAAAGAGAAAATCTTTTTTACTTATGAGATTCAAAGTAATTAAATGCCATGCCATTATACTACTTAAAATCATCACACATGTCGTCAGTAGGCAACTTTTCACTAACTGGGATGCCCTGCACTAGTTGGTTAAGCCCTTCACACCTCTCGCTCTGTGAGGAATAAAAGCAGCTTGCCCAGGGTCACACAACTGTTCAAGGTGTACTAATACTTGGAACCAGATTTTCTGATCCTATCTCATGGCTCTGTCCACTAAATTAATCATCTCCCCCATTTGACATCAAAACTATAGTTGCCATCTTTCTATACACCTGTAACCTGGCTTTGGCCTTCCCTAAAGTGATCAAATATTCCCAAGTCTCTGGCCATGAATTGCACTCAAAGCTTACCCACGGGTTAAATCAAGGTCTAGGAGAAAAACAAATTTTACAATCCTTAATGCAAAGTCAATTACACCGCTCTTTTTTTAACAGCTTACATCATCTGCATATGTGAAATGAAGTTGATGTGCAGTCAGAATGACAGAAACAGATGCTTCTGCCATCACTTAATATGAAACATAATTTTCCATGCTGGTGAACAGAAGGCTCTCAGCTGCAGAGGCTATAGGTACAAAGGGTCTTACATTTTAGAATCCACTGAGTATAATATGTCTCCAAACTTTTCCCTAAACACGTTTTGTTTTGTTCATTGAATGCTATACATTCCTATATTGGTTTAGGTTACAAACCCCACTGCTTAATGGTTGTCCACTGGTTGACAGTCTCACTCCTGCTTCTAAGATATAAATATCCAGATTGAAAACCTGAGTTTCTGACCACCCTAAGCTTGATAAACACTCATTCATTACAAATGGTTGTCATAGCAATAAGCAGAGTATTACAAAACCAAGATAGAATAATACATTCACATAAAATTTAGATAACTTAAAATATCCAATCAACAATCTTTAAGGTAAAATTCTACATCTGCTATAGTATAATGGTGATTTAAATGCCCATAATCAGCAGGTTTTCCAGCCTTAATTTATTCATTACTCAACAGTCATTTGTTGTTAGGAATTAACGTAATATGGTGACTAGGATAAGAAATTGGGCAATATATACTGCTGAGTTCGTATCCTGCTTCTCCCACTTACTAGTTCTATGGCCTCGGATTAGACACCTGGCTCTCCTGAGACTCTGTTTCCTCTTCTACTTTAGAAATGATTATGCCTTTCAAGACTGCTGTAGAATTAAATTAAGTAACATGTGAGTCCAGTGTTTGACAGCGACTAGGCAACTAACAATCAACCCCTCTTCCTTCCCTCGAGGCAGCCTCTCCTACTATGTGCTGTTTTATGTATAAACACAAAGATAAGGAGTAGAGTTGTTGACTCAAGAGTTCAGAGTATAAAAAAATTCAAATTCTTTTCTACCTTAGTGCCACACATACGATTTCTCAATCTAGGAAGCTGGACACAATTCTACTCTCCTCTGATATCTTGTTCCCTTGTCATATTCAGACCTTAATCTAAATGTCATCTCTGAAGAAGAGTCTATCCTGACTAGCCCCTAACACATCTAATGAGTCTTAATTCCAACATCCCATTTCTTTCTTTCATGGTTTTTATTACTATTTATATAATCATTATATGTGTGTGCGTGTGTGTATTTTCCTCCACTGCTCGATGTAAGAGGGCTGGGAACACATTTTTCTTATTACTAATACCCCTAGTTCCTTGTCTAATGCCTGGCACTTAGTAAGTACTCAAAAATATTTGTCCAATAAGTGAATAAAGTGTTGAGCAATAAAAACACATCTCAGTTGCTTCATTTGCAAATATTTTCCCCCATTCTGAGGGTTGCCTTTTGGTCTTGTTTATGGTATCTTTCGCTGTACAAAAGCTTATAAGTTTCATTAGGTCCCATTTGTTTATTTTTGTTTTTATTTCCATTTCTCTAGGAGGTGGGTCAAAAAGGATCTTGCTGTGATTTATGTCATAGAGTGTTCTGCCTATGTTTTCATCTAAGAGTTTGATACAGTGTTCATTGCAGCACTATTTACAATAGCCAGGACATGGAAGCAACCTAAGTGTCCATCAACAGATGAATGGATAAAGAAGATGTGGCACATATATACAATGGAATATTACTCAGCTATAAAAAGAAATGAAATTGAGTTATTTGTAGTGAGGTGGATGGACCTAGAGTCTGTCATAGAGACTGAAGTAAGTCAGAAGGAGAAAAACAAATACCGTATGCTAACATACATATGGAATCTAAGAAAAAAAAATGTCATGAAGAGCCTAGGGGTAGGATGGGAATAAAACACAGACCTACTAGAGCATGGACTTGAGGATATGGGGAGGGGGAAGGGTAAGCAGTGACGAAGTGAGAGTATGGGAACATGTGTATATGTATAACTGATTCACTTTGTTGTAAAGCAGAAACTAACACACCATTGTAAAGCAATTATACCCCAATAAAGATATTAAAAAAACAAAAAAACCCACATCTCTTTCACTTATGAAAATATTCTAAAGTAAAAACAAATATTAAACAACAAATTAAAAAATAATTGTCCCATTATAATTGAGATAAGAATATAAAACAGGAAAAAGATGCTAAGGATATTCATTTTTGAATGAAGACATATCTATAATATAATTTGATGAGCACTATAATCAAGGAACGTTCAAAGTGCTTCACAAACAAAGATGATGGAAAGATTTGTTCTAACTAAACAGAGAGGGTAAACCTGAGATTTCATGGAGTAGCTGACATTCTGACCTAAGCCTTGAAGAATAAATACAATATGGTGAAAAGTGGAAAGGGTAAGAGAGTATTCCATGATAGAGGTCTCACAGTAAACAAACTAACTCACAACTTCCAACAATATTTGTCAAAAGGTAGAAAGGAATGTTAAACGGGGTAAAAAGAGGAGCATAGATCAAAAGTAACTTAATAGGGACAACTTCAGGTTCAGCTGTGACATGTAAAGAGTTCGGCAGTCATCATTCCCATCCTTACAAAAAAGAAAAATGGACATATGGAAAAATTGAAAATAAATGACTTTTCTTGGACTATTCGAAGAACTATTCAAAGAGTTTGCAGAGTAAACCACCAGCCTGAAATCTCAAGAGATAAACTAATCTGGAGAGACAAAGTCAACGATCGGCTCTGTGCTATAAATTTAAATCATGGGTGATTTCCTAGGGCTGCTGCAACAAATTACCACAAACTTGGTAGTTTAAAACAACAGAAATTTATTCTCTTACAGTTCTGGAGGCTAAATGTCTAAAATCAAGGCGTGGATAGGGTTATCCTCGCTTTGAAAGCTCCAGGGAAGAATCTTTTCTTGCTCCATCCTTCTTTCTGGTGGTTGACAGCAAATCCTGACATTCCTTTGCTTGCAGCTGCATCATTCCAATTTCTTCCTCTGTCTTAACATGGCTGCTTTTTCTCTGCATGTCTCTGTGTCTTCCCTCTATGTGTTGCCTCTCTATGCAATATAGATAAACTGAGTTTTTTTCCAAATCATCAAGTTCTGGTTCCTTTTACTTAGCAATTCCTGCCTCAATTTATCTCTATTCTCTCACATTTTACTATAATCAGAAATATCCCTCTCCTTTCTCTTATAAGGACACCAGTTATCGGATTTAAGGCCCATCCTAATCCAGTATAACCTCAGCTGAACTTGATTACATCTGCAAAGACCCTATTTCCAAATAAGATCACTTTCACAGGTACTGGTGTTAGGACTTAAATCTATCTTTTTGGAGGGAAACAATTCAACCCACCACAGATTACCCTCTGGCCCCACAAATTCATATCTTTCCCATGTGGAAAATACATTTAACCCATCCCAACATCCCTGGAAGTCTTAATCCATTTCAGCCTTACATCTAAGTCCAAAATCTCATCTAAATATCATCAACTCAAAAAGTCTCAAATCTCATCTAAATTAGGTAGGATTGAGACTCTGCATATAATCCCTCCTGGGGCAAAATTCCTCTCCATCTGTGGCCATGTGAAAATAAAAATAAGTTATCTGGTTCCAAAATACAATAGTGGGACAGGCATAAGGTAGGCATTCCTATTCCAAAATAGAGAAGTTAGAAAGAATAAAAGGTCATTGGTCCCAAGACTAAAACCCAGCAGGGCAAATTCCATCAAGTTCCAAGGCCTGAAAACAATCTTCTGTGGCTCTATGCTTTGTCCTCTCTGCTCACTGCCCGTTGCAAGGCCCCCTCCTCTGCTGCCCTTGCACTGGTATCCCTTCCTTCTCAGCTGATAGCTCTATCATTTGAGTCATTCCTTCCTTTTCTTGAAGGACAGCACATGTTTGCAAATGAATAGCTTGATTGGCTCATTCCCTGCCTGTAGAATCACAGAAGCCTGATAGTCTTCCTTCATTTTATCCCATCTTTTCCCTCCAATCCAAACTGGCAGTGTTTTTGGTGGCATAACATTCTCAAAACCTTTGTGGGTCTTCTGAGTATTTCAAGAAGATCCACGTCATAGACATGAGAATCCTCCACAGGTCCTGCCTAGGTAACTAAACCTCTATTCCTGGCTTCTGCTGAGATGGTTGCAATCAACCATTATGTGATCCATGAATCACATGCCTAATCTCACCAGCAGAAGGTTGCCCAGCTACACCCCTGGTACTCTCTCTAGAACATGTTTTAGCATCTCTTGCAATATAAATAGGCTGAGATTTCTCTAAATCATCAAGTTCTGGTTTCTTTTCGCTTAACCATTCCCTCCTCAACTAATATTTTTCCTCTCACATATTACTATAATCAGCAAGGTGAACAGGCACATGCCTTCAATACTTTGTGTAGAAATCTCCTCAGCTAAAATATCCTAATTCATTGCTTACAAGTTCTATTTTCCACCCAATAGTAGAACACAATTCAGCCAAGTTTCCTGCTACTTTATAACAAAGATTACTTTTCCTCCAGTTTCTGATAACATTTTCCTTATTTCCATCTGAGAACTCAGTAGAAACACCTTTAACATCCATATTTCCATTAACAGTTTCTTCAAGGCAAGCTAGGATTTTTCTACCAGGTGCTTCAAAATTCTTCCACCCTCAGGCATTACCCAATCCAAAGCCACCTCCGTATTTTTAGATATTTGTTACAGAAGCATCCCACTTGCTAGTACTAGATTCCTAGGGATGCTATAAAAAAATTATCACAAACTGGTGTCATAAAACAAAAGAAACTTATTCAATCACATTTCTGGAGGCTAGAAATCTAAGGTGCCAATTCAAGGTATTAGCTGCGCCATATTTCCTCCGAAAATCCTGGGTAAGATTTTATCTCTTTCTCTTCCAACCTTCTAGTGGTTGCTGACAATGCTTGACTTTTCTTTCTTTCTTTCTTTTTTTTTTTTTTTTTTGGCT
>NC_041221.1:156929878-156933051 GCF_002837175.3 Physeter macrocephalus
CAACCAAGATTACTCTACCCAGCAAGGATCTCATTCAGATTCGATGGAGAAATTAAAACCTTCACAGACGAGCAAAAGGTAAGAGAATTCAGCACCACCAAACCAGCATTACAACAAATGCTAAAGGAATTTCTCTAGGCAGTAAACACAACAGAAGGAAAACATCTACAATAACCAACCCAAAACTATTAAGAAAATGGTAAGAGGAACATGTATATCGATAATTACCTTAAATGTAAATGGATTAAATGCTCCAACCAAAAGACATAGACTAGCTGAATGGATAAAAAACAAGACCCATACATATGCTGTCTACAAGAGACACACTTCAGACCTAGGGACACATACAGACTGAAAGTGAGGGGATGGAAAAAGATATTCCATGCAAATGTAAATCAAAAGAAAGCTGGATTAGCAATTCTCACATCAGAAACAACAAACTTTAAAATAAAGACGATTACAAGAGACAAGGACACTACATAATGATTAAGGGATCAAACCAAGAAAAAGATATAACAATTGTAAATATTTATTCACCCAACATAGGAGCACCTCAATACATAAGGCAAATGCTAACAGCCATAAAAGGGGAAATCAACAGTAAGACAATCATAGTAGGGGACTTGAATGCCCCACTTTCACCAATGGACAGATCATCCAAAATGAAAATAAATAAGGAAACACAAGCTTTAAATGATACATTAAACAAGATGGACTTAATTGATATTTATAGGACATTCCCTCCAAAAACAACAGAATACACTTTCTTCTCAAGTACTCATGGAACATTCTCCATGATAGATCATATCTTGGGTCATAAATCAAGCCGTGGTAAATTTAAGAAAATGGAAATCATATCAAGTATCTTTTCCAACCACACGCTATGATACTGGATATCAATTACAGGAAAAAAAATCTGTAAAAAATACAAACACATGGAGGCTAAACAATACACTACTTAATAACGAAGTGATCACTGAAGAAATCAAAGAGGAAATCAAAAAATACCTAGAAACAAATGACAATGAAAACACAAAGACCCAAAACCTATGAGATGCAGCAAAAGCAGTTCTAAGAGGGAAGTTTATAGCAATACAATCCTACCTTAAGAAACAAGAAACATCTCAAATAAACAACCTAACCTTACATTTAAAGAAATTAGAGAAAGAAAAACAAAAAAAATCCAAAGTTAGCAGAAGGAAAGAAATCATAAAGATCAGATCAGAAATAAATGAAATAGAAATGAAGGAAATGAAAACAAAGATCAATAAAATTAAAAGCTGGTTCTTTCAGAAGCTAAACAAAATTGATGAACCATTAGCCAGGCTCCTCAAGAAAAAAAGGGAGAACACTGAAATCAATAGAATTACAAATGAAAAAGAAGAAGTAACCACTGACACTGCAGAAATACAAAGGATCATGAGAGATTACTACAAGCAACTATATACCAATAAAATGGACAACCTGGAAGAAATGGACAAATTCTTAGAAAAGCACAACCTTTTGAGACTGAACCAGGAAGAAATAGAAAATATAAACAGACAAGTCACAAGCACTGAAATTGAAACTGTGATTTTAAATCTTCCAAAAAACAAAGCCCAGGATCAGATGGCTTCACAGGCGAATTCCATCAAACATTAGGAGAAGAGCTAACACCTATCCTTCTCAAACTCTTCCAAAATACAGCAGAGGGAGGAACACTCCCAAACTCATCCTACAAGGCCACCATCACCCTAACACCAAAACAAGACAAAAGAGGTCACAAAGAAAGAAAACTATAGGTCAATATCACTGAGGAACAGAGATGCAAAAATCCTCAACAAAAAACTAGCAAACAGAATCCAACAGCACATTAAAAGGATCATACACAGTGATCAAGTGGGGTTAATCCCAGGAATGCAAGGATTCTTAAATATAATCAAATCATTCAATGTGATACACCATATTAACAAACTGAAGGCGAAAAACCATATGATCATCTCAATAGATGCAGAGAAAGCTTTTGACAAAATTCAACATGCATTTATGATAAAAACCCACCAGAAAGGAGGCATAGAGGGAACCTACCTCAACAAAATAAAGACCATATATGACACTACAGCCAGCATTGTTCTCAATGGTGAAAAACTGAAACCATTTCCACTAAGATCAGGAACAAGACAAGGTTGCCCACTCTCACCACTCTTATTCAACATAGTTTTGGAAGTTCTAGCCACAGCAATCAGAGAAGAAAAAGAAATAAAAGGAATAAAAATTGGAAAAGAAGAAGTAAAGCTGTCACTGTTTGCAGATGACATGATACTATACATAGAGAATCCTAAAGATGCTACCAGAAAACTACTAGAGCTAATCAATGAATTTGGTAAAGTAGCAGGATACAAAATTAATGCACAGAAATCTCTTGCATTCCTATACACTAATGATGAAAAATCTGAAAGAGAAATTGAGGAAACACTCAAATTTACCACTGCAACAAAAAGAATAAAATACCTAGGAATAAACCTACCTAAGTAGACAAAAGACCTGCATGCAGAAAACTATAAGACACTGATGAAAGAAATTATAATGATACAAACAGATGGAGAGATATACCATGTTCTTGGATTGGAAGAATCAACATTGTGAAAATGACTATACTACCCAAAGCAATCTACAGAGTCAATGCAGTCCCTATCAAACTACCAATGGCATTTTTCACAGAACTAGAACAAAAAATTTCACAATTTGTATGGAAACACAAATACCCTGAATAGCCAAAGCAATCTTGAGAATGAAAAATGTAGCTGGAGGAATCAGGATCCCAGACTTCAGACTACTCTACAAAGCTACAGTTTTCAAGAAATTATGGTACTGACACAAAAACAGAAATAGAGCAATGGAACAGGACAGAAAGCCCAGAGATAAACCCATGCACATGTGGTTACCTTATTTTTGATAAAGGAGGCAAGAATATACAATGGAGAAAAGACCTCTTCAATAAATGGTGCTCGGAAAACTGGACAGCTACATGTAAAAGAATGAAATTAGAACACTCCCTAACACCATACACAAAAATAAACTCAAAATGGATTAAAGACCTAAATGTAAGGCCAGACACTATCAAACTCTTAGAGGAAAACATAGGCAGAACGCTCTATGATATAAATCACAGCAAGATCCTTTTTGACCCATCT
>NC_041221.1:156933605-156951758 GCF_002837175.3 Physeter macrocephalus
GCTCTATTTACAATAGCCAGGACGTGGAAGCAACCTAAGTGTCCATTGACAGATGAATGGATAAGGAAGATGTGGCACATATATACAATGAAATATTACTCAGCCATAAAAAGAAACAAAACTGATTTATTTGTAGTGAAGTGGATGGACCTAGAGTCTGTCGTACAAACTAAGTCAGAAGGTGAAAAACAAATACCGTATGCTAACACATATATATGGAATCTAAAAAAAAAAAAAAAGGTTCTGAAGAACCTAGGGGCAGGACAGGAATAAAGATGCAGACGTAGAGAATGGACTTGAGGACACGGGGAGGGGGAATGGTAAGCTGGGGCAAAGTGAGAGAGTGTCATGGACTTATATATACTACCAAATGTAAAACAGATAGCTAGTGGGAAGCAGCCACATAGCACAGGGAGATCAGCTCATTGCTTTGTGACCACCTAGTGGGGTGGGATAGGAAGGGTGGGAGGGAGACGCAAGAGGAAGGAGATATGGGGATATATGTATATGTACAGCTGACTCATTTTTTTATAAAGCAGAAACTAACACACCATTGTAAAGCAACTATACTCCAATAAAGGTGTTAAAAAAATAAATTAATTAATTTTAAAAAAAGACAGCAGCCACTGGATTTATAGCCTACTCTAATCTAGTATGATCTCATCCTAACTTGATAATATCTGTGAAGACCCTAATTCCAAACGTGGTCTCGTTCACAACTACAGATGTTAGCCAGAACTTAGGTGAGCTAGAGAGAGCTGCGTTGCCATGTTCAGGAGTAGCGAAGTAAAACAACAAGCCAGATGAAAGTAACAGTCAAGGTTTTAATCACTTACTGCCCCATAGTATAAGCAAGAGCCTAAACTAGAGAAAGCAATGACTTCCCCTCTGTTCTGTCTTCCCCATGGAATGGTTCTTGTGGAGAACCAAATGGATCAGCACAGACATAGGGAGTTTTCTCACTGCTGAGAGAGCCCCCAACCGAAAACCCCTGCAGTTTTTTGGACCTGGTGGCCAGAGGGCGAGTGAGGGGAAAGGCTAATAATGGAAAAGTACTGAGTACTGTCAGAGTAGGGAAAAAGTGTCTTCAAGGTACCCTCCCATGAGTAAGGAGGTTTTGGCAGGTGTTCCTAAGGAAAGCCTCAATACAAAGGCTTTTGAATGCAGTCTCCTAGGCTAGGAATGCAGATATCTGTAAAAGGATGGTCCTTGACTGCAGCTTCCTAAAGATACTTCAGTTCATTGACTGTGCACCCCCAAGTCTGGTGTGGGGAGGTCAGATTTTCCTTGTGAGGCATGGCAGCTAAAGCCTTTGTAATTGTCTGTGTTTGGGCCTGAAAAATCATATGCAGGTTTTTGACCAGGAGATGGATTCCTCAAGGACATGAGCTTATCTTTTTGGAGGGGGCACAATTCAATCCACTACTAATGGTAATTTGGACATTGCTGGAGAGTGAGTGGTCTAGTATGAGAGAAAGAAACTCCTGAGGCTGCAGTCTTAAGGCTTCACCTCCAGGAATCCCACCAGATGTTCACAGCAAAGATCTAAGAAAGATCCTCTCTTGGCTCTTGCAGGAAAGAGGAATATTAATCAAAATGAAATACACCCCAAGTCTTCTTCATAACAAAGGCCTTCTCTCCAAAGAAAATTACTTTTCCAGACTCTTATCCTAGTTGGGGAAAGGGCGTTCCTCCCACTCCAGCTCCCTTTAACCTTACTGTTTCACCTAAGGGGAAAAAATTATAGTCAACAGGGCTCAAGTCTTCAAGGAGATAAACTGGGAATGCTGTAGCCAAGGAAAAAGATAAGGGACAGTGAAGATAAAATGTATACTACTGGAAAAACAAGTGTGAAGGTCATGGGCCCAAGACAGGGAGTCACCAGAGGCTGAAATTTAATTAGAAGATTACAGAATGCTCCCCTCCCCATACCTTACCACACCACCAAAGAGACTCCAGAATAACAACCTTGGATTACAAGTGAAAGAGCTATAAGACAGACTCTCTCTGTGAAGGGATACTCAGGAAAGTTCAAAGTCAAGAGAAAAGACAAAAGCAAAGACCCAGAGGAATTTGAAATCTCTTGCACCTATAACTATAGCAATCATAAAATATAGCCCAAGTCCTAAGCAGGTTACTCTAAATCCTCTCACCAAAGGCCCATTTACCTTCAGTTCTATTGCCTGATACCATAGCTATCACAAAATATTACAAGCATGCCTAAAGCTAGAAAAAAGAGTGAAGAGACAAAGCAATCATCTAAGCCAGACTCAAGTATGACACAGCAGGTGGAATTATCAGACAGAGAATTTATAATAACTATGATTAATACATTAACAGCTTAATGGAAAAATAGAGTACATGTAAGAAAAGATGGGTAATGTAAGCAGAGAGATGAAAACTCTAAGGAAAAATCAAAAGGAAATGCTAGAAATCAAAAACACAATAGTGGAAATGAAGAATGCTTTTAATGGGCGCATCAAAAGACTCAGCATAGCCAAGAAAAGAATTAGTGACCTTGAATATAGGTTGATATATAGTGCAAAGAGAGAAAAAAGAAGAAAAAAACAATAGAACATACAAGAACTGAGGGACAATTACAAAAGGTGTAACATACACATAATTGGAATACCAGAAGGAGAAGAAAGACAACAGAGAAGAAGATATTTTTGAAATAATAATAACCAAGAATTTTCTAAAATTAATGACAGATACCAAACCACATATCCAGGAGGCTCAGAGAATAGGAAGCAGGATCAATACCAAAATAAAAACAAAACAAAACAAATAATCCAAAAAACAAAAACAAAAGTGACCAAAACATATAAAATCCACAGTTAGGTATTTCATATTCAAGCTACAGAAAAGCAGAGACAGAGAGAAATATCTTAAAAGAATCCACAGGAGAAAAAATATCTCACCTCTAGAGGTAACAAGAATAGGAATGACAGCAGATGTCTCAACAGAAATCATGCAGGCAAGAAGAGAGTGAAAAGAAATATTTAAAGTGTTGGGGAAAAAGACACATAAAGGACTTGTATTCAAAATATACAAGGAATTATTAAAATCACCAATAAGAAAAGAAACAACCCAAATTTTTAAAAAGCAAATGCTCTGAACATACATCTCACCAAAGAAGATATGTAAGTACATAAGCATATGAAAAAATGCTCAACATCATTTGTCATTAGGAAAACACAAATTAAAACAATGAGGTACCACTACACACCCATTGGAATGGCCAAAATGCAAAAATCTGACAAAACCAGTTACAGCCAGTAGGAACTCTCATTCATTGCTGATGCGAATGCAAAACGGTTAGCCACTTTGTAAGACAGCTTACAAATTTTTCATAAAGTTACACATAGCCAAACAATACAACCCAGCAATCACATTTCTAGGTATTTAAGCTACTGATTTGAAAACTTAGGTCCTCACACCAAAACCAGCACATAAATGTATATAGCAACTTCATTCATTAACTGCCAATCTGGAAGCAATTAAGATGTCCTTCACAGGTGAATGAATCAGCAAACTGTACTTGTTATCTCACCCATACAATCTGAGCAATAATAAGGAATGAACTACCAAGACATAAAAAGATATGGGTAGATCTTAAACGCATATTTCTAAGTGAAAGAAGCCAGTATGCATACGATATGATTCCAACTATATGACTTTCTAGAAAAGTCAAAACTGTAGAGACAGTAGAAAAAGGTGTGAACCTTAATGCATGCAAACTTTAAAAAGTCATTTAGGAGGTCAGGGATCACAGGATGGAATACAGTATGTAACAAAAGAATCCAACAATATTGCAAATATATGAAACAACTTCACTGAAGAGGATTGGGGAGAAGATGCTGACTTAAGTAACTTGAGAAATGAGTGGAACTTGTAATGCTAACAGCAAAGGGAACCATACATAAGCACGCTAATCCAGTTGATAAAGTATCGAAAGCTTCCTACATGGGTATGAGCTAACAATTCTGAAATTATACTGTAATTGAAAAATTAAGTAAATAGATCATGGATGGTAGGAGCCAGGTTTCTCACTGTTGGAATGGGAAGTTAAAGATAATCAAGGGGAGAAGACTAGAATAATCCACATGGTAATGGCTCAGAGTCAGAAATATCATATGAACTCATGTTTAGCTTAATAGAGATACAGATGGTTACAACATATAAATATTTATAGATATGTGTATACACACACATATATTTCCTTGGTCTATCAGCTGAGAGGGCCTAGAGGCCAGGGTATCTAGCACCCAGCTCTTGGTTTCCAACACCATTCTCCAATGACAGGAACCAGGGCTCTTTGGAGAAATGGCTGATCCTGGGAATATGGCAGGATATACACAAGATAAGCCTGGAGCACTTTGTAGTGCCAGAAAGCAAGTGTTAAAACACTCATACATACACACATACACACAATGATGGGGGTATGTCAATAGGAACAGGACCCACTGAAAGAGCTCCCACTGGTCAAAGCTGGAACAATTTGAGCAACATAATAAAGTAATATTGGAGTACAACGCAAAGTATAAAATGCATATTCATCAGTCCATACTGATATCAATAAAGGATTGAGTATGTAAATAAGGGAAAATAGACAAACCCGTTCAGAAGAATTCCAAATAGGTTTGTAGATACTGCCCCCTCAAGGACATGGAGCACAAACCCCCACTCCTTAAGTACAGGCTGCTCATAGTGGCTTTTTTCCCAAAGAGTAGAGTATAAAAAGAGGGAAAAAGAGTAACTTTACAGTGGAGAAATCTGGCAAACATTGACTGCCAGGAGATTAAGGTAAATATCAACAGGGATAACTCGTATTGATAGTGTGTTCCCTTGATATGATGTGATGAGAATCAAACTTTACCTCTGGGGTCTTCCTCCCAAGAACACAATGCTCCAGGCTAATCATGAGGAAAACAGACAAATCTCAATTGAGGGATTTCTACAAAGTACCTGACCAGTACTCCTTGAAACTGTTAAGTACATTAAAAACAAGGAAAATCTGAGAAACTTTAACAGCCTGAGGAGACATGAATGACAACTAATGTGGTATCCTGTTTGGAACCCTGGAACAACAACAACAACAAAACACAATGAGTTAAAAATGAAGGAAATCTCTAGGAGTCTGTTTCTGTCTTGTAGATAGGTTCATCTGTGGTTGCCAAGGGGGAGGAGGGCGGGAGAGAGATGGACTGGGAGTTTGGGGTTGGTAGATGCAAACTATTACATTTAGAATGGATACAACAAGGTCCTACTGTATAGCACAGGGAACTAGATTCAATATCCCGTGATAAACCATAATGGAAAAGAAAATTTAAAAAGAATATCTATGTGTATATAACTGAGTCACTTTGCTGTACAGCAGACATTGGCACAACATTGTAAATTAACTATACTTCAATTAAAAAAAAAAAAAAAAAAAAAAGACAAGACTCCACACTTCCACTGCAGGGGGCACGGGTTCTATCCCTGCTCAGGGAAGTAAGATCCCTTGTGCTCCACAGCACAGCCAAATTAAAAAAAAAAAAAAAATGAAGGAAATCTAAAGTCTGGACTTTATTTAATAATAATGTATCAATAGTGATTCATGAATTATGACAAATGCATGATTCTTATATAAGATATTAATAACAGGGAAAACTGAATGTGGGGTATATGGCAACTCGCTAAACTACCTTCACAATTTTGCTGTAAATCTGAAATTATTCTAAAGTTAAAAGTTTATCTCAAAAAAATCATTAAATATTTTCAGTGGCCACTCATGAACAAGATCCTCCATATACCACCACAACCCTCGCTTGACAACATTTCCAAATAGGTACAGAAGAAAAAGACTAGTAAATCTCATACATAGTGATGCCAAAGCAACTATTCCTCAAAACCACATTCTTATCTTCATTCTTTTACTCACAAAAATGTTCCACCATCTTCCTGAGAGCCAGAGAAAAGCTTTCTCTTGGCAAGAAAGATGAAAGGGAGAGCAATGTTCACCAATTTACTTTAAAAATGTGACTCCTTTACTTCTATAAAGTCATAATTTTTGTTCTGACACTTTGGGTTACCCATCCACCAGGTATTATGCCCGTTTTCTTATTTTCCGGCACAGTCTGCTTTGCATTATAAAAGCTGAAAGCATCAGATTCTCACCTTCTCAGATACTTCTAAAAGTTCAGAGTTGGACATTGTGATACAATCCTGGGGAATTCTGTTTAGAGGGTTTGGGAATAGTTTGACTTCCAAATCAAAAGATATGTGAGGAGAAACTCCCCATATTTCCTCTTATATATATTTCATGGATGTACTTGTATGAGGACATGATGTCTGAAGCTACAGCAGCCATGTAGCAACCATGAAGGGATAACCCTAACAGTGAAAATCAAACCACCAAGAATGGTCGTTCTCCAAAGGGTAGAAAAGCATCATCCTTCGACGGCATCAATGAGCTTCTAAACTTGCTAATCCTAAAATCTGCCCCATGTCCAGAATCCTTGTTAAATGGTTAATAAATATCCTTATGGCTTCAAATTCTTTTATCTATATGTTGTTACTTAGAGAGGAGAGCCCTATAACTGTTATATATCTAATTATACTGTTCCATAAATTTGCTCTTCCCCACACCAACTTATGTTTGTCTAGTGGAACGTGACCTACGTTATTCAAAGTCCAATGAAATTTTCAACACCTGACAATCTCATTCCAAGAGAAGATAGCCCTGCTCTAGTTCATTAACCTTTACTATCTACAGCAGTCGTTCAAACTGCTTGTTGCTCAAAAGAATTATTTGAGGAGCTCGTTAAATATTCAGCTTCCCAGACTCTACTTGAGACTTACTAAATCAGTCTCTGAAAGAAAGAAATCTGGAAATTTGCATTTTTAACAAGATACTCAAATAATTGTGGTAATCCTCTAAATTTAGGAAGCACTGGTCTATACTGCACTGATACTTAGTCTATATGTTCATTATCTAACACCATAACCAGGTTTGTAAGCTTCTAGACAGCAGAAACCAAGCCTTAAATCACATGTTTTAGTTTTTCTGGCATATTTTCTGCATTCTTCTGGGGTAGTATTACTCAAAAACATAGCCCAAGTCCATGTCAGGTCTAGAGATTATTTTAGGTGGAGCATTATACATTACACAAAGTGGATGAATGTGATATGCTTATCTTAAAGATATGGCCTGAAATCTAATCTCAAAGCAGTCATTAAGAAGTAGCAGGGGTGGAATGTCCTATAAATATCAATTAAATCTATCTGGTCTACTGTGTTATTTAAAGCTTGAGTTTCCTTATTTACTTTCTGTTTGGATGATCTGTCCATTGGTGTAAGTGGTGTGTTAAAGTCCCCTACTATGATTGTCTTACAGTCGATTTCCCTTTGTTGTAGAGCTGGTTTGGTGGTGCTGAATTATCTTAGCTTTTGCTTGTCTCTAAAGCTTTTGATTTCCCCATTGAAGCTTGGATTGATCCCTTGATCATTATGTAGTGTCCTTCCTTATCTCTTGTAACAGTCTTTAATTTAAACTCTATTTTATCTGATATGAGTATTGCTACTCTGGCTTTCTTTTGATTTCCATTTGCATGGAACATCTTTTTCCATCCCTTCACTTTCAGTCCGTATGTGTCACTGGATCTGAAGTGGGTATCTTGTAGACAGCATATATAAGGGTCTTGTTTTTGTATCCATTCAGCCAGTTTGGTCTTTTGGTCGGAGCATTTAATCCATTTACATTCAAGGTTATTATCTATATGTATGTTCCTATTATCATTTTCTTAATTGTTTTGGGTTTGTTTTTGTGGGTCTTTTTCTTCTCTTGTGTTTTCCTCCTAGAGAAGTTCCTTTAGCATTTGTTGTAGAGCTGGTTTGGTGGTGCTGAATTATCTTAGCTTTTGCTTGTCTCTAAAGCTTTTGATTTCCCCATTGAAGCTGAATGAGATCCTTGCTGGGTACAGTAATCTTGGTTGTAGGTTTTTCTCTTTCATCAGTTTAAGTATATCCTGCCACTCCCTTCTGGACTGCAGAGTTTCTGCTGAAAAATCAGCTGATAATGTTATGGGGATTCCTTTGTATGTTTTTATTTGCTTTTCCCTAGCTGCTTTTAATATTTTTTCTTTGAATTTAATTTTTGATAGTTCGATTAATATGTGTCTTGGTATGTTTCTCCTAGGGTTTTTGGGACTCTCTGCGCTTCCTGGACTTGGGTAGCTATTTCCTTTCCCAAGTTAGGGAAGTTTTCCACTATAATCTCCTCAAATATTTTCTCAAACCCTTTCTCTTTCTCTTCTTCTTCTGGGACCCTTATAATTCAAATGTTGGTGCATTTAGCATTGTCCTAGAGGTCTCTGGGATTGT
Organism: Physeter macrocephalus; assembly: GCF_002837175.3. Taxonomy (NCBI): domain Eukaryota; kingdom Metazoa; phylum Chordata; class Mammalia; order Artiodactyla; family Physeteridae; genus Physeter; species Physeter macrocephalus. Next base: position 156,941,973 of record NC_041221.1, read on the forward strand.
TTTTGATTCTTTTCATTCTTTTTTCTTCTGCTCCTTGGCAGTTATTTCCACCATTCTTTCTCCCAGCTCACTTATTTGCTCTTCTGCCACAGTTATTCTGTTATTGATTCCTTCTAGTGTATTTTTCATTTCAGTTATTGTGTTGTTCATCTCTGTTTGTTTGTTCTTTAGTTCTTATAGATCTTTGTTAAACATTTCTTGTATTTCCTCAATCTGTGCCTGCATTTTATTCCGAGATTCTGGATCAACATTACTGTCATTACTCTGAACTCTTTTCCAGGTAGATTGCCTATTTCCTCTCATTTATTTGGTCTTGTAGGTTTTTACCTTGCTCCTTCATCTGTGACTTATTTTTTTGTCTTCTCATTTTTAAAATTTTTTTAAAAATTAATTAATTACTCTGAACTCTTTTTCAGGTAGATTGCCTATTTCCTCTTCATTTATTTGGTCTTGTAGGTTTTTACCTTGCTCCTTCATCTGTGACTTATTTTTTTGTCTTCTCATTTTTTAAATTTTTAAAAAAATTAATTAATTAATTAATTTATTTATTTATTTATTTTTATTTTTGGCTGTGTTGGGTCTTCGTTTCTGTGCGAGGGCTTTCTCTAGTTGCGGCAAGCGGGGGCCACTCTTCATCGCGGTGCATGGGCCTCTAACTATCGTGGCCTCTCTTGTTGCGGAGCACAGGCTCCAGACGCGCAGGCTCAGTAGTTGTGGCTCACGGGCCTAGCTGCTTCATGGCATGTGGGATCTTCCCAGACCAGGGCTCGAACCCATGTCCCCTGCATTGGCAGGCAGATTCTCAACCACTGCGCCACCAGGGAAGCCCTCATTTTTTCTCTTTTAATGGGTGGGATTGTGTTCCTGTCTTACTGGTTGTTTGGCCTGAGGCTTCCAGCCCTGGAGTTTGTAGGCTGTTGGGTAGAACCAGGTATTGATGCCGAGATGAGGACCTCTGGGAGACCTCACTCCAATGAATATTCCCTGGGGTCTGAGGTTCTCTGTTAGTCTACTGGTTCAGACTCAGGGCTCCCACCACAGGAGCTCAGGCCCAACCCCTGGCTCATGAACCAAGATCCCACAAGCCACGCCAGGTGGCAAAAAGAAAGAAAAGAAAGAAAAGGAATAACAGCACCAGAAAAATAACAAAGAATAAAACATAAAATACAATTAGTGGGATTTCTCTGGAAGTCCAGTGGTTAGGACTTTGCCTTCCAGTGCATGGGGTGGTGGGGGCGGGGGGGTGTTCAATCCCTGGTCATAGATCTGGGATCCCACATATCTTGCAGCCAAAAAACCAAAACATAAAATAAAAAACAGAAGCAATATTGTAACAAATTCAATAACGACTTTAAAAATGGTCCACATAAAAAAAAAATCTTAAAAAAAAGTAAATAAAATAAGATTAGAAAACTAGGAGATATGCTAGAAAAAATAAAAATATAGGTGGAACAACAACTGGAAGGTAAAACAAAACCACAATAGCAAAACAGAAGGGAAAAAAAGCCAGAAAATGCCTTGGCTGTGGTGGGTGGGGCTTAGGCAGGGGCGAGGTTTAGACAGGGGACAGGGCTTATGCTTAGGACCCACAGGGATGGAAAAGGTCCTGTGGAGGTGCGGGGTGGAGCTTAGGCTCAGCAAAGCAGGAGGGGCCCAGGACTGCCTCTGGCCATGGAGGGTGGAGGACCAGGTCTGGGACCCCAGCAGCCTGGCTGGGCCCGAGTGGCAGGGGAAATGCTGGCAGAATACACTTTCTTCGCAAATGCACACGGAACATTCTCCATGATAGATCACATCTTGGGTCACAAATCTAGCCGTGGAAAATTTAAGAAAATTGAAATCGTATCAAGCATCTTCTCCAACCACAACACTATGAGATTAGAAGTCACTTACAGGGAAAAAAAACACAAATATATGGAGGCTAAACATTGAACTACTAAATGACCATGATATCACTGAAGAAATCAAAGAGGAAATCAAAAAATACATGGAAACAAATGACAATGAAAACACGATGACCCAAAACCTATGGGACACAGCAAAAGGAGTTCTAAGAGGGAAGTTATAGAAATTCAATCTAACCTCAAGAAACAAGAAAAATCTCAAATAAACAATATAAACTTACATCTAAGCAACTAGAGAAAGAAGAACAAACAAAACCTAAAGTCAGGAGAAGGAAAGAAATGATAAATAGCAGAGCAGAAATAAATGAAATAGAAACAAAGAAAACAATAGTAAAGATCAATAAAACTAAAAGATGGTTCTTTGAGAAGATAAACAAAATTGATAAACCTTTAGCCAGCTCATCAAGACAAAAAGGGAGAGGACGCAAATCAATAAAATCAGAAATGAAAAAGAAGAAATCACAACTGACACCTCAGAAATACAAAGGACTATAAGAGACTACTACAAACAACTATATGCCAATAAAATGGACAACCACAAAGAAATGGACAAATTCTTGGAAAAGTACAATTTTCCAAGACTGAACCAGGAAGAATTAGAAAATATAAACAGACATCTCACAAGTAATGAAATTGAAACTGTAATTTAAAATCTTCTGGGATTGGTTCAAGGTGGTGGAGTAGAAGGATGTATACTCACTCCCTCTTAAGAGAAAAGATGGTTCTTTGAGAAGATAAACAAAATTGATAAACCTTTAGCCAGCTCATCAAGACAAAAAGGGAGAGGATGCAAATCAATAAAATCAGAAATGAAAAGAAGAAATCACAACTGACACCTCAGAAATACAAAGGACTATAAGAGACTACTACAAACAACTATATGCCAATAAAATGGACAACCACAAAGAAATGGACAAATTCTTGGAAAAGTACAATTTTCCAAGACTGAACCAGGAAGAATTAGAAAATATAAACAGACATCTCACAAGTAATGAAATTGAAACTGTAATTTAAAATCTTCTGGGATTGGTTCAAGGTGGTGGAGTAGAAGGATGTATACTCACTCCCTCTTAAGAGAGCACTGGAATCACAACTAACTGCTGAACAATCATCAACAGGAAGACAAAAAAATATCCCACATTCAAAGACAAAGGAGAAGCCACAATGAGACGATATGAGGGGCACAATCACAATAAAATCAAATCCCATAACTGCTGGGTGGGTGACTCACAAACTGAAGAACACTTAAACCACAGAAGTCCACCCACTGGAGTGAAGGTTCTGAGCCCCACGTCAGGCTTCCCAATCTGGGGGTCCGGCAACGGGAGGAGGAATTCTTAGAGAATCAGACTTTGAAGGCTAGCAGGATTTGATTGCAGGACTCCGACAGGACTGGGGGAAACAGAGACTCCACTCTTGGAGGGCACACACAAAGTAGTGTGTGCATTGGGACCCAGGGGAAGGAGCAGTGACCCCAGGGAAGACTGAACCAGACCTACCTGCTGGTGTTGGAGGGTCTCCTGCAGAGGCGGGGGGTGGCTGTGGCTCACCGTGAGGATGAGGACACTGGCAGCAGAAGTTCTGGAAGTACTCCTTGGCGTGAGCCTTCCCAGAGTCTGCCATTAGCCCCACCAAAGAGCCGGGTAGGCTCCAGTGTTGGCTCACCTCAGGCCAAACAACCAACAGGGAGGGAATGCAGTGCCACCAATCAGCAGAGAAGTGGATTAAAGTTTACTGAGCTCTGCCCACCGGAGCAACACCTAGCTCTACCCACCACCAGTCCCTTCCATCAGGAAGCTTGCACAAGCCTCTTAGATGCCTCATTACCAGAGGGCAGACATCAGAAGCAAGAAGAACTACAATTCTGCAGCCTGTGGAACAAACACCACATTCACATAAACATAGACAAGATGAAAAGGCAGAGGGCTATGTACCACATGAAGGAACAAAATAAAACCCCAGAAAAATAACTAAATGAAGTGGAGATAGGCAACATTCCATAAAAAGAATTCAGAATAATGATAGTGAAGATGATCCAGGACCTCAGAAAAAGAATGGAGGCAAAGATCGAGAAGATGCAAGAAATGTTTAACAAAGACCTAGAAAAATTAAAGAACAAACACCTAGAAGAATTAAAAAACAAACAAACAGAGATGAACAATGAGACCTCTGGGACAACATTAAACACAACAACATTCACATTATAGGGGTCCCAGAAGGAGACGAGAGAGCGAAAGGACCAGAGAAAATATTTTAAGAGATTATAAATGAAAAGTTCCCTAACATGGGAAAGGAAATAGCCACCCAAGTACAGGAAGCGCAGAGAGTCCCAGGCAGGATAAACCCAAGGAGAAACATGTTGAGACACACAGTAATCAAACTGACAAAAATTAAAGACAAAGAAAAATTATTGAAAGCAACAAGGGAAAAATGGCAAATAACATACAAGGGAACTCCCATAAGGTTAACAGCTGATTTCTCAGCAGGAACTCTACAAGCCAGAAGAGAGTGGCATGATATATTTAAAGTGATGAAAGGGAAGAGCTTACCACCAAGATTACTCTACCCGGCAAGGATCTCATTCGGATTCGATGTAGAAATCAAAAGCTTTACGGACAAGCAAAAGCTAAGGGAATTCAGCACCACCAAACCAGCTCTACAACAAATGCTAAAGGAACTTCTCTAAGTGGGAAACACAAAAGAAGAAAAACACCTACAAAAACAAACCCATAACAATTAAGAAAATGGTAATAGGAACATACATATTGATAATTACCTTAAACGTGAATGGATTAAATGCTCCAACCAAAAGACACAGGCTTGCTGAATGATAAAAAACAAGAACCATATATATGCTGTCTACAAGAGACCCATTTGAGACCTAGGGACACATACAGACTGAAAGTGAGGGGATGGAAAAAGATATTCCATGCAAATGGAAATCAAAAGAAAGCTGGAGTAGCAATACTCATATCAGATAAAATAGACTTTAAAATAAAGAATGTTACAAGAGATAAGGAAGGAAACTACATAATGATTAACAGATCAATCCAAGAAGATATAGGAATTATAAATATATATGCACCCAACATAGGAGCACCTCAATACATAAGGCAACTGCTAACAGCTATAAGAGAGGAAATTGACAGTAACACAATAATAGTGGGGGACTTTAACACCTCACTTACACCAATGGACAGATCATCCATCAAAAAATTCATAAGGAAACACAAGCTTTAAATGACACAATAGACCAGATAGATTTAATTGATATTTACAGGACATTCCATCCAAAAACAGCAGATCACACATTCTTCTCAAGTGCACCCAGAATACTCTCCAGGACAGATCCCATACTGGGTCACAAATCAAGCCTCCGTAAATTTAAGAAAATTGGAAACATATCAAGCATCTTTTCTGACCACAACGTTATGAGATTAGAAATCAATTACAGGAAAAAAAAATGGAAAAATCACAAACACATGGAAGTTAAACAATACGTTACTAAATAACCAAGAGATCACTGAAGAAATCAAAGAGGAAATCAAAAAACACCTAGAGACAAATGACAATGAAAACACAACCATCCAAAACCAATTGAATGCAGCAAAAGCAGTTCTAAGAGTGAAGTTTATAGCAATACAAGCCTACCTGAGGAAACAAGAAAAATCTCAAATAAACAATCTAAACTTACACCTAAAGGAACCAGAGAAAGAAGAACAAACAAAACCCAAAGTTAGAAGGAGGAAAGTAATCATAAAGATCAGAGCAGAAATAAATGAAATAGAAACAAAGAAAACAATAGCAAAGCTCAATAAAACTAAAAGGTGCTTCTTTGAGAAGATAAACGAAATTGATAAACCATTAGCCAGACTCATCAAGAAAAAGAGGAAGAGAACTCAAATGAATAAAATTAGAACCACAGAAATACAAAGCATCCTAAGAGACTACTACATGCAACTCTATGCCAACAAAATGGAAAACCTGGAAGAAATGGACAAATTCTTAGAAAGGTATATAACCTTCCAAGATTGAACCAGGAAGAAATAGAAAATATGAACAGACCAATCACAAGTAATGAAATTGAAACTGTAATTTAAAAATTTCCAACAAACAAAATTCCAGGACCAGATGGCTTCACAGGTGAATTCTATCAAACATTTTGAAAAGAGCTAACACTAATGATGAAAACTCTGAAAGAGAAATTAAGGAAACACTTCCATTTACCATTGCAGCCAAAAGAATAAAATACCTTGGAATAAACCTATCTAAGGAAGCAAAAGGCCTGTACTCAGAAAACTACAAAACACTGATGAAAGAAATCAAAGACAACATAAACAGATGGAGAGATATGCTATGTTCTTGGACTGGAAGAATCAACATTGTGAAAATGACTATACTGCCCCAAACAATCTATGGATTCAATGCAATCCTTATCAAATTACCAGTGGCATTCTTCACAGAATTAGAACAAAAAATTTTACAATTTGTAGGGAAACAAAAAAGCCTCCAAATAGCCAAAGCAATCTTGAGAAAGAAAAGCAGAGGTGAAAGAAAGAATCAGACTCCCTGACTTCAAACTATACTACAAAGCTACAGTAATCAAGACAATATGGTACTGGCACAAAAACAGATATATAGATCAATGGTACAGGATAGAAAGCCCAGAGATAAACCCATGCACATATGGTCACCTAATTTATGACAAAGGAGGCAAGAACATACAATGGAGAAAAGAATTCAATAAGTGGTGCTGGGAAAACTGGACAGCTACATGTAAAAGAATGAAATTAGAATACTACTGAACACCATACACAAAAATTAACTCAAAATGGATTAAAGACCTAAATATAAGACCAGACACTATAAAACTCTTAGAGGAAAACATAGGAAAAACACTGTGTTACGTAAACCAGAGCAAGATCTTTTTTGACCCACCTCCTAGAGTAATGAAAATAAAAACAAAAATACACAAATGGGACCTAATGAAACTCAAAAGCTTTTGCACAGCAAAGGAAACCATAAACAAGAAGAAAAGACAACCCTCAGAATGGGAGAAAATATTTGCAAACGAAGCAACAGACAAAGGATTAATCTCCAAAATATACAAACAGCTCATGGAGTTCAATATCAAAAAAACTAGCGACCAAATTTAAAAAGTGGGCAGAATACCTAAATAGATATTTCACCAAAGAAGATATACAGATGGCAAATAGGCACATGAAAAGATATTCAACATCACTAATTGTTAGAGAAATGCAAATCAAAACTACAATGAGGTATCACCTCACACCAGTCAGAATGGTCATGATCAAAAAATCTACAAACAATGCTGAAGAGGGTGTGGAGAAAAGGGAACCCTCCTGCACTGTTTGTGGGAATGTAAATTGATACAGCCACTATGGAGAACAGTAAGGAGGTTCCTTAAAAAACTAAAAATAGAACTACCATATGACCCAGCAATCTCACTACTGGGCATATACCCTGAGAAAACCATAATTCAAGGGACACATGTACCTACCTCAATGTTCATTGCAGTGCTATTTACAGTAGCCAGAACATGGAAGCAACCTAAGTGTCCAATGACAGATGAATGGATAAAGAAGATGTGGTGCATATATACTATGGAATATTACTCAGCCATAAAAAGGAACGGAATTTGGTCATTTGTAGAGATGTGGATGGACCTAGAGTCTGTCATACAGAGTGAAGTAAGCCAGAAAGAGAAAAACAAATATCGTATATTAAGCATATATGTGGAATCTAGAAAAATGGTACAGATGAACCTATTTGCAGGGTGGGAAAAGAGACATGGACGTAGAGAATGTACATGTGGACACAGGGATGAAGGGGTGGGTGTGACGAATTGGGAGATTAGGATTGACATATATACACTACCATGCATAAAACAGCTAGTGGGAACATGCTATAAAGCACAGCAAGCTCAGCTTGGTGCTCTGTGACAAGCTAGATGGGTGGGATGGGGGTGGAGGTCCAAGAGGGAGGGGATATAGGTATACATATAGCTGATTCACTTCATTGTACAGCAGAAACTAACACAACATTGTAAAGCAATTATATTACAATTAAAAAAAAAGTTGCAGGGGTAAAATTATCTCTACAAAACTAAATAAACAGAGAGCTCTATGAGAGTCACTTTGTTATATCAGACACCTCAGAACTTATTTTTATATTTACCTTCTCTTTATTATACATAATGTTAATTTAGACAAAAATAATATGTAAAAAGAGTGGAGGTAGAACTTAAGTGGTTGAATGTTGAGGAAGATTGCTCTGTGGGATTGTGGTAAATAGATAGTCTTCATTTTATTAGCCATGACAGTAATCCCTTTAATTAGCTAGAAAAAAAAATGAAAGGCAATCTATCTTTCAATTTGGTTTGGTGCCTTGCACCAAGTGTTGCACATAGTAAGAAATGCATTAGTAAAAGGGGAAATAAAATCACACATTTCACCCCTGAAGAGTGAATCTCTAAGGTCATTCACACATTCAGTCCTTCAACAAATACTCATTGAGCATCTGCTATGCAGCAAGCTCTGTTCAACCAGCCATTTGTATGCTACAATGACTGTGTAAAAAAAGCTTGAGATTTTCATTTTTAACAGGTTATCTGGATGACTGTGATGAGCCTTCAGGTTTAGGAAGCACTGGTCGGTGTTACATGGATGTTTAGTCATATATTCATTAACACTGCCCTCATGAAACATGTATTTTCCATGTGGGAGAAGTAGGCAACAGACAACTTAGCAAATAAATACATAGTCTGACAACTAATAAGTACTATGGAAAAATAAATCATGGTAGTACCAATTTTTGGTAGATGGTGTTATTTTATATCCAGTAACCAAGAAAGTCCCATTTATAAGGTGGCACTTGAACAAGATCTGAAGAAAGGAAGGGAATGAGTCATGGGCTGTCTGGGGGAAGAGTGTTCCATGAAGAGAGATCAGGGAAGGCCCTGAAGCAGGAGCTTAAATGGAATGCTTAAGGAACAACAAAGAGGCCAGACAGGGAAGTTGAGCCACAGGGAGAGATGTAGGAAATGAGGTTATTGAAGTAGCGGAGAAGCTGATCTCTTGAAAGCCTATTTGACCATAAAAACACATGGAATTTATTCTGAATGAAATGGAAGGCCAGTTGATGATTTTGAGGAGAAGGGCATAATCTACCTTATGTTTTAGAAAAATTATTTTGCCTGCAATATTGAGTATAGACCATAGGAAGAGCAAGTATGGAAGCAGGGAGACAAGTTAGATGAATAAGGCTGTATTGTGTGCAGAGAATTTGGGAGGTGATCATAATAAAAGTGGTAAGAAGTGGATCAATTCTGTATGTTTTGTTTTGTTTTTTGTTTTTTTTTTGTGTGGTACGCGGGCCTCTCACTGTTGTGGCCTCTCCCGTTGCGGAGCGCAGGCTCCGGACACACAGGCGCAGCGGCCATGGCTCACGGGCCCAGCCGCTCCACGGCATGTGGGATCCTCCCAGACTGGGGCGCGAACCTGTGTCCCCTGCATCGGCAGGCGGACTCTCAACCACTGCGCCACCAGGGAAGCCCCAATTCTGTATGTATTTTGACAGAAGAGCCAACAGGATATCCTGAAAGATTAGGAGTAGGGCTTGGAAAAAATAGAGGAATGAAGAATTACTCTATGGTTTTTGTTTTTGTTCTTGGTTTGCTCATTTTTTATTTGTTTTTGCTGGGGTTTTTGGTTTTATTTTGGGTTTTTTTTGTTTGTTTGTGTGTTTGTTATTTTTGTCTGACCAACTGGAAAGAAGGAGTTTCCATTTATTAAAATAGGGAAGACTCGGGCTTTCCTGGTGGCGCAGTGGTTGCGCGTCCGCCTGCCGATGCAGGGGAACC
>NC_041221.1:156952026-156983958 GCF_002837175.3 Physeter macrocephalus
AGCGGCTGGGCCCGTGAGCCATGGCCGCTGGGCCTGCACGTCCGGAGCCTGTGCTCCGCAACGGGAGAGGCCACAGCAGAGGAAGGCCCGCATACCACAAAAAAAAAAAAAAAAAAAAAATAGGGAAGACTCTTAGAAGAGTAATACTGGGGAGACATCAAAGTGCAGTTTGAGACATACAATACTAAGTTTAATAAGTTTACAGTACATTGAAGTGGAAACAACAAGTAGGCATTTGAATCTATGAGTCTGGTGTTCAGGGAGGGGGTCAAGGTTGGATACAGAAATTTTGCATTTGTTAATATTTAGAAGGTATTAAAGCCATGAGATCTGATGAAATCACAAAGTGAGGGAGTGTGGATAAAGAAAAGGGACACTCTAAGGATGTAGCCCTGAGGTGTCCCAAATAAGTTAGGGAGATGAGAAGGAACTACAGACTGAGAAAAAGTACCCAGTAAGGTAGAAGAAGAATCAAGAAAGAATGTCCCCAAAGCTAAATTGAAAATTAGGAAGCGAGCACCTGTGTCAAATGATCTGAAAGGTCAAATAAGATACAAACTAGGGATTGGTCATTAGAAGAGCAAAAGGAAAGTCACTGACCACTTTGACAAGCACAACTTTGATGGAATGAGGGAAGAAATGCACAGAGAGAATGGGAGGAGAGAAATCGGTCACAGGTGATAGAGATAATTTTTCTAGAAGTTTTGTTATAGAGGGGCTACAGAATGGGATGGGAGCTAGAGGAGGAAGTATATCCCAAAGTTTTTTTAGTGGATAATACTCCATCATACCACTATGCTGATAAAAATTTTAGTGAGAAAATTGATTTACAGAAGAGAGGAGAATTGCTAGACTGATATTTTTGAAAAAGCAAAAGAAAATGGGACCCTGTAGACCAGGGGAAGTGTTGGCCTTAAGTAGGAAAACAGATAGTTTTTCCATAGTAACAGAAGGGAAGGCAGGATAAGTGGATATAAATGCATACAGGCTCATACATGTGGTAGCATCAAACAGTACCCCAATACCAGACCTCAAAAATCCTAAAACATTATTCTATGTTTCACTTGACAAGAAGAAAAGATGAGCCATTATTCTGTTTTCCACTGACAGAGGATTTTAATTGGGTCCAAGTTTTGAATGAACATAGTTTTACAGAGATGTTCTAATCAGCTGGAAAGAAAAAGTAGAAAATAGCAATATTCAGATATGTAATCAATCAAAACTATGCTGACTTCAAATGCTCCCTAATAATGAATGAAGGACGGAGCAAAGTTTGAAAGTTTCTTTCACTTACGTATATTACTCTTTATTTTTAATGTTATCCATAATGACTAATAATTACAAAACTCAATAATGTATCATTTCCTTTTGACTACAGTTGGTTCTAGCCATAGGATGAGGTGATTGATTGTGGCCTGACTTAGTCAATGATGATATGTCTCTTTCAACTTTCCAATCAAATTTGACTTAGGAATCCCTGGATTATGGTAAATTTGATATTGAAATGATAATTTAAAAGCCTGTAGAAATATGTAATACACTAATATTGTGCACACCTGGATGGGATCCAAAACGTGATTAGCTTTTCCTGCTACCCAACATCAGGCCAAAGTCCCTGGAATGCTGAAGCATCCAGGGTCAGCCTTGATCAACATCCAAAATAAATCAATGATGTAGGAAAAGATGAACAAGATTGGCCATTAAGCCCTTGAGAACAACTGAGGCTTGCATTTCTCATTCTGATGAGCTAACAAAAAAAAAAACCAGAATAATGAAACTACACAGTCTTACACTTTAAGCTGATTTTTCCATAGACCATAAGTGTATGCAGCATCCTCTCAATATTCAATAGCTTAAGAATAGCACCTCTAAATGCAAAAACATCTCTGCTATATTTGAGAATATCTGATATTTACATATGGAACCAGTAACTTTCCACATATGATACAAAAATGATGGCTAGGGCAAGGCCTACAATTACTTTATTTCCATTCGTTGTTGGGAATCAGTCATTCTTCTGCTTCTGATGTCAGTGTTAAATCACTTTTCTTTCCAAATTAGTGACCCAGAGTCACCCTAAAAGCAGACCAATTCTTCTTTTAGGCAGTAGAAAATTAAATTGTTTAACTTCCAAATGTTGAAGGCTCTTATAATCAAACCTAAACTTTATTCATCATATAGTTACCAATCCTTCACCATGGCTAAATGAGACTATAAAATACTTAGCTCTGAAAAGATATGTCATGATGTAATATGTAATATTGTCACATTTCAGTACATCACTTTCTGAGTCATTAATAAATACACAAATCTGCACAAAGTACATGTCATTGGAAAACCAAGCACAGGAAATACCTGAATGAAATGCAAGCACCAGACAATCAGGAGAGATGGTGTCTGGAAGGACAAGTTGAGCTTCTCAGGTGCTCTAACCTGCATGAATCATTAATACTTCTTCAAGTATTTAGGACACAATTTTTATTTTTCACTGAAGGCATCGTGAGAAGATTTATAATAGTTTTTCAGTGGTTATATTACCACTTCTGTTTACCTAAATAAGACTATATCTTGTTTTATGTATGTGCTCACAACCACATTCTAATGCTAAAGACCAAATGCACAGTGCAGCGGGTTTTGTGACATCAACCACTTCATTTTTATTAATCCCCAAAGATATCAGAAAAGAATATGTCAGCACTTTTAAATACCTGTGTCATAAGGAACTACAACAGAAATAACTGGAAATAGAATTATGTGCCCTATAACTAGCTGATACATAATTTCACATGTCAAATACAATAATATAAATACATAAATGTTTCTAATCATAATTTTCTACCTACTGAACCAAATCTAGCTTTTCTTCACTTTTTTCCTAACTAGAAATTTCATGGGTGAGTCAGACCTCAAATCTAAAAGAAAGTGAGGAGGGAAATGAGTCAGGAAGTCTTTGAAAAAAGCTATACAAAAACAAAAACTAATTTTCTTATCTATATTCACAGAAAACACTTCTGTCTCCATAATGTCATCTAATACTATAAATGCAAAGTTAATAGCATAAGTCAAAAGGCTTTCACTAATTCTAGAAGCACTTCTGGGTTCAGACCCCCCTTTCTTCACTCTTTAAGTCTTGTTTATGGTTGGGGAGTACACGGAGACTACAGGATTCTCAGAACTGATCACGCATCAGAACCAGGCCTGCTTATCTGGAATCTGCATTTCCCATCAGGAGAAGCTCAGTCCCATCAGGAGGAGCTCAGTCCCTGAGGATTATATGGCATCGATTTCATTATTTATGATTAGTCTTCCTATTAAAACAACATTCAGAAAGCAGGATAAATGGAAATGCTTTTGAGTTTCTGTTTGCAGTATGAGTACTTACAGAAGCTTGTAATATCCAGTGCAGTGAGCCCCAGTGATTGTCCACATATGGCATGAAAGGTAGGAACTAGATACTGTTTAGCATGTACCAAAAAGTGAACATAATCCCCTCTGCTCTTGCTTTCTACTCTATGCTCCTAGAAGGTTATGGCCTTTAGATATTCAGTAGATGACATATTTAATAATTCTGTAGACCCAAGTACACCCAGGCAGTATTTTTCATGAAAAAATATGACCATATTGTCCCCTGCATTAATCAGTAATGCACTGAAAACTGGTTTTTATAAATTCTAATGGCAACATAGTTTAGAGGGGAAAAGATGACACTTATGATGGAAGACCTACAGCTTACTCTAAGCCACCAAATATTTATGATTGCAATCCTGTCATTTTTCAGGTTCCCGTGCTGGTATATGGGGATGGAATCTGATTACAAACAAATGCTTTGGGGTTCTGATTGAGAGGATGCTGGATACAAGTTCACAGCCTATGGTCAAAGGCAACATGCACTTTCCAGTCTATCACTATGACACTCATCCCCACAAGGCCACAAGGTATAAAGGCAATGACATCTGTGAGATAATAAGTTCACTGAAGATTGTCTTTGGGATTGAGTCAGGTCTCAAAGCAGAATTTAAACAACTGTGTATCCCAGAAGTCCCAGTTTTTTTATAGCTTTTACCTGCACTTGCTTCAGCAGAAGCAGGGACCCACCTATCACCTTTCCATCCCACTCATGGTGGCTTCTTTGGAAACCAGACAGCACATCTAATTGGCTTATTCACTCTGAAAGCACACACACACACACACACACACACACACACAAAGCGAGGCTACTTTTAATGGTACAAGTTTTTTGTTTGTTTGTTTTCTTTGCTTATTGAGGTAAAGCTCAGTAGTCTTTAAATAATAAAAGATCTGTTAAGTACAAGGTCCAGTACAGTTCCTTCTCTGACATTTTACTGTAGAAAGTCTCTAATTAACCTTCATTTAAACAAATCACTAGATTAAAAGACCTGTTTCATTCCCTCTGACAGACTCACCAAACTAATTTCCGTGGCATGATAAACTTATAGGCATTTTTCTAGCACTCTATCCAATTATGGGCCCACCAGTTGGGTTGTACTTTTACCAAGAGTGAACTGTGTTTCTTTGTTCCTACCCTGTTGAGACCAGTTGAACTTGTCAAGGTGATTAAAGCACTTAATCAACTGTTGTGTAAACCACGGAAATATGAATTCAAAAGAATGAAAGGTGTTTTTCTATGACAACCAAGGTGAATGTTTTTAAAAGATGTTCTAAATAGGACCACTATCAAAAATTGCTATTAAGTTGTATGAACGAGATGGGGGTGGTGATTAAAAAAAAAAATCTAGATGGAGTCTGGAAGTAGACAGCTTCACAATATTTTTAAATTCTGACTCTTTTTAAAGAAATGGAACCTGAAACAGGATATAAGTGAACAGCAACCTCACGGGTATAGCTTAGTCAAGAAAAAAGATAGAGAACTCCAATCAGTGAACAAAGGCCTCAAACAAAGGCCTCAGATTATATCAGTGAGATTAGCAAATGAATATATATTTAAATGTTTTACATTAAAACAAAATATTTAACTGTGTATGTTTCATTTTTTTATGATTCCCTCATTAAATGACTTTTTCAATTAACCCACCACCCATTGTTCCTACTTGCTTTGGGTAAGAGGTCTGCTTCTATTTTTCTAATCTAACCACATTTCACTTTCTCCTGTTACTCACTCTACTTCCCCAAGGCAAACCCCTCAGAATAGTATTTATTAAAAAATCTCTCTACAGCATGACTAAAAATGCTGGCAAATAAAAAGATACAAGTCTTTGCATTCTTTGTGAGTAGTGATAAGGAATCCTAGCAACCTGCATAAAGTAAGATTTCATTCTGGCTTCAATTTACTTCTAGCCCTGTTATCATTCCATGACATTTTGCACTACTGGGGGAAGAGGTTGGCTAAATCGTTGGTGCAGATGTTATTTATGGCAATTTAAACTGAGTCAAGAAGTTAATAACTTTGAAATAATGCATGCACCTCATACTGAGTTTAATCAGGGTTTATTAAAAG
This sequence comes from Physeter macrocephalus, assembly GCF_002837175.3. Classification (NCBI taxonomy): domain Eukaryota; kingdom Metazoa; phylum Chordata; class Mammalia; order Artiodactyla; family Physeteridae; genus Physeter; species Physeter macrocephalus. The sequence goes on from NC_041221.1 coordinate 156,957,503, forward strand.
ATGGGTTACATATGCCTTTTTCCCCTTCACGTATCCTCATGTAGAAAAAAGTTTACCAGTAATTAAGCAAAAGCCCTCATAGTGCTCTTAATCTGAATTGTGAGCTTTTTGTAAAAATGACTTGTCAGGGCTTCCCTGGTGGCGCAGTGGTTGAGAGCCTGCCTGCCGATGAAGGGGACACGGGTTCGTGACCCGGTCCGGGAAGATCCCACATACCGCGGAGCGGCCGGGCCCGTGAGCCATGGCCGCTGAGCCTGCGCGTCCGGAGCCTGTGCTCCGCAACGGGAGAGGCCACAACAATGAGACCCGCGTACCGCAAAAAAAAAAAAAAAAAAAAAAGACTTGTCAGAACGTAAATGGTTAAAAAAAGATTCCGCAGCTCACCTTCATCACTGCTAGGGTATATTATCAGCAAAAAGCACATCTCTCTCCACTTTGAAATTGTAGAAAATGACCCTCTTGTGAAGCCTGTGGGACTCCTCACTAAACATGAATATTCAGCACCGAAAACAGAAACTTCAGCACATCAAATTAAATGTAACCTTAAGAAGAGCTTATCATTTTTAAATCGTTTGCATCTTTTTCCCCCAGACTTCCTTTCCCAACTGTGGAGGATGACTGGGCATCTCTACCCAGTAAGCATGAACTTCAAGTGGATGCCTTTGCTGGCAGCTCCAGGGTGAGAAGCTTGGGCTGGTCACCTGTAACAGCCATGCAACCACCAAATAGTATTATATGGGATAAGGTTATTGCTGACAAGCCTCACAGCACTATTCAAGTCCTGTGAGAGCAAGTATGAGTTAGGAATTCTCAATTATGATTGTTTGGTTACAAGTATCAGAAACCCACATGAAGCTGATTTAAGCAACAGCAGGAATATATTGTCACACTTAACCTGGAAGTTACAGGGGAGCAGATTGGCCTCAGACACAGATGGCTGAGGGGTTCAAACTACGCTGTCATGTCTCTTGCTCCCTCCCTAATCTCTGTTCTCCCAGATATCCCTCACTGTATAAGAGCAGCGATAAGGTATGCTGTTCTCTGAGCCTGTAAATTCAGCAAAAAGAGCACCCCTGGGTGTCTGTGTCAGCCTCTTGATTGTGCCATCCCTGTTTGGGTTACATGCTCATGCTTTGGGCAGGGAACCCAGGGCCAAATAATTAACCCTTTCAGGAGAGCAGGGTATGGAAAAAAAAAGACAGTTCCCCCCCAAAACAGATGCAGGACAGACCAAAATATAAATTAAATAAAATAGCCAACATCCACAAATATCCCTTAAAAGAGTCAATAGACAGGGAGGCAGACAGAGAGGATTTAAATGGGTAAGAAAAAGGATGCAAGCTTTGGAGCCAGAGTTCTGTCTTTGAAAACTGTTTATACCACCTACAAGCAGTGAGCCCCTAACTCACTCATCTCTCTAAGCCTGTTTTCCCCCCTGCAAAGCAAGTCCTAGCTTGCAGAATTATTTCAAGAATTAGATGTCCTCTTTGTAAAGCACCTACTGTGGGACCTGCCAGATAGTAGACATCCAGTAAAGGGTAGTTCTTACTATTTGGGTGAGGCAAGGGAACCGAGATTAATTCTAAATCTCAGTGAAAAAGAAGCAGACAGTTGGAGAGATATGAAAAAATATAAATTTACTCTCTTTAACAGGGAGTAAATAAAATGACTATATTTGCTTTGAAATATTTGAAATAAAATTTAGCATAAACTTACAAAATAGCAATTATATTTAAGTATCAAAGTATTGTTATACGGTGAAGTATTACAGTGACATTTACAAACCAAGCATGTTGCTCAGAGTGTGCAGTTGCAATAAATAAGTGGCAAATTTTTCAGCCTCAATATTCACATTGATATTTAATACACACTGAATAATTAGCACAACTCAAGATGTGTTTCTCAAAGCAGAACTAGGAGAAGGCAGAAGCAAAGGCTTGTGGATGAGCAAGGAACAGAAGGCTAGAGTTTGAAATCCCATTTCTGGTTCTCACTAACCTCCTCTGTGACCTTGACTGCCAGTCCATTAACTTCTCAATGCTCACCTCATCTGTGAAAGAAAAAGCTAGTGGGCTCTAATCACTTCTAAATGACAGTTTGTGCTTGAGAACATGCCATGAAAAAGAAAGAGGATTTATTTCAATCCTCAATTTCACCTCACCTCCCAGGACAATTTTCTTAAACGAACAGTTAATTAATACACACCTATCCTTCTGATTAGTTGCACATCTATGTTAATTGGGTCTTAATATGTAAGACCAAATCTATTAAATAGACATATTTTGTAGTTAATATAGGAATTCAAATCCACAGAATCACAAACCTATAGAGACAGAGGTAATCCTAGAATTGGACTAGTCCAACTCCTTCATTTTATAGATGAGGAGAATCAGAACCAAATCCATATCTTCCAGGCCTGAACTGTATTCTACCATTCCAGTTAAACAAGAGCTTTTAAAGGTTTTAAAGTTATTTTTAAGGCAATGTTAGGTCTCTCAACTACAAAGAGTAAAACCAAGTCCCCCTAAAACCGAGTCTTCTGCCAAGTTTATGACTAACCTGTCTCTCCAAACATTATTCCCTTTCTTTGCCAACACCTGTTCCCCTCAAGACTGAGGAGTAGCAAAGAAAAGGGGGGACTGAAATCCAGCAGGACCCTGTGGGACCCTCCCAGACATGAAAGCCTTTCCGCGTCCCCTATTTCTTGTCTGTAGGAAAAAGGTTTCAGTCTCCTAGACCTTCCCTGAATTCCAAAGGGCAGATTCAAACAGTCACTAATTAGAGAAGTGAGGGAATGCAGAAAGAAACAGTACTGCAGAGATGGGGCCTGGTCCTGGCTCCTCCCCAAGGAATATACACAACAATCTGATACACATCTCTGAGTTCTTTTACAGCAACTAGGGCCCCTACACAGGTGGAGGATGGTAACTCCAGGCTGAACACTAGCACTACTGGTTGGAACCAGAGGCTGATGACTGAGATTCCTGGAACACCATCCTTTTACCTCATCACCAACCAGTCAGAGGAAGGTCACACACCCTGCAGACCTTACCCCAAATTTTGCCTATAAAAGCTGTTCCCTGAAAACCACTTGGAAGTTCGGGTCTTTTGAGCATGAGCCACCCTGTTCTCCTTGCTTGGTCCTGCAATAAACCTTTCTCCACTCCAAAGTCCAACGTTTCAGTTTGTTTGGCCTCACTGTGCATTGAACACACAAACTTGGGTTCGACAACAAGAGGAAAAGACCATAAAAAGAAAAAATAAAGATGTAAGAGGCAGTACTGAACATAAATGGTCCAGATTGGGGTCTGAAACTGGTTGAAAAGATGTCCTTGAGATGGGAAATGGAGAAAGCCATTAACCATGGAGATGAATGAAAGAGCAGAAATGAGAGAGCCTCAGAGAATTTTAACTTAATAATCTTCACATCCCACAAGGACAGCGCATGACTATCTACAAAGTAAAGAATCAGGTAGATGTATGTCAGAGGGAGAACTAAAGACTAGAATTCAATGAAAATGTTCACTGACCAATGTAATATAAGGTTACTAAATTAGCAGTTGATAAGGAAAATGTTCAATAAAATGTCATCACACCATACAACTGTTTTGAGTAACTACAAGCAAATTCTAAGCAGAGAAGTGATTATTAGTAGGTAGTATGGGCCAATGCCTAGAAAATCAACAAATCCATTGTGTTTAATAATAGAAAAAAATTTTTAGCCTTAAATATACAACCTCTGTAACCTTATCTTTATGGCTCAGAGAACTGCCAAAAAGTGACTTGAGCAGGACTCTTGGAATTCTGGAGTAAGAAGCCCAACAGATCCTCTCCTCAAAAAGCATTGACAAAACTGAACAAAATTATCCAAAACTAACATTTCAGAATTTTGAAATGGGCCAAAGGTACAATTTCATTGGAAATGGACTGAAGGCATACAACAAATTGAGATATGTTTATTCAAGAAAAAAAATCCTAAATCTTGGGTCATAACTGTGGGAGTCCATGGGGTTTTAGCCTGGAATTGCTTCCAACCCCTTACCCAGCACCATCAGCTTCAAAGATCTACTAGGGTGGCAGAAAGCTCTGAAAACCAGGGATATTGATTTAGATATTGATTGAGAGGGATATTGATTTGGAGGGGATATTGTTGCCTGAGAGGGATATTGATTTGGAGGAAAAAGTCAGAAAAAGCCCATGCTCCTAGGAACTATCAAAAAGAGTAGCCACCTAGATGTTAACAGAATGGGGAAGACCAAAGTCACAGCTGGCCTGAGGAGATGATCCTGGTTGGGTCTAGTAATAAACTGGCAGACTAGCTAGAAATTTAACAGGGAGGTCCAGAGAATGAGACATACCTATCTGGCTTCGATAAGCAACTACATATTCCTGGTAGTCTGAGAAGCTACACATAAGGACAAGGTCATGAAAACCAAGAAGGACCCTGTGGGGTTCCTGGGCACAGAAGCCTTTCTGTCCTCTGTTTATTGTAGGAAACAGACTCTAGCCTCCAAGACCTTCCCTAAGTTCCAAAGAGCAGATCTGGCAGTTGCTTACCTGGGAAGGGAAAGGATGAAAAGACAAAGGAGGGGCAGCCAAGAAACAGTAGTACAGCCTAGGGGCAGGGTCCTGGTTCCACCTCAAGGGACACATATAACAATGTCTTTAAGCTCTTTAAGATGTCAGTATTCATCATACCAAAGAAAGACCACCTGAGGCTACATTAAAGGAACCAGAGAAGCTCATCAAGGAGATTACCAGAGACCAGGTTAGAGGAGTACAGGCACTGCACACACCCTTATCTTATCAGCAACGCCACCCTTGAATCATTGCTATAAAACTCCTCATCAAATCCTCCTGTATTGATAAACATAGTTTTTTAGGGCAGGAGCCTGCTGTGTCCCTCTTTGCCTGGAAAAGCAAAAAAGCTATTCTTTTCTACTTCACTCAAAACTCTGTCTCCAAGATTCGATTCGGTATGGTGCATCGAGGCTGAGCTTTCGGCATCAAATTTCTTTCCTACTTCACCCAAAACTCTGTCTCTGAGATTCGATTTGGCACTGGTACACAGAGGCCAACCTTTTGGCATCAGTCAGACAGGAGAGCAATCACACTCCCCTATATGAATATGAGGCCATGCACATGTGCAGAGGTGAAAGAGGGCTGAGCAGTAAATAAAAGTCAGGGAAACTGTAAACTGATGGAACTTTGCATGCACTCCCCAAACCACACATACATCCATTGGCAAAGGGTGGAAACGTTAACAACTTGAGATGTTTGAACATGAAGGAAATCAGAATATGTAACCCCCAAATAAGCTACTTTGGCACAAGGATTATTTTGAGCTCAAGGCATTTGAGAAGCAGATACAAGAAAAGATCTCTGCCTTCTCCCTCTTTGCTAAAAGCAGGACACAAATTTTCAAAGGTGTCTTTCCTCCCCCTCTACCAGAAAAGACAAAAGTTAATCATTGGAGACAACTTCAGACCCTATTAGCCCAGTAGCCTTTAACTATTGTACCATTAGTTTCCCATATATTTACTTCCCCATAGTTTGTTGCTCTTGAAGCCTATAATTGCTTTCCTTTGTCCTATCATTTCTTTACAAATTTATTGTTTCTTTGTTGGAGATACTATATAAGCCTGAATTCTAAGCCAGATCTCTGAGTTACTCTTCCTTGAGTTATATATATACATATAAATAAACTTCTGTTTTTATTTTCTCTTGTTAATCTTTTATTACAGAACCCCAGCCAAGAATTCAAGATGAGCAGAGTAAAATTTTTTCCACCCCTGCAAACATAACCTTTGACCAAACATTGGCTGAACATCAAGTCATGCTGACTCAAGGGTGACCCCAAATTAGCCAGATTTTAAAATAAATACAAAAATTAAGGAAAAACAACAATAACAAAAAAACTAAACAGAGACATCTGTGGCTAAACATGAAGGGGGAGATAGACTCCAGAGAATTAGTCCAGGCAACTTACTTACAAAACAAACAAAAGAGCAACAGCAAAAAAAATTCAGAAGGGTAAAAATCAGAATCCAGAATTATATTAAAAATGCCCAGTTTCAACCACAACAAAAAATGAGATATGAAAAGAAATAGGAAACTTTGATTCCTACTGGGGGAAGAGAAAAATAGGCAATTAGACATGTTTCTGAGGGTTCCCAGATGTTGGACTTGGCAAAGACTACAAAACAACTATCATAAATATGTCCAAGGTACTAAAAGAACTATATTTAAAGAATTAAAGGAAATTATTATGATAATGAAATATTAGACAATTTCAATAGAAAGCATTTTTAATGAAAATTCTGGAGTTGAAAAGTACAATAATCAATTACTAAATCTGACTCTAGAAAAAAGATAAACAATATTCTTTCATTTACTCTCCCATAAAATTCCATGAGGCCGGTATTAGACACAACAAGAAAATAAATTACAGAACAACATTCCACATGAACATAGATGTAAAAATTCCTCAACAAAATATTAGCAAGCCAAATCCAGTAATATATAATAATGATTAAACACCATGACCAAGTGGGATTTATCCCAGAAATATAAAGTTGGTTTACTAGCTAAGATCGATCAATCTAATGTTTACTGGACTAAAGAACAAAAATCATATGACCATGTCAATAAATGCAGAAAAGGCATCTGACTAAAATTCAACATATTCATGATTTAAACTCTCCACCAAGTAGGAAAAGAAGAGAACCTTCTTCAGCTTGATAAAGAGCACTTAAGAAAATCTATGGTTAACATCAAACTAGATTTTGCCTTCCCCCTAAGTTTGAGAGCAAGGCAAGACTGTCACTGTCTGACCTGCTGTCACCACTTCTATTCAGCATTGTACTGGAGGTTCTAGCCAATGCAATAAATCAAAATAATAATAACAATAATAATAATAACAACTGTTATAATACAATAATAATAGAAAGAAAGAAGTAAAAGTGTAAAAATGTCTTCATCAACAGAAAATAAAATCTTGTAGAAAAGCCTATGAAAAAAAAAAAACACAGTTAGAACAAATAAACATGTCAGCAAGTTCACAGAGTACAAGATTAATATTTAATAACATTGCATTTTACACATTAACAATGAGCAATCAGAAAAGGAAATTAAGAAAGAAATTCTTTTCACAATAGCATCAAAAAAGAATAAAATACTTAGGAATATCTTTAACAAAAGAAGTACAAGACTAATATACTGAAAAATACAAAGCTTTGCTAAGAAAAATTAAAGATCTAAATAAACGGAGATACATTCTATATTAATGGATTAAAGATTCAATAGTGTAAGATGGGAATTTTCCCAAAATTGATCTTTAGATTCAATGCAATCTCTATCAACATTCCAGCAGGCTTTTGTGCAGAAATTAACAAGTTGACCCTACAATTTATATGGAAAAGTAAAGGATCTAAAAGAGCCAAAACAGTTTGAAAAACACAAAGAAAGTGGGAAGACTTACTCTAAGTTCAAAACATTCAGTCAAACTATAGCAATCTGGACTGTATACCACTGGAATAAGGACAGACATACAGATCAGTGACACAGAAAAGAGAGTCCAGAAATAAACTCTTACACTTATAGGCAATTGATTTTCAATAAAGGTATCAAGAATTAAGAAAGGATAATGCTGGAATAGTTGAATCTCAATAAGCAAAATTATGAATTTAGATCCTTTCCTCATATCATATTCAAATATCAACTCAAAATGGATCATAAATCTAAATGTAAGAGCTACAATTATAAAACCTGTACAAGAAAGCATAGGAGAAAATCACTGTGAATTAGTTTCCACAAAGTGTTCTTACATACAACACCAAAAGCATGATCCATTAAGGAAAAAAATTGGTAATTGGATTTCATCAAAAGACACCATTAAGAAAAAGAAATTTAAATACTAATTGGGAGAAAATATTCATATATCGAATGAAGCTATTATATTTTTAAAAGAGAAAAAAATAAAACACTCTTACAACTCAGAAATGGAAATTCAAACAACCAATTAAAAAATAGACAAAGGTTTGAACAGATATTTTATTAAAGAACACATACAAATAGCTAAAAATCACATGAAAATGTGCTCAATATTTTTAGTCACTGGAGAAATGCAAAGTAAAACCGCAATGAGATACCACTTTATCCCGACTATAATGACTGTACTTCCAAACCAGATAATCACAAGTGTTGGCAAATATGTGGAGAAACTGGAACTCTCATGTATTGCTGGTTAGAATGTAAAATGGTACAGCCACTTTGGAAAAGAGTTTCACAGTTTTTTAAAAAAGTTAAACAGGAAACTTAATGTATGATACAACAATTTTATTCCCACCTAAGAGAAACAAAAACATATCCACACAAAGATTTATACACAAATGCTCACAGCAGTTTTATTCAAAAACTGGAAACAATTCAAATGCCTACCAACTAGAGAATGAATGAAGAAACTGTAGTATATCCACTCAGTAGAATACTATTCAGCATTAAAAAGGAACTAACTACTGATCCATGCTACAATTTGCTCAAAAACATTATACAAAAGATTAAAAAATTATATATTGTGTAAGTTCATTTAAGTGAAGTGTTCCAAGCAGGGCAACTGAAGAAATAAATAGCAGATCAGTGGTCGTCTGATGCTAGAGGTGGAGAAGAAATTGACCACAAATAGGCATGTGGGATTTTTTGAGTTGATAGAAATGTTCTAAGATGGAATTATAATGATAATTGCACAACTCTATAAATTTACTAAGATCATTAAATTTTACATTTAAAACAGGTGAATTTTATGTGAATTTCGCTTCAATAAAGCTACTAAAGTAAATGATAGATAGACAGATTTAAAAATTAAATGACTATGGACACCAAGGGAGGAAAGCGGGGGTGGGCAGGTGGGATGAATTGGGAGATTGGGATTGACATATATACACCAATATGTATAAAATAGATAACTAATAAGAACCTGTTGTATAAAAAAATAATTAAGCTACTAGAAGTATATAATTCACACCACTTGCAAATAATATGCATTGAAATTATACATAGGAATCTAAAACAACTTTGGAATCTATCTTTCCTTGATATCCCTTAGAGTAGGGGATGGTTCAATTAGTCCTCTGTCAATTTCAAATCATGACTTGGAAGAGATTAGGGAACTGAACTGAGTAAAGGAGACAAATGAGGCAAAACGTTTTAAAGACTAACTGAAAACCTAAATCACAGTGTATGACATAATAAGAAGATCAAGATGATACACAGGTCACTGAGTATTAAGATTCATGTCACTCCATTTTAATAACATGTAAAGCAGATGATACATGGGTGAAACCATGAATGTTGATATCTCTGAGTCCTAATGTTATCATTTAAAAAATCTGAGTGATGGTTCTAAAAGTCATAAAACTTAAATATTCATACTTTGCACCTTTCACTTTTCCTCACAAAGAAACTGATAAAATGTGAGATTTTTGAAATCATTGTTTTCCCAGATAAAGTACTTCAAAATTCTTTTCCCACATTTGCAATAATTTCTTATCTGAAGAAGACCAATAAGACTTTTCGTCTTCTTTCTAAGGACTAAATTAGGCTGAAGAAAGCATGTTTCTCCTATACCCTACATACATGCAAAGAAAATATGGATGTTTTTATTTATTGATATTTATTTATACTGGAGTTACAACCACAATATTATTATATTAGGCACTGAGGAGTCTGGAATGCTTGGACTCTAAAATTTAATTGGCAGTGTTGTAGGCAACAGACTGTCAACAAGAGCAAAAGTTAAAAAGCAAACATAAGTTGCTTGTGGAATGTACGTTGTTATAGAAACTGGAGTAAGGATGAGGAAAATAAGGAGACTAGAAAGCACTATCATAATGGACAGAAGCTCATCTACAAACTCTGTATAAGACCTTTCTTCTTTGAGTTATGCATAAAACCAGCCTGATCTATTGTTACCATCAAGTTCAAAATAAGTCTCCCAAGGTTCCAGGAGTCAGGCTGATCTCTGTATTTACCTTGCTTACCCAGGATTCTCATGGAGCCTGAGTTACAGGGTGTGGGGAGGAGTATCATGGTATTTGTAACAAATTGACCTTATTTAACAACACTGAGGGATTACAAAGATCTTTAACACTAGAGTTTGATTCCTATTTTTATAAAGATGGAATCATCCTGTTTTTCAAAATTGAACTAGAAGGCAGTGGAAATTTTAATAGAGAAATCCTAAGTCACATTCAGTTTAAGACAGGAACAGGGCTGTGAGCAGAGACTAAACTTTTAAAATAATGCTACATATGGAATAAAAAGAAGAAAAAAGCCCTCCTGATGTGCTGTTCTACGTGTTAAGGGTACAGGGCTCAAAGCTGCATCATCAATGCTATAAACAGCCAGGAGCATGGGGTGAATGTCTGTGGGGCATCTCTCATAAAGACCTCCTGTCTACTCTTGTCACAAGTAAAGAGGTGCAAACCTCTTCTGTTCACTGAGTGCTCTTCTAGATGATATACAGTCCATACATTCATGAAATGATTTACTTATTTTTTTCACTATGTCAGATTACAGCCTGATATTTTCATCTATCTGCTTTTTAGATATTAACGTTGATGTTATTATTGCTTCCTCAAGTCATGACGTTAGCAATCATTGAGAAGACATTAAGGTATTTGCATTTATTTCAATCTTTCTGGATACCTAGGAAAAATAATGTTCCAGTGTAAAGAGCTTTGTCAACAGACTTTAGAAGTCTGGGCTTTGTCACTAACCAGCTGTGAACACTGGGGCAATTTCCTTAATCTCTCTGAGCCTCTCTAGAGGGCTAAGAGAAAGTTTAAAGAAACTGCATATATAAACTATTTATGACAGAGCCTGAGAGGGTACATTCAATAAGACAAATAAGGGGACATTTTCATAGTTAAATCTGGGTGTTTGATCTTAGGAATTGCCTGGATCCTGCAACTCAGTTTATGTGTTATGGAAAAATTAAAGCTGTAGAAAACTGCATTACACTGAGAATCATCCAGATCTTAATGCTTCTTCTACTGAGGCAGGAGTGAGCAAATTATTGCCCAGAGGACAACCAATCTACTACCTGTTTCTGCAAATAAAGTCTTATAAGAACACAGTATATCCAGTCATTTACATACCACCTATGACTACTTTTATGCTGCAAAGGCAGAGTTAAATAGTTGTGACAGAAACTGTATGGCCTGTAAAGCCAAAAATATTTACTATCCAGTTTTCTGAAAAAGATTACCTACCCCTCCTGATACTAGAGTATGCTATATAAGCACATACAGCAAAATCAGTCTCAGAACCCATATAGTCTTGAAGATAATTTCAAGCTTAGTCATTCAAACTTAATCTACTAGGAAAAGAAATAAACAAACTGTGGCTGTTAACTCTCTGACAAAAATTCCAGAAGAATATGCCATGATTATGATCCAGTGGAATTTCTTAGAAATCCTACATTCTGACTGGGGCGTAGGGAGGTGTTTGAATGTAAAATACAACTTTCTTAACATATTTTCTAACTTAAATTATCAACACTCAGGTAATTTGCAGAAGAACAAGTTTATTCCTAAATAGACTAATTTCTTGAGTGACAGCTAGGTATTAAACAGTCCACAGAAGTGTTATCTCATGGGCACTGAGTCATTCTTCATGTGTGTCTGTTTTTAAAGTTTAAACAATGAACACTGCTCAAGGGACAAAGACTAATGGAGGACAATATTCTGTCAGTCTTTCTTAACCGGTATTCCATGAGAGCATTAAGTCCTGATGGCCCAAGACACTCATCATATATAGTGAAGTAACTTATTTCCTATGCACCTAGAATGGTACTAGCATATTATCCTTGGGAGAATTGAGCTCAATCATTTTCTACATGCCTTAGTTTTCTCATAGAACACTGGTAGAAAAAAGCTGGTAGATATAGGGTTAGGGGACTATGATTTAGTCACATTTTCTTGACAAGAGCTATGCACACCCTACTCTCTGTCCTGAGATTTGACCATCAGGAAATGTCTATGGGATGTGAATTAGAAACAAATAGACTAGAATAAGAGATTATAAAGAAACCACAGAATCATCCAAGCTCTGGAGTTAAATAACTACTGGTGGTGAGACTTTGGTAAACTAAATGTAATAATGCTTGCTAAGGGCTTGCAATTTAATAGGGACTCAATAAATGATCATGGTTATTAGTTATTCCTACTATTATATCCAATTCTCAAAATCTTCTAGCAGAAAGAACCACCTTGCTTTAAATGCACTGTACAATAATTGCTAACCAAAGTCTCAATAAGCAAATGTCTAGAAGATGAAAATGGAGAAAGTACTTGAGCATATCTTTTAGATTTTCGGCAAGTTACTGAGTCAAATAATTCAAAGATGTAAGTGACTAAAGAATCACTATTCTTACCATCCCTTAGAAGAAAAATAATGCAATTTTATAATGCCTGAAGTTTTAAACACTGATTCAAATCTTAATAGAAGGACCAATATTTTATAATAACTATAAGTAGAGTATAACCTTTAAAAATTGTGAATCACTATATTGTACACATGTAACTTATATAATATTGTATATCAACTATTGTACATCAACTTTTTTTCAATAAAAAAAAAATTAGAAGGACCAGAGCATAGAGGCTTGTTGCTATATGAAAGAAGACTCTTCATCTTCAAGAAAATTTGACTGGTAATTAGAAAAATACAAATAAAATAACAAGGAGAGACCATTTTCACACATTAATTTGTAAAAAGTAAAAATAAATAATAAATATCCATTGTTACCAACGGTATGGAGATAAATACTCTCACACGATAGAAGTATAAATTGGCTCAGCCTTTTTAGAGGGTAATTTGATATCTATTTATGTGCACATCTTTTCACTCAGTAATTCTACTTTTACGAATCCATGCTGCAGAATTCTGACATGTTCAAAGATACATGTTCATCCCTAGCTTTTATCTCCAGCCTTAATATTTCACCTTTACTGTAGATTCTTACATACAACCGCCTATTGGACATTTCTATCTGGATGAATGATGGCACTCTCACAATTTAACATTTCCAAATCCAACTTTTGAAAATACTCTTCCCCAAAAATAAAAAAAGAAAAAAAAAAAAACAAAGATACATGTTCAAAAATATTATTGTGTACTGTTTTGCAATTAAAAATGAACAAAAATTTCATCAATAGGAAAATGCATATATTATTTATGATTACACTATGCCATGAAGGCAATACAACCATTTTAATCATGAAACAATTTCTATATGCTGATTTGGAAAGTCATCCCAGATATACTGTTAATTGAAAAGAGATTTTAAAAAAGTGAATTCCAGAACAAGTTACACAGCATGATATTATTTATGTAAATATTATTTATGTCATTAGGGTGCATTTGTGCACATGTGTGTACATATATGATTCCAAACACAAAGAAAAAATATGTGGGAAGATATATATCAAACAGATGACAGGATTTTCTCTGGGAAAGAGATGGGATTAGGAAAATGTGAGTAGGGAAGAGTTAATTTTTACACTCTACTTACTAATTATTTTTAAGTTATTTAAAATTGCCATCAAGCATACACTACTTTTGTGATTAAAAGTATTTTGAATAATTACTAATAGATATGATATCTATTATTCCTATTTGGTTCAGATACAGACCTAGAAGCTTCATCTAATAATGAAGACTTCTATCAATAAATATTAGTCAGAAAAATCAGTGCTAATTTTCAAAAATAAAGAACAATAAATATTTTAGGATAACTGTAAGGACAAAGAAATGGATAGCCTGATTTTAAATTCAACAAATATTCATTTAGTACTACCAATATGTCAGTCACTGTGAGTTGCTTGGCATTGAAAGATTGTTAAAACAGATACAGTCCCTGGCCTCAAGGAGTTCTCCGTTTAGTGGAAGCATTTGACATATAGGCAGATTGCTTCAGTATCCTAGGATAAAGGCAGTGATTGAAGACCAAAAGGCTAAAAGAACAGTGAAGAGGAGTCCCAGAAAGGAAGTCTGGATGTTTACCCTTAGACTCTAAGGAATTAATCTCTAGGAACCAAGACTCTTATTCATCTAACTGCAAATAAGCCGAATTGAAAAACAGAAAACACTGAATAACTCTTCAATACATTTTTTTTAGGTAAGGAGTAGAGAATTAAAGATCCGTATCAACACCATGTTACACTTTAGCTTACTACGAACAAATTGAAAGATTTGGGTTTACATCATTTATTTATTTGTTGCTGAGCTCCCAACGATATAGTCATAGGCAATTGTTCAGTCATTTATAGTTTACAAAGCACCTACATATACATCATTTTATTTCATCCTTACAATTTCTGTTAGATGTAGGAATTTTTCCCATTGCAAAGATAAGAGAAGGGAGGTTTACAGGGGTTATAATAGACTGTCCCTAGCCAGATGACATTCTGCAAAAAATTGGGCATTTTTCTTCATCTGGAGGAAGATTCTGGATTTGCAAATACACTATTTAGTAATTAGAGAAAATATAATAAAGTGTTCCTGTTTTATCCCAAATTAACAGCAGGACCTTTTTATACCATCCTTATATGATTACAGTAATTATGACAGTAACAAGAATAAAACATACTGTAAGAAAAGGGGAAAATATCAGCCTAAACTTCCCTTAGAACTCCTAGAAATGCCCAAAATGGCACCTTATTTTTTTCAAATCTTAATTCTTTCCATGCAGTTGTTCCCTCCATCCAAAGCTTTTAGTAATTTAATTTTCCATTTCCATGACTTAATTCACTAAGTTACTACATCAACCATGTGACTTTCAGGAAATTAAACACAAAATAGTTTATTTTAAAAAGGAAAGGTGTAAGAATCATATAATGTAAATTCCAAGAATATGTTTGTTTCAGGTATGTCTTGATCCAAGGGCTCAAATAATGACATGAGGACCCAGATCTTTTCTTTCTCCTGGTTCTGCTCTCCTCAATGTTGGCATCGATCTCAGGGGGCAAAATAATTGCCAACAGTTCCAGACCACAGGCTTCCAGGTTCAAATCCAATAGGAAAAGTGCCCAAATCTTTTTCTTAGCAACTTAAGAAAGTTTTGTTTTGCTTCATTGGCTTTGCCTCATTGACATACTTATTCCTAAACTTTGTCCAGAAAAAAGTGATCCTTTGAATGGTCAGGCGTTAATCTCAAGTCAATCCCTTAAGCTGGGGGTGAGTCAATGTCATACAAAGCACACAGAATGAGAAGGAAAACAAAGTGTATCCCCACAGGAAAATCAGTATACAATTGCCAGAAGAAAACTTAATGGATTCTGAATGACAGAAACAATAGTCATTCATGACAGTTCCATATAGGTCTTATATTAAACCCCAAGCTCAATTTTGTATTAATTGAAGGCTGAGTGCTAGTTTTATGGCATAAAGCTACATAAGGAAGGGTAAGATAAGATGCTGTAGATCAGGTTCCCTGGGAAGCAGACTCTGAAATGGAGATCACATGCATGAATTTCACTGGGACGTGCATTCATCGACACTGGTGAATGGGTGAAGAAAGCAGTACTGAGAGGTGGAAAAAGAACTCTGAACAAGTTGGTCTTAGCCAGTGCCACAGGGAGCTCTGAAGCTAGTATAGTCTTCAGAGTTGTCCTGAATTGTGGCAAGTAATTGGCTCCCCACATTGTCCAGTAATTGGATACAGGCTATGCCGGGGGAGGGGACATAACCTTGGGTGACACAACAGCCTTCCAACTGAAGTCAGTTCCTGGGAGACACTCAGCTGTGCCCTCTCAGCAGATAACACTACGAAAAGTGCCTTGATACTGATGTAGGTGATCTAGGCAGCATACCACAACATTCACGGGTTTGCCTCTTTGCTACACAGATCCATTGGTAGTAAATAAGTTTACCTCATTTGGAAACACCTCCTCTAGCATTCTGATTGCTCTCTTTTCCTGGGAAAACTTGCAAGTAGAAAGTTAGTGGGATAAACTACAGCTCCTCCACCACTGCATCTACTCTCAGGGCCTCAACTGATATTCATCATCTCCTTCCTATGCTACCAATTTGAGATTCCCTTCCCCCACCCCCAAGCTAGCACATCTGCCAGTATAAGCCCCTTTTCATCATGCCTTTCTCAGGTCACTGCACTTGTCCACTTATGGTCAAAATCAGGCAGGGGAATACCAAGAGATGCCCAGTGGATGTTTGTGTGGATCTGGGTGTGTTCATTATATAAAAGCAATCCTACTTCCTCCTAATGATGATAGTCAATTATCTTTGCCAGGGTGGTCCCCCCTTACCCTGCTTTCTAGTTTCTTGGAACAAGGATATCAAAGTGACTGGATCCTTAGCCATAGATTAGAACTTAATGAAATGCTTGCTGTATCACCTGGTGGATGGATTCTCTCTCTGAGACCATAATCTCTAGACCCACAGAACCCAGAGTTAAAAGAACAAGAAAAAAATTCCTTAAAAGGATCATTGGGGGCTTCCCTGGTGGCGCAGTGGTTGCGCGTCCACCTGCCGATGCAGGGGAACCGGGTTCGCGCCCCGGTCTGGGAGGATCCCACGTGCCGCGGAGCGGCTGGGCCCGTGAGCCATGGCCACTGGGCCTGCGCGTCCGGAGCCTGCGCGTCCGGAGCCTGTGCTCCGCAACGGGGGAGGCCGCAGCAGAGGGAGGCCCGCATACCACAAAAAAAAAAAAAAAAGGATCATTGGGAGTGATAGGAAGCAAGTCAACTCCTACCACCACTCCTTTGTTTCCAGACCTATGCAGTCAGCTTACTGGGGCCATCATATAATGGCTATTAACTAAGAAAGATTGTATCTGGTGTTCTGCACCCTTAAAAAGCTGTTCATTCGGGCTTCCCTGGTGGCGCAGTGGTTGAGAATCCACCTGCCGATGCAGGGGATACGGGTTCGTGCCCTGGTCCTGGAAGATCCCACATGCCGCAGAGCAGCTGGGCCCGTGAGCCATGGTCGCTGAGCCTGCGCATGCGGAGCCTGTGCTCCACAACAGAGAGGCCACAACAGTGAGAGGCCCGCGTACCACAAAAAAAAAAAAAAAGCTGTTCATTCATCATTTACTTACTCTCACAGGCCAGCATTTTTCGGATGTTTTGGTATAGGATAGAACAGTGAATACCACAGTCAAGCATTCACAGTCGCACCTCCTTAACTATAATGTGGGTCCCTTGGTCTGAAGCAATGTTATGTGGAATCCTATGTCCATGGATCAAACACTACTAAACCCTTGGATAGTGGAGCTAGCTGAAGCCCTGTGGGCAGAAGAGTCAAAACCATACCTAAAATGTACTCCAATCCCAGTCAACATTAATCTCTTTTCATTCACGGTGGAAGTGGTCCAATATAATCAACTTATTGTAATGACTACCAACTGGTTAGTTAGTCTTTTCAAGGAATGGTGGCATATCAAGGGTTCAGCATTGTCTCTGTTGCTGGCAGTTTAGACATTAATCAACAGCAGCACAGCTGGATTAGCCTAGGTGAGTTAAAGCTGTGGGCTCATGGATATCCTCCATCCTTGCTACCATGGCTATTCCCAGAACTTGGTTGCTGATGATAGGCTGGTAGACATCTCCTGGTATAATCACTGTTATCTATTTAGTTATTTGGTGAAATTTTGTACAAATGCTCTCTGATAAGTATTAACAAATAATGCAGAAGCTTTCACAAATGATGAAGTTAGAGACTAAATTTATACTCCCACCTGAAACGATTTTTAAAAACCCATAAAATATATGAAAGCACAGTTTCAACACACTAGACGTCAGGCAACAAAAGACAGTAATTCCCTTCAGTTGAGGAGATACAGCTGAGAGTCCATCATTAAGGTATGGAAAGAAACTGTCAACCCAAAATTATATACTCAGTGACAATATCTTTCAAAATTAAAGATGAAATAAAGGCCTTTTCACACATATAAAAACCAAAAGAATTTATCAACAGCAGAGCTGCACTATAAAAAGTGGTAAAGGAAGTCTTTGAGCCAGTAGGAAAATGATACCAGAGGGAAACATGGATCTACAAAAAAGAATTAAGAATAGCAGAAATGGTAAACATATGGATAAATACTTGTTTTATCCTTATTATTTAAATGTAATTAAACCACTTGACTGTTTGAACAAGAAGAATATCAAAATATTGTGGGATGTGTAACATATATACATATGTAAGTATGTATAAAACAAGAGCATAAAGTTGGAGGGAGAAAAATGGAAGGATACTACCATAAGGTACTTACATAATTTACACTATATATGAAGTGGTATAATACCACTTGAACATAGATTGTACTAAGTTAAACATGTACTTTAAATCCTAAATCAACCACTAAAATAACAAAAAGTTACAGCCAACAAAAGAGATGAAGTGGAATCATAAAAACTACAATTATTCCAAATGAAGGCATAAAAAGAGGAAAAGAAAACAAAGAACAGATAAGTCATATAGAAAATGAATAGCGAGAGGATAAACTTAAACCTACCCATATCAATAATCACATTAAGTGTAAATGTCTAGATAGAAAGATATATTCCATAAAAATGGAAACAAAAGGAAAGCTGGGGTAGAAATAGTTATATCAGATAAAATAAACTTTAAAACAATCTATAATAAAAGACAAAGAATGACATAATATAAATAAAGGGGTCAATCCAAGAAGAGGATATAACATTGGTAAATATATATGCAACTAGTTTAGGAGCACCTAAATATGTAAAGCAAACATTAACAGACATTAAGTGAGAAATTGACAGTAATACAAAAATAGTAGGGGACTCTAACACTTCACTTATACCGATGGATAGATCATTCAGATAGAAAATCAATAAGGCAACAGTGGTCTTAAATGACATACTGGAACAGATGGACTTAATAGATATCTATAGGACATTCCATTTAAAAACATTCTTTCCCAATGCACATGGAATTTTCACCAGGATAGATCACATGCTAGGCCACAAAACAAGTCTTGGTAAATTTAAGAAGACTGAAATTATATCAAGCATCTTTTCCAACCACAATGGTATGAAACTTGAAATCAGTTACTGGAAGAAAAATGAAAGACAAACACGTGAAGACCAAACAACTTAGTACTAAAAAAACCAATGGGTCAACAAAGAAATCAAAGAGGAAATCAGAAAATATCTTGAGACAAATAAAAATAAAAACAAAATTTCCAAAATCTATGGGACAGAGCAAAAGAAGTCTGGGAAGATTATAGCAATATAGTCCTACCTCAAGATTACACCAATATACACCTCTAGAAACAAGAAAAATCTCAAACACACATTTTTCATCTAAAGAAATGAAAAAAGAAAACACAAAGCTAAAAGTCAGCAGAAGGCAGGAAATAATAAAGATCAGAGCAGAAATAAATAAAATAGAGACCAAAAAAATCAATAAAACTAAGACTTGGTTTTTTGAAAAATAAACAAAATTGATAAACCTTCAGCCAGGCTCATCAAGAAAAAAGAGAGAGGGTCCAAATAAACAAAGTTAGAAATGAAAGAGAAGAAGTTACAACCAAAATATAATCGTAAAAAAATACTACAAACAGTTATACACAAACAAATTAGACAACCCAGAAAAAATGAATAAATTCCCAGTAACATACAATCTTCCAAGATTTAATTAGGAAGAAATAATCTGAACAGACTGACTACTAGTACTGAAATTGAATCAGTACTCAAAAACTCACAACAAACAAAGTCCAGGATCTGAAAGCTTCACAAGGGAGCTCTACCAAACATTTAAAGAAGAATTAATACCTATGCTTCTCAAACTATTTTCAAAAAAAACTGAAGAGGACAGAAGACTCCCAAATTCACTCTACAAGGCCAGTTTTACCCCATTAATGAAATCAGACAAAGACACAAGAAAGAAGGAAGGAAGGAAGGAAGGAAGGAAGGAAGGAAGGAAGGGAAGAAGGGAGGAAGGAAGATAGAAGGAAATTACAGGCCAATCTCCTGATGAACATATATGCAAAATTCCTCAACAAAAATTTAGCAAACTAAATTCAACAATACATAAAAAGGATCACATACCATGATGAAGTGGAATTTATTCCAGGAATGTAATGATGGTTCAATATCTGCAAATCAATCAATGTGATATACCACTAACAAAACAAAGAATAAAAGTTACATAATCATCTCAGTAGATGCAGAAAATGCATTTGACAAAATTCAACATCTATTCATGATAAAAACTCTTAATAAAGTTGGTATAAAGAAACATACCTCAGCATAATAAAGGCCATTTATGACAAACCCAAAGCTAACACCATACTAAACAATGAAAAGCTGAAAGCTTTTCCTCTAAGATCAGGAACAAACAAGGATGCTCACTCTCACCATCTCCATTTAACATAGTATTCAAAGTCCCAGCCACAGCAATCAGACCAGAAAAAGAAATAAAAGGCATTCAAATTGGAAGGAAGAAGTAGAACCATTTGCAGATGACATACCAAATAGATAGACAGATAGATAGATAGATAGATAGATAGATAACCCTAAAGACCCCACCAAAAGCTATTAGAACTAATAAATGATTTTGGTAAAGTTGCAAGACACAAGATTAGTATACAGAAATATGTTGCTTTACTATACACTAATTATGAACTAACAGAAAGAGAAATCAAGAAAACAAGATACCTAGGAATAAACTTAACCAAGGAAGTGAAAGACTTATACTCTGAAAACTATATGACATTGATGAAGGAAACTGAAGACAATACAAAAAAATGGAAAGATATCTCGTGTTCATGGATTGAAAGATTTGATATTGTTAAAATGTCCATACTACCCAAAGCAATCTACATGTTTAATGTGATTCCTATCAAAACACCCATGACAGTTTTCACAGAACTAGAATAAATAATCCTAAAATGTGTAAGGAACCCCAAATAGTCAAAGCAATCTTGAGAAAAAAATAGAACAAAGCTGGAAGCATCACCCTCTCTGACTTCAGACTATACTACAAAGCTACAGTAATCAAAACTGCATGGTACTGGCACAAAACAGATGCATAGATCAATGGAACAAAATAGAAAACCCAGAAATAAACCCACACACCTATGGCCAATTAATCTATGACAAAAGAGACAAGAGCCTACAATGGGGAAAACAGTCTCTTCAATAACTGGTGTTGGGAAAACTGGAAAGGTACATGTAAAACAATAAAATTGGAGCATTTTCTCACACCATATACAAAAATAAACTCAAAATAGATTAAAGAACTAAATGTAAGACCTAAAACCATATGTGGAATCTAAAAAATGAAACAAATGAATGAATAATTAAAAAGAAACAGACTCACAGATACAGAGAACAATCTTAATTGTTACCAGTGGGAAAAGGGGTGGTGGGAGGGGCAATAAAGGTAAAGAGGATTAAGAGGTACAAACTACCAGGTATAAAATAAATAAGCGGGCTTCCCTGGTGGCGCAGTGGTTGAGAATCTGCCTGCTGATGCAGGGGACACAGGTTCGTGCCCCGGTCCAGGAGGATCCCACATACCGCGGAGTGGCTGGGCCCGTGAGCCATGGCCACTGAGCCTGAGCGTCCAGAGCCTGTGCTCCACAACGGGAGAGGCCACAACAGTGAGAGGCCCACATACGCAAAAGATAAATAAATAAATAAATAAGCTACAAGGATGTGCTATACAGCACAGGGAATACAGCCGATATTTTATAATAACTTTATGTGAAGTATAATGTATAAAAATATCAAACTACTATGTTGTACACCTAAAACTATTAGAATTATTTTCCTCTTTATGACCTAAATGATGAATGGAAGATGAAATAATTTTAAAAATTAGGGCTTCCCTGGTGGCACAGTGGTTAAGAATCCTCCTGCCAATGCAGGGGACACAGGTTCGAGCCCTGGGCCAGAAAGATCCCACATGCCGCGAAACAACTAAGCCTCTGCGTCACAACTACTGAGCCTGCTCTCTAGAACCCACGAGCCACAACTACTGAAGCCCATGCGCCTAGAGTCCGTGCTCCACAACATCAGAAGCCACCACAATGAGAAGCCTGTGCACTGCAAAGAATAGCCCCTGCTTGCTGCAACTAGAGAAAGCCTGCAAGCAGCAACAAAGATCCAACACAGCCAAAATTAATTAATTAATTAATTAATTTTTAAAATTAAATTAAATTAAAATTAAAGGACTTTATGATGTTTCCATTAAAGAAATGTGAATGATGTAAACATGTCAATAAGGCAAAGACTGGAAAATTAAAAAACAAGACCCAATTACATGCTGCTTATAAGAAATGAACTCTAAATATATAAACACAAATAGGCTAAAATTAAATGGATGGAAAAAATATACTTTCCACAACTTTTTGATTAGATAACACTAATCAAAAGAAAGCTGTGTTGAGTATATTAATTTCAGCATCATCTTCAAGCAAAGAGATTGTACTAGCATTTAATAGGATGTAGTGAGCCACTTCTGCAGGTCCAGATGACTCAGAAAGATCTGGAGTTTCAATTTTCTCAGGTAATTTAACTTAAATGTCCCCATCCCAAGACTCAGCATCCTGCTCCTTCCCAACCAGGATCTTTACCTTGCATAGCAGAATTCCTGGCCTTGAAAATATTGCAGTTCTCTTAGGAAGCCCCATTTTGATCCTGATATTCAGTGTTCTCATTTCTCTGACCTTGAGAGATGAGAATTTCTTTGTATCTTACTACTGAGGTCTTTTGACTTTCACACTTAAGTCAGTGATCAATCACATGCAGTCTTTCACTCTCTTCAAAGTACTCATGGCACCAAGCAAGAGATAATCAATTCCACAGACCTTACGATTACTACTTTCCCTAAACCTTTCAAATGTCTTCGATATTGAATCTTGTAGCATATTTCCTTCTATCAGCATCTGATCTTGATTCACCACCAAAGGATATTTGAATACTTGCACTGATACCACAGACTATATACACTCTGCCTACCATCGGTGATGTAATCCTTATTGCCAGCCAACTGGTAATCAGCACCAAAATCTCATTTTAGAATCTGCTTGTCATTTAGATTCTGCTGATTCCAAGTGTCTTAAGTCAGGCTCACTAGGTAACAGACTCTGAGATTGAATTTACATTCAAGTAGTTTATTAGGAAATGCTTTCAAGATAAAATCCTATAGGAATGAAAAGAAGTATATAGGACTGAGTAGGAGAACTTCAACTGTGATATAGTTGAAACAGACACTTCAGCTGCTCCCATGGGGACCTCTGAAGCTGAGATTTGCCAAATAGAAGCAAGATAACCAAGCCCTTACTCCCCACATTAGTCAGTCTTTGGATGTGGGTGGTTCCTGAGGTGGGGCATAATCTTGGGCAAGAAGACTCTCCTTTGATGAAGGTAATGCCTTGGTAGACACTCAGCTGTGAGCTGTCAATAGGTAGATTATATGACAAGTTAAACGTGTACTATATATCTTAATTCAACTTCTAAAATGAAGCTGAGCAACTGGGTGCCTAGATGCTAAAGGTAGAGGGTGCTGGGGAGAATGGGGAAGGCAGGCTGAGAATTTAGGTAGCACACCATAGATCTACCATAAGAGACAATACAGAGTGAAAGGGGTAAAAAAACAGTTAATCTCATTCCTATTTTTGGTTCTGTGAACTACACTATAAAAAAAAAAGTACCACTACTGCTTCACCTTCTTGGGGGAGGGGCCGATGATAACGAGCAAACCCTTCAGTAGGAATTTTTGGCATCTTCCTAAAAGAACCAGAAAGAATAGATCCCCCTTACTTACAGATGTCAAATAGTTACACACTTATTATAGACACGTAATTCTTTTTTTTGTTGTTGTGGAAGGAAGGAAGGAAGGAAGGAAGGAAGGGAAGAAGGGAGGAAGGAAGATAGAAGGAAATTACAGGCCAATCTCCTGATGAACATATATGCAAAATTCCTCAACAAAAATTTAGCAAACTAAATTCAACAATACATAAAAAGGATCACATACCATGATGAAGTGGAATTTATTCCAGGAATGTAATGATGGTTCAATATCTGCAAATCAATCAATGTGATATACCACTAACAAAACAAAGAATAAAAGTTACATAATCATCTCAGTAGATGCAGAAAATGCATTTGACAAAATTCAACATCTATTCATGATAAAAACTCTTAATAAAGTTGGTATAAAGAAACATACCTCAGCATAATAAAGGCCATTTATGACAAACCCAAAGCTAACACCATACTAAACAATGAAAAGCTGAAAGCTTTTCCTCTAAGATCAGGAACAAACAAGGATGCTCACTCTCACCATCTCCATTTAACATAGTATTCAAAGTCCCAGCCACAGCAATCAGACCAGAAAAAGAAATAAAAGGCATTCAAATTGGAAGGAAGAAGTAGAACCATTTGCAGATGACATACCAAATAGATAGACAGATAGATAGATAGATAGATAGATAGATAACCCTAAAGACCCCACCAAAAGCTATTAGAACTAATAAATGATTTTGGTAAAGTTGCAAGACACAAGATTAGTATACAGAAATATGTTGCTTTACTATACACTAATTATGAACTAACAGAAAGAGAAATCAAGAAAACAAGATACCTAGGAATAAACTTAACCAAGGAAGTGAAAGACTTATACTCTGAAAACTATATGACATTGATGAAGGAAACTGAAGACAATACAAAAAAATGGAAAGATATCTCGTGTTCATGGATTGAAAGATTTGATATTGTTAAAATGTCCATACTACCGAAAGCAATCTACATGTTTAATGTGATTCCTATCAAAACACCCATGACAGTTTTCACAGAACTAGAATAAATAATCCTAAAATGTGTAAGGAACCCCAAATAGTCAAAGCAATCTTGAGAAAAAAATAGAACAAAGCTGGAAGCATCACCCTCTCTGACTTCAGACTATACTACAAAGCTACAGTAATCAAAACTGCATGGTACTGGCACAAAACAGATGCATAGATCAATGGAACAAAATAGAAAACCCAGAAATAAACCCACACACCTATGGCCAATTAATCTATGACAAAAGAGACAAGAGCCTACAATGGGGAAAACAGTCTCTTCAATAACTGGTGTTGGGAAAACTGGAAAGGTACATGTAAAACAATAAAATTGGAGCATTTTCTCACACCATATACAAAAATAAACTCAAAATAGATTAAAGAACTAAATGTAAGACCTAAAACCATATGTGGAATCTAAAAAATGAAACAAATGAATGAATAATTAAAAAGAAACAGACTCACAGATACAGAGAACAATCTTAATTGTTACCAGTGGGAAAAGGGGTGGTGGGAGGGGCAATAAAGGTAAAGAGGATTAAGAGGTACAAACTACCAGGTATAAAATAAATAAGCGGGCTTCCCTGGTGGCGCAGTGGTTGAGAATCTGCCTGCTGATGCAGGGGACACAGGTTCGTGCCCCGGTCCAGGAGGATCCCACATACCGCGGAGTGGCTGGGCCCGTGAGCCATGGCCACTGAGCCTGAGCGTCCAGAGCCTGTGCTCCACAACGGGCGGGATATGGGATCTTCCCGGACCGGGGCACGAACCCGTGTCCCCTGCATCGGCAGGCGGATTCTCAACCACTGCGCCACCAGGGAAGCCCTAGACACGTAATTCTTTTACTTCAGGTTCATCGATGGATGCATCAGTCTGTCATAGATGAAAGGGAAAAGGCCAAGGGAACAAAGAATCTAGCTGATACTCATTTTCAAATCAAACAAAACCATTTCCTAAGTGCTAATTTCTCTCAATTGTTAACAAGAGCTCAACTCTTCTGTTTGATCCTCATTGAACCCATATTGTAGAATTGGTCTACTCAACCCATTACTAATTCAGTTGAAATAATTTTTAATGTGTATACAGAAAACATGTGTCCGGTTTTTTCCAAATAATTATCATGTGGAATAAGCATTTCTGAATCATACAATTTCTTTCTATCTCCATTTAACTCAAATCCCCTCATAATGAAGTTTTTTTCTTTTAGAGTTAATATGAGCCAGACCTATCCAAAAGCAAAGAGCTGCCCCCAAACCAAATGTATCAGACAGTTTCATTTCCCTGACTAAAACTAGCTTTTGGAGACTTCCCTGGTGGCACAGTGCTTAAGAATCCGCCTGCCAATGCAGGGGACACAGGTTTGATGCCTGGTCGAGGAAGATCCCACATGCCACAGAGCAGCTAGGCCCGTGCACCACAACTACTAAGCCTGCACTCTAGAGCACGCAAGCCACAACTACTGAGCCTGCATGCTGCAACTACTGAAGCCCACGCACCTAGAAGCCCATGCTCTGCAGCAAGAGAAGCCACTGCAATGAGAAGCCCGCACACCGCAACAAAGAGTAGCCCCCACTCAACGCAACTAGAGAAAGCCTGCATGCAGCAACAAAGACCCAACACA
>NC_041221.1:156985002-157008193 GCF_002837175.3 Physeter macrocephalus
GCACAGGCTCCGGACGCGCAGGCTCACGGGCCTAGCCGCTCCGCGGCATATGGGATCTTCCCGGACCGGGGCACGAACCCGTGTCCCCTGCATCGGCAGGCGGATTCTCAACCACTGCGCCACCAGGGAAGCCCTAGACACGTAATTCTTTTACTTCAGGTTCATCGATGGATGCATCAGTCTGTCATAGATGAAAGGGAAAAGGCCAAGGGAACAAAGAATCTAGCTGATACTCATTTTCAAATCAAACAAAACCATTTCCTAAGTGCTAATTTCTCTCAATTGTTAACAAGAGCTCAACTCTTCTGTTTGATCCTCATTGAACCCATATTGTAGAATTGGTCTACTCAACCCATTACTAA
This sequence comes from Physeter macrocephalus, assembly GCF_002837175.3. Taxonomy (NCBI): domain Eukaryota; kingdom Metazoa; phylum Chordata; class Mammalia; order Artiodactyla; family Physeteridae; genus Physeter; species Physeter macrocephalus. The sequence goes on from NC_041221.1 coordinate 156,985,365, forward strand.
TTCAGTTGAAATAATTTTTAATGTGTATACAGAAAACATGTGTCCGGTTTTTTCCAAATAATTATCATGTGGAATAAGCATTTCTGAATCATACAATTTCTTTCTATCTCCATTTAACTCAAATCCCCTCATAATGAAGTTTTTTTCTTTTAGAGTTAATATGAGCCAGACCTATCCAAAAGCAAAGAGCTGCCCCCAAACCAAATGTATCAGACAGTTTCATTTCCCTGACTAAAACTAGCTTTTGGAGACTTCCCTGGTGGCACAGTGCTTAAGAATCCGCCTGCCAATGCAGGGGACACAGGTTTGATGCCTGGTCGAGGAAGATCCCACATGCCACAGAGCAGCTAGGCCCGTGCACCACAACTACTAAGCCTGCACTCTAGAGCACGCAAGCCACAACTACTGAGCCTGCATGCTGCAACTACTGAAGCCCACGCACCTAGAAGCCCATGCTCTGCAGCAAGAGAAGCCACTGCAATGAGAAGCCCGCACACCGCAACAAAGAGTAGCCCCCACTCAACGCAACTAGAGAAAGCCTGCATGCAGCAACAAAGACCCAACACAGCCAAAAATAAATAAATTAATAAATTAATTAATTAAAAAAACTGAAAAAAATAGTTGTTGATTATTCAAACCTGTAGCTATTGAAGAAATAATAATAATAAAAACAGTAAACTGATTTTTAAAAATAATAAAAATGCTCTCCCAAAGTAACACTCTAACAATATTCAATTTTTAAAAAAAATCTAGCTTTACTCCAGATTCTATTTCAAATATAACTCACCAAGAACTTACCCCATACGTTCTCCACACAGTACCTAACAAAGTCACAAGAAGCCAACCACACCCAACCATCACAGGTTCCACCTACACTTCCAAAGTAAGCTTTGACAAAATACATGCCATGAAATCCATATAAATTTACATTTCCAAAGAGCTTCAGAACAGAAAAAACACCTGCCTTTACATTCCAAACAGTCATTGCAGAACTCTGATGCATGAGTTACTAACACCAGAGTGATGAGATAACTACATTTGTCGGCTCAGGCTGCCATAACAAAATACCATATCCTGGGTGGCTTAAACAACACAAATTTATTTCTCACAGTTCTGAAAAGTACAAGACCAAGGTGCCAGGCTATTCAGTTCCTAGTGAGGGGCCTCTTCCAGGCTTGCAAGTGGCCACCTTCTTTCTATGTCCTCACAAGGTAAAGAGAGAGAGAATTTTGGTCTCTCTTCCTCTTCTTATATGTACACTAATCTCATGATGGGGGCCCCACCCTCATGAAGTCTTCTAAACCTAATTACCTTCCAAAGGACCATCCAAATACCATCACATCAGGGTCAGGGTTTCAGCATATGAATTCTGGAGTAACAAATATTCAATCTATACCACTAACACACTCAAAGATTTATGATTATGTACTTTCTTGGTCATAATTTCAAGACTGTCAAAATGCCTACGTTAGCTGCCTTTTATATAAGAATTAAAATTGGTCACAAAAGTACATTTTAACAATGACTTTTAAACACAGATTTCATAATAAGTAACTGGTTAGATAAACGCTTTTGTGATATGGTCTTGAATCTCATTTTGTATTTTAATTGAATATTTTATCAGCTAATCTAAACATTTTACATTAAATAGAAAGCTCATGCACTGAAAAACTATGGTTAATTGAATTGTCTGGTTAGTTAAATATTGAGGCAGAAGATGGTTTAATTCAACAGTTTCTGAATATAAACACACACACAAACACACACTGTCTCTCTATATCTAGCTCTATATCTAGCTATCCATATATATATGTTGCATAATTTAATCTTTCTCAGTGACTGAATGTCTTTCAAGGCTTTAAGAAGACTTTGACCAGCAATAATTACACCATAAATGCAGATGGTCAACATCAGGCTGCTTTGTACATATCAGAAAGTAGATTTGTATATTTTTCATTTTCTGAAAAAGAGACAAATAATTTAGAGTCCTTCATTAAATGTATGTAATACATATTGGTAAAGAACCTGTATAAGTCCAGTCAATTAGATGCTCCAGATTACAAAAGAAACACTGATCTGTTACCTAAAATGAAAAAAGCTTACCACAAATATTCATAATATCATAAAGTAGAAGGTGAATTTACTTGTAATGGCATAGTCATGCTGGCTTTGGTCTTCCCAGCTACAGAATATTCAGTAGGCTTTAATAATAACTGCAAGTAGTTGTTCGGTCTTGAAAGATACAACAACCTTGAACTAAAAGGCCTAAATCATCTTTCTTTGACCAGCATTTACACTTCCCAAAAGTGAGGATTTTATTGATATCATTCAATATGAAAAATTTGTATTAAACCCCCTTCCTATCTACTCACCCTTATTCAGAGCTACCTATGACGTGACAGATTCCCTTCATATTCATCTGATTTATAGTTCCTAGCTCCTGGCCCCATTTATAATTCCTAGTCCCTGGCCCAATCACCTGTTTTGTTTTTTTTTTTAATTAATTTTTTTAACATCTTTATTGGAGTATAACTGTTTTACAATGGTGTGTTAGTTTCTGCTTTACAACAAAGTGAATCAGTTATACATATACATATGTTCCCATATCTCTTCCCTCTTGCGTCTCCCTCCCTCCCACCCTCCCTATCCCACCCCTCTAGGTGGTCACAAAGCACAGAGGTGATCTCCCTGTGCTATGCGGCAGCTTCCCACTAGCTATCTAATTTACATTTGGTAGTGTATATATGTCCATGCCACTCTCTCACTTCGTCACAGCTTACCCTTCCCCCTCCCCATATCCTCAAGTCCTTGCTCTAGTAGGTCTGTGTTTTATTCCCGTCCTACCACTTCAGAACGCATAAATCTTTCGCCTTTTACCAATCACCTGTTTTAATCCAATAACTGGCTCCATCTCCCTAACACAGCATTCTGCAAAGATGGCTAGGGCTGAGGTAGAAAAGTAAACAGCCAGGGTGCAGGAATAAGAATAGATGGAATCCAATTGGTCGGGTTTGCATGTAATGAAAGTTAATTCACAGGAATCTACTTGACTGGGTTTCCTATGTATGAAGCCCTCAAGAACATCTTCTTCCCAAATCCTTTTCCCCAAGTCCACCAAACAAAACAAATATAAAGTCTTTCTTTTTACCAGCATGAGCCCATCTTTTATGCAGCACCTAAATTTCTCACTATACAACCGACAACTCTTCCACCCCAATTTCATTTAATTATCTTATTCCCAGAAATCAGCATAATTCTAATTACTTAATCCTTTTTGGAGGCATATATCAATTAATCTTCAGTAATAACTTCACTTAGAAAAGTCTTTTTATTTTTCATATACCCTTAAGCTAATTCTGAAAATCACTGACTACTCACATACATGATTCTTGAGCTGGGTGCTTAAACAGTGGTCTTTGAACACATTGAACAAAATGGAGAAATCATCAGTCCATATTCATGTCTGATCCTTTTCCCTACTCTGGGATAAACAATGGGCTTGTAATTTTTTTACTGAAACTGACAGATGAAGGTTTTATGTTTCTTATGTCCCCAAAAGAATCACCTCCCCAAAAAAACATTGGTTAAAAGTTATAGTTGGTTAAAATTTTCTGTCAGTTTGATTTAACTTTAAACCTATAACAAATATTCTCACCCAAAGCAAGATAAAGTAAAATAGACAATTAAAGCATAGTCTTGGCTTTTTATGTATTTAACTTCAAATTTTTCATGCTTTTTGTAAAATTGCCATGCTGAGAACCTTTTTTCCTCAGTTTAACATTCAGGACAAAGCAAAGTATATGTCTACAGACCTATTTGTCTAGAAATAAAAGTAATAAATGAGAGTCACATTTGAATAACAAGAGTGGACTAGACATGAGAGAATAGAACAGGCCTAGGCAGCTTCAATTGTCCATCTTAAAATTACTTACTATTGTTGGGAATAATAGAACATCAAAAGGATAAATTCAAAACTCAAATTAATTCCTGTCCTCCCAGGAGAGACTGACTGCCTGATTCTGATCTGTCTTTCATGCATCGTTCTCACTCAAAGTTACAATTTCAAGGGCTAGAGTGTCATTCCAATATGCAAAAAGAGTTGGCATTGATGAGAGTTATATTTAGAAATCCTTCTACTGTGAGATAGAATATAACATTAAACTTGTGAATTTTAAGGTCATGACAAGGACATATTGACAAGCTAAAGTTTCAAAACTATGTAAATTAGCTACTTGGATAATCACAGGCTCTACAAATCTTCTGCTCAAATTAAGAGACAAGCTTGTTCATTCTTTCCACAATTAAGGAACTGTCAGAATAGGGCTATGCTATTTTCTGCTAACAAACAATCTCCAAATCTCACTGACTGACTTACAAAAGCCACGGTCTACTTCACACCACATTGCTGCCACTGCAGGTTGTCTCACTCTGGGTGGCAGCCGATAGAGAAGCAACCATCTCAAATGTTGCTGGTCACTTTGGCAATGGGAAAACATAGCTCTAGGGTGTGTTGCACCAGTGATTAACTGTTTCTGCCTAGAAATGACTCTCACTTCACTCAGAAGTTATTGATTAAAACAAGCCATAGCCATACTGAAACAGGAGGGAAGGGGACAGGGCACAACATTTAAAGGAATGACACAGCCATAAGACATGACAAAAACTGATTAGAACTAACTAGATCCAAGATGGCAGAAGATTAGACTTCCAGTGGACCTTGAGCCTCATTGTACGCTCATTGTAATACATCAGCACACTAAATGACACACCCACAGGAACCATGGCAGTTCCAAGGCCAACCATAAAAGGTCAAAAAGTGGGCCATGGCCCAATTCTAGAAATCCCCACCCCTTCCCCAAAGTAGCTGGAATACTCCTCCCACTCATTAGCCTATGAAATTACCCACCCCTATAAAAACTGACAACCCCGGTATCCTGGTGCCTCTTCCGAGATGGCCCAAACTCTGTCTGTGGAGTATGTTTCTCTTTAAATAAATCCACTTCTTACCTATCACTTTGTCTCTCACTGAATTCTTTCTGTGACGAGACATCAAGAAACTGAGTTTCATTAAGTCCTGAGACCACATGTGTGATCTCAATTAAAAGACCTTGGGTTCAAGTCCCAAGCTGGCTTTAGGCCAGGTTCGATTTCCAGCACATGGGTTCAAGCTCCAATATGAGTTACATGGTTTCAGTACCAACCAACCATAATGGGGGCAGGGAAGTACAATCTCTCCAGGTACCTAAAGGAAAAGAAGATGACAGCCAGAGCAGTGATCACAACAACAAAAGTTCCTGCTCTTAGAAACTTAATAGTGAAAGGAGTCATACAAATACAAAATATACAAGTGAATAAGGGAGATATGTACACCCATTGGAGTAAGTGATATGGAGGAGATAACCAATGATGTGGTAGAGAGTAATGTGAGGGGAGAGAGATGAATGAGAAGGTCCATTTTAGACAAGGTGGTCAGTTATAAGATAAAGTTGACAGTAGATACATTTTGATATCTTCCCATTGTCCTTTCAGGTTCACTCTCCCTTTTCCACCCTACTCTGTGCCTTGAGAAGACATGGGAAGGGTAGCAAAATATGGCACCCCAAAATATGACTGTAGGGGTTCAGGACATGCTACCCCAAGATATGAAATATGCCGCTTTGGTGTATTGATTATTTTGAGCTTATAGGCACTTGAAAAATAGCAAATGCAGGGAGAGGCTTTCTCTGAACTCCCTTTATCTGGCTAAAGATAGATCCTCCAAAGGGAACTCAATTGTCATAAATCCTCTACCCAAGAGTTTTATCAACCAGGGAAGATTGAGTCTTTCTTTTCCATTCTTTTCCAGTTTATTTTCTGTTGGTGTTGAAATACCAATTTGGGGAAGGAGGGCCTCAGACAAGTTGTGTCATCAGTGTCACAGGAATTTGAATTAATTTGAATGTGATTTGAGTTGAAAAGTCTTTGGGTATCTTTAGGATAAGATAATGAAGGTCATGGTTTAAATATAGATATTTTGGATGGGTACATAAATGGGTTATTAGATGCCTGGTAGAGAATTAGTCCCTGAGTCCAGGCACACAGGGTCAGAAGTTAGGGATCAAGAAGTAATAGATGAAGGGAAGGAAAGAGAGTGGTGAATCTGGATAAATGAGAGTAGAAGGATGCAAAGAAAGGGTCCTCCTTGGGGGTAACCTCTTTAGTCGATCTCTGCTAAGATAAGGCCTTGTCCTCATGAAGTATGCAGAGTCATGATCTCAGGTGAAGATCTTTCTGGTTTCAGTTCCCTAGAGAAGAGGCAGGTTCTCAGACAGGAAACCTCATGTAAGGAGACTAGCCTTAGGCAGATAGTAGAATGGTGGCATGGTCAATTTTATGTGTCAACATGACTGGGCCACGAGGTGCCCAGACATTTGGTCGAACATTATTCTGGGTGTGTTGGTGAGGATGTTTCTGAGTGGGATTAGAATTTGAATCAGCAGACTGAGCAAAGCAGAATGCTCTCTCTAATATGAATGAGCCCTATCCAATGAATTGAAAGCCTGAATAGAACAAAAAGCCTGGCCCTTTCACAAGTAACAGGGAATTCTTCCTGCCAGACTGTCTTGAGCTGGGACATAGGTTCTTTCCTGCCTTCAGACTCAGACTGAAAGAAGACTGACTCTTACCACAGGAGAGGAGAGTAGCAGTAAACACCACACCCAGACAAAATTACTCACAAACTATCATACCTCCTATCTACTCTTCTAACGGCCCATTCATCTTTCTTAATACCATTAACCATCCTTTAAGGGGCCTACATTTCTCCACATCCCCTTCCCCTGTTAAGATGGTATTTGTCTGTGAGAACAGACTTGTGGCCGCCAAGTGGGTGAGGGGCGGGGGAGGGATGGATTGGAAGTTTGGGATTAGCAGATGCAAACTATTATATACAGCATGGATAAACAATAAGGTCCTACTGTATAGCACAGGGAACTATATTCAGTATCCTGTGATAAATCATAATGAAAAAGAATATTAAAAAATAGAATGTCTATATGTGTATAACTGAGACACTTTGTTATACGGCAGATATTGGCACATTATAAATCAATTATACTTCAATTTAAAAAATTAAAAATTAGGGCTTCCCTGGTGGCGCAGTGGTTGAGAATCTGCCTGCCAATGCAGGGGAAATAAATAAATAAATACATAAATATTTTAAAAATTAAAAATTAAAAAAAAAATTTTTAAGGGCTTCCCTGGTGGCACAGTGGTTAAGAATATGCCTGCCAATGCAGGGGACACGGGTTTGAGCTCAGGTACGGGAAGATCCCACACGCCGTGGAATAACTAAGCTCATGTGCCACAACTACTAAGCCTGAGCTCTAGAACCCATGAGCCACAACTGAAGCCCGCACGCCTAGAGCCCATGCTCCTCAACAAGAGAAGCCACCGCAATGAGAAGCCTGCACACTGCAACAAAGAGTAGCCCCTGCTCGTCACAACTAGAGAAAGCCCGTGCAGAGCAACAAAGACCCAACACAGCCAAAAATAAAATAAAATAAAAATTTTTTTAAATAAAAAATAGAGAGGAGCTTCAAGATGGTGGAAGAGTAAGACGTGGAGATCACCTTCCTCCCCACAAATATATCAGAAATACATCTACATGTGGAACAACCCCTACAGAACGTCTACTGAATGCTGGCAGAAGAACTCAGACCTCCCAAAAGGCAAGAAACTCCCCACGTACCTGGGTAGGGCAAAAGAAAAAAGAAAAAACAGAGACAAAAGAATAGGGATGGGACCTGCACCAGTGGGAGGGAGCTGTGAAGGACGAAAGGTTTCCACACACTAGGAAGCCCCTTCCTGGGCGGAGACTGAGGGTGGCGGAGGCGGAAGCTTCGGAGCCAGCGGGGAGAGCGCAGCAACAGGGGTGCGGAGGGCAAAGTGGAGAGATTCCCGCAGAGGATCGGTGCCAACCAGCACTCACCAGACCGAGAAGCTTGTCTGCTCACCCACCGGGGCAGGTAGGAGCTGGGGGCTGAGGCTCGGGCTTTGGAGTTGAGATCCCAGGGAGAGGCCTGGGGTTGGCTGCATGAACACAGCCTGAAGGGGGCTAGTGCGCCACAGCTAGCTGGGGGGCAGTCCAGGAAAAAGTCTGGAGCTGCCGAAGAGGCAAGAGACTTATTCTTGCATCTTTGTCTTGCAGTACGCAAGGAGAGGGGATTCAGAGCGCCGCCTAAACAAGCTCCAGAGACGGGCATGAGCCGCAGCTATCAGCATGGACCACAGAGACAGGCATGAGATGCTAAGGCTGCTGCTGCAGCCACCAAGAAGCCTGTGTGCAGGCACAGGTCAGTATCCACACTTCCCCTCCCTGGAGCCTGTGCAACCCGCCATTGCCAGGGTCATGTGATATAGGGACAACTTCCCCGGGAGAACAGACAGCACACTTCAGGCTGGTGCAACATCATGTCAGCCTCTGCCGCCGCAGGCTTGCCCGCAATCCATACCCCTCCCTCCCCCCGGCCTCAGTGAGCCAGAGCCCCGGAATCAGCGGCTCCATTAATCCCGTCCTTTCTGAGCAAAGAACAGACGCCCTCAGGTGACCTACATGCAGAGGCGAGGACAAATCCAAAGCTGAAACCTAGGAGCTGTGCAAACGAAGAAGAGAAAGGGAAATTTCTCCCAGCAGCCTCAGGAGCAGCGGATTAAATCTCCACAATCAATTTGATGTACCCTGCATCTGTGGAATACCTGAATAGACAATGAATCATCCCAAATTGAGGCGGTGGACTTTGGGAACAACGATATATATTTTTTAAATCTTTTTGTGTGTATGTGTATGCTTCTGTGTTTGATTTTGTCTGTATAGCTTTGCTTTTACTATGTGTCCTAGGGTTCTGTCTGTCCATTTTTTGATTTTGTTTTAGTTTTTTTAGTATAGTTTTTAGCACTTCTTATCATAGGTGGATTTGTTTTTTGGTTTGGTTGCTCTCTTCTTTCTTTCTTTTTTTAAATTAATTTTAAAATTTTTTAAAATTTTTCAATAATTATTTTTAGTTTGCACCTTAATAACTATATTTTCTTTTATTTTAGTTTTTCCTTTCTTTCTTTCTTTCTTTTTTTCTCCCTTTTCTTCTGAGCCATGTGGATGACAGGGTCTACGTGCTCCAGCCGGCGTCAGGCCTGTGCCTCTGAGGTGGGAGAGCCAAGTTCAGGACACTGGTCTCCTAGAGACCTCCCAGCTCCATTAATATCAAACAGTAAAAATCTCCCAGAGATTTCCATCACAACACCAAGACCCAGCTCCACTCAACGACCAGCAAGCTACAGTGTTGGACACCCTATGCCAAACAACTAGCAAGACAGAAACACAATGCCACCCATTAGCAGAGATGCTGCCTAAAATCATAATAAGGTCACAGACACCCCGAAACACACCACCAGACGCAGACCTGCCCACCAGAAAGACAAGGTCTAGCCTCATACACCAGATCACAGGCACATCCCCTCAACCAGGAAGCCTACACACCCCACTGAACCAACCTTACCGGCTGGGGGCAGACACCAAAAACAACGGGAACTATGAACCTGCTGCCTTTGAGAAGGAGACTCCAAACACAGTAAGTTAAGCAAAATGAGAAGACAGAGAAACACACAGCAGATGAAGGAGCAAGGTAAAAACCCACCAGACCAAACAAATGAAGAGGAAATAGCAGTCTACCTGCAAAAGAATTCAGAGTAATGAGAGCAAAGATGATCCAAAATCTTGGAAACAGAACAGAGAAAATACAAGAAACTTTTAACAAGGACCTAGAAGAAATAAAGAGCAAACAAACAATGATGAGAAACACAATAAGTGAAATTTAAAATTCTCTAGAAGGGATCAGGAGCAGAATAATGGAGGCAGAAGAACGGATATGTGACCTGGAAGATAAAACACTGGAAATAACTACTGCAGAACAGAATAAAGAAAAAAGAATGAAAAGAATTGAGGACAGTCGCAGAGACCTCTGGGACAACATTAAACGCAACAACATTCGAATTATAGGGGTCCCAGAAGAAGAAGAGCAAAAGAAAGGGACTGAGAAAATATTTGAAGAGATTATAGTTGAAAACTTCCATAATATGGGAAAATTAATAGTCAATCAAGTCCAAGAAGCACAGAGAGTACCATACAGGATAAATCCAAGGAGAAACACGCCAAGACACATATTAATCAAACTATCAAAAATTAAATACAAAGAAAAAATATTAAAAGTAGCAAGGGAAAAACAAGAAATAACATACAAAGGAATCCCCATAAGGTTAACAGCTGATCTTTCAGCAGAAAGTCTGCAAACCAGAGGGGAGTCGAAGGACATATTTAAAGTGATGAAAGGGAAAAACCTACAACCAAGATTACTCTACCCAGCACGGATCTCATTCAGATTCGATGGAGAAATTAAAATCTTTACAGAAAAGCAAAAGCTAAGAGAATTCAGCAACACAAAACCTGCTTTACAACAAAGGCTAAAGGAACTTCTCTAGGAAGGAAGCACAAGAGAAGGAAAAGACCTACAATAAGAAACCCAAAACAGTTAAGAAAATGGTAATAGGAACATACATATTGATACTTACCTTAGATGTAAATGGATTAAATGCTCCAACCAAAAGACACAGACTGACTGAATGGATACAAAAACAAGACTCGTATATATGCTGTCTACAAGAGACTCACTTCAGACCTAGGAACACATACGGACTGAAACTGAAGGGATAGAAAAAGACATTCCATGCAAGTGAAAATCAAAAGAAAGCTGGGGTAGCAATTCTCATATCAGACAAAACAGACTTTAAAATAAAGACTATTACAAGAGACAAAGAAGGACCCTACATAATGATCAAGGGATCATTCGAAGGAGAAGATATAACAATTGTAAGTATTTATGCACCCAACATAGGAGCACCTCAATACATAATGCTAACAGCAATAAAAGGGGAAATTGACAGTAACACAATCATAATAGGGGACTTTAACATCTCACTTTCACCAATGGACAGATCATCCAAAATGAAAATAAACAAGGAAACACAAGCTTTAAATGATACATTAAACAAGATGGACTTAATTGATATTTATAGGATATTCCATCCAAATACAACAAAATACATTGTCTTCTCAAGTGCTCATGGAACATTCTGCAGGAGAGATCACATCTTGGGTCACAAATCAAGCCTTGGTAAATTTAAGAAAATTGAAATCATATCAAGTGTCTTTTCTGACCACAACACTATGAGCCTAGATATCAATTACACGAAAATATCTGTAAAAAAATACAAACACATGGAGGCTAAACAATACACTACTTAATGACCAAGAGATCACTGAAGAAATCAAAGAGGAAATCAAAAAATACCTAGAAACAAATGACAATGAAAACACAAAGACCCAAAACCTATGGGATGCAGCAAAAGCAGTTCTAAGAGGGAAGTTTATAGCAATAAAATCCTACCTTAAGAAATAAGAAACATCTCAAATAAACAACCTAACCTTACACATAAAGCAATTAGAGAAAAAAGAACAAAAAAAATCCAAAGTTAGCAGAAGGAAAGAAATCATAAAGATCAGATCAGAAATAAATGAAACAGAAACGAAGGAAACGAAAAAAAAGATCAATAAAACTAAAAGCTGGTTCTTTCAGAAGCTAAACAAAACTGATGAACCATTAGCCAGGCTCATCAAGAAAAAAAGGGAGAAGACTGAAATCAATAGAATTAGAATGAAAAAGGAGAAGCAACAACTGACACTGCAGAAATACAAAAGATTATGAGAGATTACTACAAGCAACTGTATGCCAATAAAATGGACAATCTGGAAGAAATGGACAAATTCTTAGAAATGCACAAGCTGCCGAGACTGAACCAGGAAGAAATAGAAAATATGAACAGACCAATCACAAGCACTGAGATTGAAACTGTGATTAAAAATCTTCCAACAAACAAAAGCCCAGGACCAGATGGCTTCACAGGCGAATTCTATCAAACATTTAGAGAAGAGCTAACACCTATCCTTCTCAAACTCTTCCAAAATATAGCAGAGGGAGGAACACTCCCAAACTCATCCTACGAGGCCACCATCACCCTGATAACAAAATCAGACAAAGATGTCACAAAGAAGGAAAACTACAGGACAATATCACTGATGAACAGAGATGAAAAAATCCTCATCAAAACACTAGCAAACAGAATCCAACAGCACATTAAAAGGATCATACACCATGATCAACTTGGGTTTATCCCAGAAATGCAAGAATTCTTCAATATACACAAATCAAGCAATGTGATACACCATATTAACACCATATGATCATCTCAATAAATACAGAAAAAGCTTCCGATAAAATTCAACACCATTTATGATAAAAACCCTCCAGAAAGTAGGCATAGAGGGAACTTACCTCAACATAATAAAGGCCATATATGACAAACCCACAGCCAACATCATTTTCAATGGTGAAAAACTGAAACCATTTCCACTAAGAACAGAAATAAGACAAGGCTGTCCACTCTCACCACTATTATTTAACATTGTTTTGGAAGTTTTAGCCACAGCAATCAGAGAATAAAAAGGAATAAAAAGAGTCCAAATCAGAAAAGAAGAAGTAAAGCTGTCACTGTTTGCATATGACATGACACTATTCATAGAGAATCCTAAAGATGCTACTAGAAAACTACTAGAGCTAATCAATGAATTTGGTAAAGTAGCAGGTTACAAAATTAATCCACAGAAATCTCTTGCATTCCCATAAACTAATGATGAAAAATCAGAAAAAGAAATTAAGGAAACACTTCCATTTACCATTGCAATAAAAAGAAAAAAATACCTAGGAATAAACCTACCTAAGGAGACAAAAGACCTGTCTGCAGAAAAGTGTAAGATACTGATGAAAGAAATTAAAGATGATACAAATAGATGGAGAGATATACCATGTTCTTGGAAACACAAAAGACCCCAAATAGCCAAAGCAATCTTGAGAAAGAAAATCGTAGCAGGAGGAATAAGGCTCCCTAACTTCAGACTACACTACAAAGCTACAGTAATCAAGACAATATGGTACTGACACAAAACCAGAAATATAGATCAATGAAACAGGATAGAAAGCCCAGAGATAAACCCATGCACATATGGTCTTCTTATCCTTGATAAAGGAGGCAAGAATATACAATGGAGAAAAGACAGCCTCTTCAATAAGTGGTGCTGGGAAAACTGGACAGCTACATGTAAAAGAATGAAATTAGAACACTTCCTAACACCATACACAAAAATAAACTCAAAATGGATTAAATACAATGAGATATCATCTCACACCAGTCAGAATGGCCATCATCAAAAAATCTACAAACAATAAATGCTGGAGAAGGTGTGGAGAAAAGGGAACCCTCTTGCACTGTTGGTGGGAATGTAAATTGATACAGACACTATGGAGAACAGTATGGAGGTTCCTTAAAAAACTAAAAATAGGACTACCATATGACCCAGCAATCCCACTACTGGGCATATACCCTGAGAAAATATAATTCAGAAAGAGTCATGTACCACAAAGTTCACTGCAGCTCTATTTACAATAGCCAGGCCATGGAAGCAATCTAAATGTCCATCGACAGTTGAATGGAGAAAGGAGATGTGGCACATATATACAGTGGAATATTACTCAGCCATAAAAAGATACAAAATTGAGTTATTTGTAGTGAGGTGGATGGACCTAGAGTCTGTCATACAGAGTGAAGTAAGTCAGAAAGAGAAAAACAAATATCATATGCTAACACATATATATGAAATCAAAAAAAAAAAACTGGTCATGAAGAACCTAGGGGCAGGACAGGAATAAAGATGCAGACCTACTAGAGAATGGACTTGAGGTCACAGGGAGGGGAAAAGGTAAGATGGGTCAATGTGAGAGAGTGGCATGGACATATATACACTACGAAATGTAAAACTGATAGCTAGTGGGAAGCAACCGAGAGTCTGTCATACAGAATGAAGTAAGTCAGAAAGGGAAAAACAAATACCATATGCTAACACATATATATGGAATCTTTAAAAAAAAAAAACTGGTCATGAAGAACCTAGGGGCAGGACAGGAATAAAGATGCAGACCTACTAGAGAATGGACTTGAGGTCACAGGGAGGGGAAAAGGTAAGATGGGTCAATGTGAGAGAGTGGCATGGACATATATACACTACGAAATGTAAAACTGATAGCTAGTGGGAAGCAACCGCATAGCACAGGGAGATCAGCTCGGTGCTTTGTGACCACCTAGAGGGGTGGGACAGGGAGGGTGGGAGGGAGGGAGACACAAGAGGGAAGAGATATGAGGATATATGTATATGTATAGCTGATTCACTTTGTTATAAAGCAGAAACACACACACCATTTTAAAGCAATTATACTCCAATAAAGATGTTTAAAAAAAATAAAATAAAATAAAAAATAAATTTTTTAATTAAAAAAATTTTTAAAGATGGTATTTGTCTAAATTCTAAGCCACCTCAGAGAGTTATTCATTTTTCCCTAGGTATCTCTCATGTATACATGAGGTATATGTGTTAATAAACTTCTGTTTGTTTTTCTCTTGTTAATCTGTCTTTTATTACAGAAGTCTAACTCAGAAGGGTAGAGAAAAAATGATCTTTTTTCCCCTACACACGTATGGACTTCATCAATGAAAATTCTTTTCCCTCTGGCTTCCAGTTAGATTACTCCGCTGAGAAGCACAAGGGTAAAATCAGAGGCAGGCAGAAGAGCGAAGCCCTCACATCTTTCCTGACGGGTTGCTGCTGGCTGGCTATGCATTCACCAACTATGGTTACAGATCCTGCCAGGTAGCCGTCACCACATGTATTCTCTGTCTGCCCATAGTAGTGGCCAAACCATCTTCAGTTACTTCAGGCCCAAGAATGGTAACTCCCTAATGTTTGTAGTCACAGGGTACTGTAGTATCCAATGTGGTTTCCCTAACCGTTATAGACTGAATTGTGTCCCCACGAAAGTCATGAGAGGACACGATGAGAAGGCAGCCCTCTGCAAGCCAGGAAGAAAGCTCCCATCACAACCCAACCATGCTGGCAACCTGACCTTGTTGCCAGAAGGAGGACCCCTTCCAGGGACTGAAAGTGGGCTCTTGTCTAACAGTTGGAAATGAATTGTCCGAAGAGACACGTGCTGACAAAGCAAGAGACTTTATTGGGAAGGGGCACCCAGGTGGACAGCAGGAAGTAAGGGAACCCAGGAGGACTGCTCTGCCACGTGGCTCGCAGTCTCGGGTTTTATGGTGATGGGATTAGTTTCTGGGTTGTCTCTGGCCAATCATTCTATCTCAGGGTCCTTCCTGGTGGTGCACGCATCACTCAGCCAAGATGGATTCCAGCAAGAAGGATTCTGGGATGTTGGTAGGACATATGGACTGGTGTCTCCTCTCTCCTCTGGACCTTTCCCAAATTCTTCAGGTTGGTGGTGGCTTTTTAGTTCCACGTTACTTACCAGGACCTCGTGTCACAATGTAACTCATGAAGATGGTTACTGTGGTGCCTGGCCAGGGTGGGAGGTTTCAGTCAGTGGTTCCCCTAACAACCTCAGACTTCTAGCCTGCAGAACTGTGAGAAAATAAATTTCTGTTGTGTAAACCACCCAGTCTATAGTATTTTGCTATGGCAGCTGGAGCAGTATTAGACACTAACCTATACTCTTACAATAATCCCTTTATTAAACTTTTCTCAAATTATCCCACACAAGTGTCTCTTTTCCTGCTGAGATCCTTACTAATGCAAAATATGTATTTTGAATTCTCATTTGTTTGCACCTACAATTTTTCTTTGACTTGTAGTTTCCTATATACATGACAGCTTAATTATGACTTAGAAAATTAGAACAAACTTTTGTTTTAAAAGGTAAAATATTTAAGTAAATATACCATTTATCTTTTCTTTAAGTCATGATAGAGCATAATCATTCAGAGAACAGGACTAGAGGTTTAGGCAGACTTGGAGTTCAATCCCATTTCTGTACCTGGTAGCAGAGATACTTGGCCAAATTCTCTAATGTTCATGTTCCTCATCTGTAGAATAAGAATCACAATCTGCTTTATAACCAATGTGGTTATCATAGGGTTGCAGTAATAGCCCAAAGTGAAACAGAGAAAGCTATTACTATTAATCATTATTATTATTATTCTCTTACGAAAAATCCTTTTGTGATATTACTATTTGGGGAAGCTTCTTGAAACTTGAGCATATCCATGTATACTAGTTCTCACAACCCTCGAAGACTTTGGGATTTTTACATCAAGGAGAATAGATTAGCACCCATATACAGGCTCCAAAGGCAACATGAACTAAGGCCAGGAGGCATCCTGCATTTTGCCTCCAGAACATTCCCTTCAGAGGGGAAGTTAATCAGTGCCTTATTACCTTTAATGAAGTTCTCATATTAAATGCAGGACACTTGATATAATTTAATTAATTACTTTTCTATGCTTAGAAGAAGCTGCTTGACACATTATTTGTTCTGCCTATATATTCTCTCTTTATCCTTTTTCTTGCCTGCTGCCACATCAGACATGGATATGACCTGTACAGAGAGCTGAAAAATACTCACAAGCATTAACCCCTACCTCAGCAACTAAGACTTATTTACACATCACTTAATTTTTCTTTAATTACGCAGAGTTTTCTATGGCTCAGTCAATAAGCATCTTATAGGAAAGTCAAGCTAGGCTCTGAAGTCTGCACATATTATGAGCCTTTGAAATAGGAAAAAAGATTTCTCAGCAGGCAGATTAAATCATGAAAAATCTGAAAACCAACCATTTATGCAACAAGGTTATGCAACAAGGAATGTTTAGCTTTCTAAATTCAAAGTTCAAAAATAATTTCTAATAAATTGCTACTTACACATGACCTGGAAAAATACCTAATCAACCCATACTTCCAAGATGAGAATATTAAGCAAATGAGATACATGACCTTGATCAAGTTCCTTAGCCTCTCTGATTTTTAGATTCCTCATTAAAATGGGGAAATAATAGAACATAGGTCAAGAGCTGCTGAGAGAATGACATGAAATAAGGCATGCAAACTGTAGTTTCTGTTACATAGGAAAGCACTCAGTAATTGTTAGATAGTCTATTATTAAGATATGTGATATCCATTTTAGCTCTAGTATATTATGACCCATTGCCATTTAGAAAATTTGACTCATCCTACAATAGAAAACGGTTATTCCTATTACTATATGACTACCCTTTTAGTTTAAAGCTTTCTTATAAATATTTGTATCCCAAGAAAGATTTGACAGTTTTCAGTTTTCAAGGTTATCCCATGTGGGTGTGCCCATGAAGATCACTGGCTTATTAAATAACTTCATACTGATAAGCAAAAAAGCTTTTTCTGATTTCTGGCTCATCACAGTCTAGAATATAATAAAACTAGGGTAAATTTTACCCTAAATAGCTTGATGAAATAGGGAGACCAGGTTTTAAACATTAAATCTTAAGTATCTATTAACTTGCTCCAAGGATTCATTTACATAAACTGTAAAGTTTATAACTTTAAAAAAGGATAAATTAAAAATGAACAAATAAACTAATAGAGAAGTTCTTATTCATGTTTCGAGGTTTTTGAGTTTTATGATAGGTATTTTTTAATAACTCCAAAGTATATTTGTAAAAACATTTTTAAATGGGGAGGGGGCATAATCCCAGAGAGCCTACCACATGAAGAAATGTTTCTGAAGTGCATGCATTCATGCCACACAGTTGGTCGCCCTTACTGGACAAACTAGTCAAAAAGAAGGCATGTTCATGCAGTCAGACATTTCACAATCCAGTTTTAGTTTCCCCAGTCAGGACCCAAAATATAAGGAAATAAGCAAATGAAACTCCAGTCGTTTTAAACATTTTTCTATTTGGTTAATTTTCTTTGGAAAGAAGAGAGAAGTCTTAAGACAAAAATAACTATTTTTGCTCCAGAAATTAACTGTAGTTACATTAGCTTAAGGAATAATGCTTATCATATAAAAATACAATTCAAGCAAAGTTGGCATGCTAGTGAAGAGAGTCCATTTCTACAGTGAAGCCTAAAGTTGGATGAAATATGAGCTTTCCTACAGGATCAGAACAAAAAAGGATTTAATATTGATTTTCCTAGGATAAATGTTCACAAGACAATTTCTCAGTATCATGCCACAGGAAAATGCCTCATACCTTAAATCCATTCTCACCTGGAGTTAACAACCAGAGAATTAACAAAGTGACTGCCTACCAAAGGCTGTGAAATAAAAGGGCTCAATATAGTGTCCTTTAAAACACTTTCAAAACCTCCTGAATGTGGACAGTTCCACAAGATGTCGTTCTTGGACTCTTCAAAAGTCAATGGCATGGAAAACACAAACAAACACACACATCAAAAAAAGTTTAAGGACTTCCCTGGTGGTGCAGTGGTTAAGAATCTGCCTGTCAATGCAGGGGACAAGGGTTGGATCCCTGGTCCAGGAGATCCCAAATGCCGCAGAGCAACTAATCCTGTGCGCCACAACTACTGAACCTGTGCTCTAGAGCCCATGAGCCACAGCTGCTGAGCCTGCATGCCACGACTACTGAAGCCCGTGTGTCTCAAGCCTGTGCTCCACAACAAAAGAAGTCACCGCAATGAGAAGCCTGTGCACCACAACCAAGAGTAGACGCACTCCCTGCAACTAGAGAAAGCCCAAGCCTGCACGCAGCAACGAAGACCCAGTGCAGCCAAAAATAAATAAATAAATAAATAAATAAATAATTTTTTTTAAGTTTAAATAAATAAAATGGGAGCACACCTATTAAATGGCTAAAATTTATAAAAAGTTATTTTACAAAGTGTTGGCAAGGAGGAACTGGAATTTTCATACACTGCAGCTGAAATCATAAAATGGTACAACCACTTTGAAAAACAGTTTTGCAATTTCTTCAAAGGTTAAACATAGAGGGACCTTCAAGATGGCAGAGGAGTAAGACGTGGAGATCACCTTCCCCCCCACGCATACATAAAAAATACATCTACATGTGGAACAACTCCTACAGAACACCTACTGAACGCTGGCAGAAGACCTCAGACTTCTCTAAAGGCAAGAAACTCCCCCACGTACCTGGGTAGGGCAAAAGAAAAAAGAAGAAACAGAGACAAAAGAATAGGGACAGGACCTGCACCTCTGGGAGGGAGATGTGAAGGAGGAAAAGTTTCTACACACTAGGAAGCCCATTCACTGGCAGAGACGGGGAAGGGGGTGGGGGAAGCTTCGGAGCCACAGGGGAGAGCACAGCAAGAGGGGTGCAGACAGCAAAGTGGAGAGATTCCCGCACAGAGGATCAGTGCTGACCAGCACTCACCAGCCCGAGAGGCTTGTCTGCTCACCCACTGGGGCCAGTGGGGGTTGGGGGCTGATGCTCCGGCTTCGGAGGTCAGATCCCAGGGAGAGGACTGGAGTTAGCTGCGTGAACACAGCCTGAAGGGGGCTAGTGTGCCAAAGCTGGCTGGGAGGGAGTCTGGGAAAAAGTCTGGACCTGCCTAAGAGTCAAGAGACCATTGTTTCGGGGTGCGCGAGGAGGGGTGATTCCTTCCTTGTCTGCACACAGAAGGCAGAGCGCCACCTAAATGAGCTCCAGAGACAGGCACAAGCCGCGGCTATCAGCTCAGACCACAGAGATGGGCATGAAACACTAATGCTGCTACTGTAACCACCAAGATTCTTGTGTGCAAGCACAGGTCACTATCCACACCCCTGCCCTGGGAGCCTCTGCAGCCTGCCAATGCCAGGGTCCCATGATCCAGGGACAACTTACCCAGGAGAACACACAGCGTGCCTCAGGCTGTTGCAACATCATTCCGGCCTCTGCCACCGCAGACTCGCCCTGCATTCCAATTATAACTACCGTACTCCTCCTTCCCCCAGGCATGAGTAAGCCAAAGCCCCCTAATCAGCCACTGCTTTAACACCCTCCTGTCTGGGTGGGGAACAGATGCCTGAGCATGACCTACATGCAGAGGTGGGTCCAAATCCAAAGCTGAACTTCAGGAGCTGTGCGAACAAAGAAGAGAAAGGGAAATCTCCCCCAGCAGTCTCAGGAGCAGAGGATTAAATCTCCACAATCAACTTGATGTACCCTGAATCCTTGGAATAGCTGAATAAACAATGAATCATCCCAAAACAGAGGCCATGGACTTTGGGAGCAACTGTAGATGTGGGGTTTACTGTCTGCGACTGACTTGTTACTGATTTTTATGTTTATCTTAGTATAGATTTTCTGCTTGTTATCATTGGTGGATTTGTTTATTGGTCTGGTTGCTCTCTTTTTTATCATTAATTTTTACTTCTTATTTTAATAATTTTATTTATTTATTTATTATTTTTCTTTCTTTTTTTTCTCACTTTTCTTCTGAGCCGTGTGGCTGACAGGGTCTTGATGCCCTGGCCTGGTGTCAGGCCTGAGCCTCTGAGGTGGGAGAGCCAAGTTCAGGACATTGGACCACAAGAGACCTCCCGGTCCCACATAATATCAATCAGCGAGAGCTCTCCCAGAGATCTCCATCTTAATGCTAAGATGCAGCTCCATCTAACTGTCAGCAAGCTCCAGTGTTGGATGCCCCATGCCAAACAACTAGTAAGAGGGGAACACAACCCCACCCATTAGCAGACAGGCTGCCTAAAATCATACTAAGTTCACAGACACTCCAAAACACACCACCAGACGTGCCCCTGCCCAAAGAAAGACAAATTCCAGCCACACCCAACAGCACACAGGCACCAGTTCCCTCCACCAGGAAACCTACACAACTCACTGAACCAACCTTATCCACAGAGGGCAGATATCAAAAACAATAGGAAATACGAACCTACAGCCTGCAAAAAAGAGATCTCAAACACAGTAATTAAACAAAATGAGAAGACAGAGAAATATGCAGCAGATGAAGGAGCAAGGTAAAAACCCACCAGACCAAACAAATGAAGAGGAAATACGCAGTCTACCTGAAAAAGAATGCAGAGTAATGATAGTAAAGATGATCCAAAATCTTTTAAATACAATGGAGAAAATACAAGAAACGTTTAACAAGGACCTAGAAGAACTAAAGAGCAAACAAACAATGATGAACAACACAATAAATAAAATTAAAAATACTCTAGAAGGAATCAATGTCAGAATAACTGAAGCAGAAGAATGGATAAGTGACCTGGAAGATAAAATAGTGGAAATAACTACTGCAGAGCAGCATTAAAAAAAAGAATGAAAGAATTGAGGACAGTCTCAGAGACCTCTGGGACAACATTAAACGCACCTACATTTAAATTACTGGGGTCCCTGAAGAAGAAGAGAAAAACAAAGGGTCTGAGAAAATATTTGAAGAGATTATAGTTGAAAACATCCCTAACATGGTAAAGGAAATAGTCAATGAAGTCCAGGAAGCACAGAGAGTCCCATACAGGATAAAACCAAGGAGAAACACGCCAAGACACATATTAATCAAACTATCAAAAATTAAATATAAAGAAAAAAAATTAAAAGCAACAAGGGAAAAGAAACACATAACATACAAAGGAATCCCCACAAGCTTAACAGCTGATCTTTCAGCAGAAAGTCTGCAAGCCAGAAGGGAGCGGCAGGATATACTTAAAGTGATGAAAGGGGAAAACCTACAACCAAGATTACTCTACCCAGCAAGGATCTCATTCAGATTCGACAGAGAAATTAAAACCTTTACAGACAGGCAAAAGCTAAGAGAATTCAGCACCACCAAACCAACTTTACAACAAATGCCAAAGGAACTTCTCTAGGCAGGAAACACAAGAGTAGGAAAAGACGTACAGTAAGAAACCCAAAACAATTAAGAAAATGGTAATAGGAACATACATAGCGATAATTACCTTAAATGTAAATGGATTAAATGCTCCAACCAAAAGACATAGTTGGCTGAATGGATATAAAAACAAGACCCGTACATATGCTGTCTATAAGAGACCCACTTCAGACCTAGGGACACATACAGACTGAAAGTGAGGGGATGGAAAAAGATATTACATGCAAGTGGAAAGCAAAAGAAAGCTGGAGTAGCAATTCTCATATCAGAAAAAACAGACTTTAAAATAAAGACTTTTACAAGAGAAAAAGAAGGACACTACATAATGATCAAGGGATCAACACGAAGAAGATATAACAATTGTAAGTATTTATGCACCCAACATAGGAGCACTTCAATGCATAAGGCAAATACTAACAGCCATAAGGGGGAAATCGACAGTAACACAATCATACTGGGGGACTTTAACACCTCACTTTCACCAATGGACAGATCATCCAAAATGAAAATAAATAAGGAAACACAAACTTTAAATGATACATTAAACAAGATGGACTTAATTGATAGTTATAGGACATTCTATCCAAAAACAACAGAATACACATTCTTCTCAAGTGCTCATGGAACATTGGCCAAGATAGATAATATCTTGGGTCACAAATCAAGCCTTGGTAAATTTAAGAAAATTGAAATCATATCAAGTATCTTTTCCGACCACAACACTATGAGCCTAGATATCAATTACAGGAAAAAAATTGTAAAAAATACAAACACATGGAGGCTAAACAATACACTACTAAATAACCAGGAGATCACTGAAAAAATCAAAGAGGAAATCAAAAAATACCTAGAAACAAATGACAATGAAAAAAAAAAGACCCAAAACCTACGGGATGAAGCAAAAGCAGCTCTAAGAAGGAAGTTTATAGTCATACTCAAGAAACAAGAAACATCTCAAATAAACAACCTAACCTTACACAAA